>NW_004567125.1:33313830-33336654 GCF_000260355.1 Condylura cristata | reverse complement strand
GAGGGTGAGAGGATTCACCAGAGACAGAGTAGGGAGCAGGACAGGCAGATGGATGAAGTACACTTCTGAGGGGAGCAGTGAGCAGGTCAGGAGAGGTCTGCTACACCATGTGGATCTCCTCTGGGGCAGGAGGGGATCGAACTCATGCAGAAGTGGCTTAAGCTTCTTAGTGCTGTGCTTTAACCCACTGTGCCACCAGGGAGGGCCGGATGCCCCATATTTCTTAAATTAACTTTTGATTTTTATTTTTATACAGAGTAAAGTATTTTATCATGAGCACTGGTAAACAAAATGATTAGCTAGGCATATCCGAGTCCCCAAACGGAACAAAGGTACAGTTAACAGCATTTCTGGGGTTTAACATAGCATCCAATTATAAGTATCAAAATATTTGTATTAAATATATGTGTATCAAAAGTCTACAAAGTGTTTTTTCCCCTTTGAAAAAAGATTTTTCTTCTATAAATTTATAGCAGGAAATATCAAAGACAAACACAGGATCAATTTTTAGTGGTCTTTATCACAATTCTGTGTGTTTCACAGCCTATGTTTCCCAAAATAGGGAAATAAATCACAGTGACTCAATAAATTACAGAACAACTAGGTCATGAATCTGTATACAGCTTAGATGTAAAGATGTAGGTAATGTAATGAGTGAACAAGCAGGTTGGACAATCATAAAGCAACACAACAAATGTGTCTCTTCAAACACACACCTACATCAATGTAGGATTGGAAGACAGTACTGTGGGCATAGTTGGCTTATCTAATTTTGGCTGTATGTGCTTTTCTAATTTAAAAAATGGATATTCAATTTTTTTTAAATATTTATTTATTTATTTGTACAGAACTGGGGTACAGGCCAGAGATGTGGAGGGTGAGAGGATTCACCAGAGACAGAGTGGGGAGCAGAACAGGCAGATCGACGAAGCACACTGCTGAGGGGAGCAGCGGGTGGGTCAGGAGAGGTCTGCCACACCATGTGGTCACCTCCAGGGCAGGCGGGAATCGAACTCATGCGGAAGTGGCTTTAGCTTCTCAGTGCAGTGCTTTAACCCGCTGCGCCACCAGGGAGGGCCCGGATATTCAATTTTTTAATGGTATTTCTTAAAAATAAAATTTGTGGAACCTCCACAATGGGTGGTGCAATGGGTTGAAGTGCAGCATTATGAAGCTATCTGCAGCTACTGCAGCACAAGTTCAATCCCCCGTCAGGGAGGTGACCCACATGGCACAGCAGAGCTCTCCTGTCTCTTCTGCTACTCCCCTCTGCAGTGTACTTCAGTAGACCTGCCTGTTCTGCTCCCCATCCTGCCTCTGGTGAATCCTATCATCTCTTGCATCTCTGGCCTATATACCAGTTTTTGTATGTATAAATGAAAATAAATTAAAAAAATTGCATATACTTAAGCTATTTAATAAGGTAATTTGACACAAATATACATAATAAAATGAATATCACAGTCAAATTAATGAATATACCATCTTTTCATGTAGTTATAAAAAAATTGGCTTTCTTTTTCAATGATATAGTAAGATATTCCTTCCAGAGGCATTACTGTGACAGGTGCTATTTAGTTATATAGGCACTAGATTAAAAAACAGACAATGACCTTTAAGCCAGAATCCCAGACTCAGGATTCAAAACCATTGTCAATTAAAAAAAAGTACAATAAGTGACAATTTCTTGAGCTTTGTCTGTGTACATATCTGTGAAACTAATCAAGGTAGTGGACATTCCATCACTCCCAGCAGTTTCCCAAATTCCTTCCATACACTCTTTTCATTCTTTCTGCCCTCCCCTTTCTATCAATCGATTGTATTTTTCTAGAATTCTATATAGATGGACTCACATAGGTGTGAGTAAGCACTTATTTTTGATTACTTAACCCAGACCCCAAATGCTAATCAGCCCTCTGTGTGTACCAGGCCTAATCATCTCCTTACCTATAGACATGTTTTCAATTTCCTGGATTTCTTGCTCTGGGGTTTTCAAGACAGCCTCTAGAACATTATTTTCCATACTCAGGAGAATATTTGTGATCTTGGTAGCCACTTCCTTCTTTTCTCTCTTTTCCCACAGAGTCATGTTCTTTCTGATCTGCTGTGCAACAGATTCAATGACCTGTTCCAACTTTGAAGATATAAAGAGTAACACAGATCCAATTTATAGATCCCACATCTTTGAAAGTTTATAGAAAAACATGAGAAAGCGGGCTCTGAAGCAAGCCTCTTGACCTTGGGAAAGTCTCTCAATTTTTTTGTGCCTCAGTTTCTCCAACTTAGAATGGAGACAATAATAAGACCCCACAGAGTTTTAGGGAAGATTAAAATGAGTTAAGAGATTCTATGTGTTTTAGAATAGAGTCTATGCCTACAAAACACCAGATAAGGGCTAGTTGTAATGAATATCTTTAATCAACAGGGAAATGGTAAAGTTGAGGGAAATAGACCAGTGGGTCTCCTCCATTCCCAGGAGACACTTGATGATGTCTGGAGATATCTGTGATTGCCATCGGTGAGGGACTGCCTTATGGGCTAGAGGCCAGAGATGCTGCACAACATTTAGGAACTTTCAGAGCTGCAATAAGCCTTTCAGACATTCTATCGAGTCTATCGAGGTTGTGTGATAATTCTGATCTGAGTTTAGATGTAAACTCTCCCTCCCTACTTGCTCCCAGAAATAGAAAATGTCTGCTTTTAATTATAGCTGAAGTTTTCTTGGTTTAAATCCATGTGTAGAGTAGGTGCTAATTTCTTGCCCCCTTTTGGAGGGTGTGATGGTTGATTTTCTATGTCAACTTGACTGGGCCACAGAGTTCCTGTCTCTTTGGTCAACCACCATTCTGGGTGTGTGTGTGGGGGTGCTTCTGGGTGAAATCAATATCTGAGTAGATAAATGGGGATGACATGAGAAGTTTGTGTAGAGAAAAATGTCTGAGTAGGAGGGAATTTCCTTCTGTATGTCTGACTGCTTTGAGGTGGGATATTGTTTTCCTTTCACTCAGACTGCACTAAGACCAGCTCTCTTGTCCTCCATCTTGCCAACTGCAGACCTTGGGGCCTGTCAGCCTCTAAAATCAATGAGGCAATTCCTTAGAATATATCTAATTACAGCTATATCTTCTATTGTTCTCTTTTCCCAGAGACCCTAATACAGAAAGGTTATGTCAATTGACTCTGTGGTTCTGAGATTTGAACCCCTGCCTATACTTCAAACCTCCATATCCAACCACCTTAAGAACATCATGGAGGGGTAATAACTCATATGGAGGGGCTTAGGACAGCTTCCAGGAGGGTCTGAAAGTGAATGTTGAGCAAAGGGTAGGGAAAAGGAATTTCTGGTAGAGCACATATTTGGAATCTTGGAGTTGGAGAGAGCCAGGCAAAAACAACCCCTCTGTTACAACAAGGGGTAAGGGTGTGGAGCAGGAAGAGGAAGGGAAGAATCTATTTTGTTAGACTACAGGTGCTTAGAGCTGTAGACCTTTCCCTTTGCTAAAATTCAGAGTTGTTTTACAGATACTAAATTATTACCTACCAGGTACTTTCTTGTTATCTCTCTCTTTTAATATCCATCTTCCTATTCCTTTTAATAATCAAGTGATTTCTTCAAATTTTACCTGGAACATACTGCCCAACTTTAGACTATTTTGTCCCATTGTCCCTTGCCACTAAGCTTGATTATAATATGTGCAACTTCAAGGTTGTCACTTGAAGACATGTCTCCAAGGAAATGATCACAACCTCATCAGCATAATCATATGGCAAGTAGATGGATGTCCTTTTCACCCTACTTTCATTACCCTGACCCCTGGACAGTTTACCTTGGACTACATCTCCTCACCTATACAAGTGTAAGGTAGTGACAAACCAGCTTTGATCATGGAACTGGACAGGACAAGATGCCAGGGGATGGTAGAACAACAGCATGGAGAGAACTTGGAGCCCTTATTGCTTTCAAGGAGCAGAATTCCTTCCTCTACCTGAGCTGTTCACTTCTGAGTTCAGTTAACTCAGAAGTTAATAAAGTTTCATTTTTTAAAGGCCCTTGAATTAGGTCTCTTTGTTAAGCACTGAACATAGCTTTAAAATTTTTTTTAATCAATTAAATCTTTGTTCTTGCATTATTGTAGTCCCCATAGTTCTCCTGTCACTATATCACAAATGAACCATCATCACAGTCCCTTGTGCTGTTCCCTTCCTTGTTTTGACCCCTCTCTGTCCCTCTTCTTTGCTGTATGCCTCAGATCTATGATTGGCTTGATAGTTTTGACTGGGATTTGAACCTATACTTCAAACCTCCATATCCAACCACCTTAAGAACATCATGGAAGGGATAATAACTCATATGGAGGGGCTTAGGACAGCTTCCAGGAGGGTCTGAAAGTGAATGTTGAGCAAAGTGTAGGGAAAAGGAATTTCCTTGACCTTTTGTTGCACTCAACATACCTTATTGCAATCTCTTTTAGCCTGTATTTTTTTGGTCTGAATTAGATCCTCTATTTACAAGGCAACATATACACATATATACACAAATATATCTCTATGGTGAGTTATATGGTGACATACAGGCAATTTTATATATGGTTGGAGACATTTTTGGTTATTATGGGGCTCATTATGGGGTACAGGATGCTACAGATGTCTAGTGGGTAGAAGCCCAGGATGCTGCTCAGTACCTTATAATGCTATGTATTATCGGTATATACACATTATCAAATATAACAACCAATATACTAAACATAGCACAACATATGTATAATAACAGTGTATTTGATTATATAGATATATATTATATAATATTCATTATATCAGCATATGAGATATAATATAGGTTACAGATATAAAATATATTATTCACCCTCATTTGCTAACTTTGGGCTTTGAAAATACAGGGTTCAGCTTCCACTTACCTTTTTGTTGCCTTTGTTTTCCCCTGAAGAGGTGGTAATATCTGCAAAAGATAGCAAGTTGGGTGGTTACTATTGGAACTGAGAGTGAAGGGGTGGAGAGGTGTGCAGATAAGGGGGGTAATATTGTACCTAGATGGCCTGAAAGAATTTACTCTGTTGGGGGATCAGAGTTCTTTGTCACAGTCTAAAGTGGTGTTTTTTCAACTGTGGACACTTTTGCCCTTTGGAGTCATTGGTAATGGCTGGAGCCATTTTTGGTCATTATGGGACTCATTATTGGGTGCAGGATGCTACAGATGTCTAGTGGGTAGAAGCCCAGGATGCTGCTCAGTACCTTATAATGTACAAGAAAACCCTCAAAAAAGGGAACTATTGGATCCCAAATGTGAGCATTATTTTTATAGCATTACCCTGACATGGAGGAAGCATCTATTAAGATGATAATGTGATTTTCATCTATGTTTAGTTGATGTGGCGAGCAAAATTAATAGATTTGTGGAAGTTGAACTACCCTTGCTTCCTGGTATAAATGCCAACTTGGTCATGGTGTATAAACTTTTCAATGTGTTATTGAATTTGGCTTGCCAAAATTTCGTTGGTACATATTGACAGGTAGGTTTTTTATTTTTTTGTAACATCCTTGTCTGCTTTGGTATAAGAATAGTAATGGCTTCATAATGTCTTTGGGGATATTTTTGACTACTATTACCATTTCCTTGCTTTTAACTGATCTCCTCAAATCTTCTCTCTCTAATTCAGAGAGAGAATATTGTGTGCTTCTAAGAATTTCTTTCAGGTTATTCAATTTGTCAACATAAAGATGTTTATAGTTTTTCTGTGATGTCTATTGTAACTTCTCTTTTCATTTATGTTTAACAATTTAATTTATGATTAATGATTAAATTTATTCATTTCTCTCTCTTTTTTTTAGTGAGTCTGACTGAGGTTGTCTATTTAATTTACCTTTTTAAAGAACTAACTCCTAGTTTCATTGACCTTTTGTATAGTCTTTTTGATTTCTATTTCATTTATTTCCACTTTCATTTTTATTATTTTCTTCAATCTACTAGATTTTGGCTCTCTTCCCCCTAATTCTCTAAGGCATAAGGGTAGATTATTTATTTGAGATCTTTCTTGGGTCTTGTTATGAGTCTGTATTGCAAAAAATGTCCCTCTTAGTCTGAATTTTGCTGTGTCCAGTAAGTTCTGATAGTTTGTGTTTTCATTTTAATTCATCTCCAGGTGAAAAAATTTTTAAATTTGTCTTTTGATTTCTTCATTAATCCAATAGTCATTTGGTGAATGTTATGTAGTCTCCACCTATTTGAGTTTATTCCCACTTTCTTTTCATGGTTGATATTCATGTGATCAGAAAAGACACTGATGTGATTTCAATATTCTTGATGTTATTGACCCTTGTTTTATGACCGAGTATGTGGTCTATCCTTGAGAAACCTTCATGTGCACTTGAGAAGAATGTGTATAAGCTTTTTGGGGGTGGGTAAGTGGGTATTGAAATTCCCTCCTATCATTGCATTGGTGTCAGTGTCTGTTTTTTTAAATTTTATTTATAAATCCATTTTTTACATTTTTCTTCGTTTTGTACATTTTTTTCATCTCAGTTGTAATCCCCATGGACTTCCCACCACCATTTAACCCATGTGCCATCACCATAGTCCCATGTGCTCGTCCCACCCAGTTTTGATCTTGTTCCCCTATCCTCTCTCATAGAATGTCTCTGGTTTATAGGTGTTAGTTGATTTTTTTTTTTTACTTTATTACAATTACTATATAAATATATAGATAGCCCCCCACCCTGATCCCTTACTGCTATGAGTGAAACTATCCAGTATTTTTTCTTTTTCTTTCTGGCTTACTTCACTAAGCATGATCTTTTCCAGTTCCATCCATGTTGCTGCAAATGGCATGAGTTTATCTTTTATGATTGTTGAGTAATATCCCATTGTGTATATGTACTACATCTTCTTGATCCAGTCATTTATTTTTGGGCATCTTTCCTATTGTAAATAGGGTGGCATAGGGGTGGCGTAAACATAGGGAAGCAGGTGTCTTTTTGAGTTTTTTTGGTGTCTTTTGGGTAGATACCTAGGAGTGGAATTGTTGGATCATATGGAAGCTCCATTTTTAGCAGTTTGAGAAACCTCTACACAGCTTCCCACAGTGGTTGTACCAGTTTGCATTCCCACCAAGAATGCTGGGTGTTGCATTCTCCATACCCTCACCAACATTAATTGTTGCTTTTTTTTTTAAATATGTGCTGTTCTCACTGGTGTGAGGTGGTATCTCATGGTTTTGACTACCATTTTCCTTGTTACAAGAAACGCTGAACATTTTTTCATATGCCTGTTGGCCGTCTGCATTTCCTCTTTGGAGAAGTGTCTTTTTAGCCTTTCTTCCCATTTTATGATGGGGTTGTTCACTTTATATTCGTTGAGTTTTATCAGCTGCTTGGATATCTTTGTATCAGTCCCTCATCATTTGTACTATGTGTGTCTGATAGATTACTACCATGCACCATACACAAAAACAAACTCAAAATGTATTAAAAACCTAGATATAAGATATGAAACCATAAAGTATCTAGAAGAAAATATTGGTGAAACACTACATTGACATCAACCTCAGAAACATCTTTAAAGATACATCACCCAAAGCAAGGATAGTGAAAGATAGGATAAACAGCTGCGACTACATCAAATTAAAGAGCTTCTGAACAGCAAAAGAGACACTACATAAATCAATGCCTGTTTTTAGGTTAAATAGCTGCTTTATGTATTTTGATTCTCTTGAAGGTTTGTCTTAAGAGTTCAAAAATGTTTGTCTTATCATTCTTCAAAGAAATAGAAAAAAATATTAATGAGATTCATATGGAACAACAAAAGACCTTGAATAGCAAAAATGCTCATGACTAAGAAGAAAGAGAATGGAGGCATTACAATCCCAAACTTCAAGCTATACTACAAACCCATAATAATCAAAACTGCACAGCACTGGAACAAGAACAGACATAGAGACCAGTGGATTCAAGTAGAAAACCCAGATATAAACCCACAGGTTTATGGACAGCTAATCTTTGACAAAGGAGCAAAGAAGATACAATGGAACAAAGAAAGTTTGTTCAGCAAATGGTGCTGGGAAAACTGGGAAGCTATATGCAAAAAAATGAATCTAGATCACTACCTCACACCACACACAAAAGTCAACTCGAAGTGGATTAAAGACCTAGACATAAGAACGGAAACCATAAAATACCTGGAAGCAAAGATGGGCCAAATACTACATGGCATACACTTCAGCGACATTTTTAAAGATACAGCACCCAATGCAACAATAGTGAAGGCAAGGATAAGTAGCTGGGACTACATCTAGTTAAAGAGCTTCTGTACAGCAAAAGAGACATTACAAAAGACAAGCAGACATCCCACTGATTGGGAAAAAATTTTCTCACACAAAATGAGTGATAAAGGATTGATCACAAAGATATACAAAGAACTGATGAAACTCAATAAAAATAAACAACCCCATCAAAAAATGGGCAGAAGATCTAAAAAGACACTTCTCCAAAGAGGAAATGCAGATGGCCAACAAGTATATGAAAAAATGTTCAACATGACTTGTAATAAGGGAGATGCAAATTAAAACCATAATGAGATACCACCTCACCCCAGTGAGAATGGCACAATTTCAAACAACTAGCAACAACAAATGTTGGTGAGGATGTGGAGAAAAAGGAACTCTCCTGCATTGCTGGTGGGAATGTGAACTAGTACAACCACTATGGAAAACTGTTTGGAGGTTCCTCAAAACTGCTAAAAATGGAGTTTTCATATGACCCTGCAATCCCACTCCTAGGTATCTACCCAAAAGACACAAAAACACTGATTGAAAAAGATACCTGCACCCCCATGTTTATTGCTGCTTTATTTACAATCAGAAAGACATGGAAATAGCCCAAATGCCCAAAAGTGGATTGCTGGATTAAAAGTAATACATTGTTGTAAAAATAAACTTTTTAATAAAAAAAAAAGTAATACATTGTGTACATATACACAATGGAATATTACTCAGCAACCAAAAAAAATATAAACACATGTCTTTTGTAGCGACATGGATGGAGCTGGAGAAGATCATGCTTAGTGAGATAAACCAGAAAGAAAAGGAAAAGTACCAGATAGTTTTACTCATAGCAGAAGTATAACAGACCAGGCGCGAAAATAATAATAATGATCAGCTATGTACCAGAGACATTTTATGGGGGTGGAGTGGGGAATGGGATCAAAAACAGTGGGGGGAAGGAAATGCACTGGACTATGGGTGATTTGGTGATGGGAAGCCCATGGGGATTACAACTGAGGTGAAAAAATGTGCAAAATGATGTAAAAATAAACTATGTATTATTTAAAAAATGTTTGTCTTACAACCATGAATTTATGATAAATTTATTATAGGAAACTAGTGTCTTTGTAGAAAGTGATTTGGTTGAAACCTGCAATTTTTCATGGTGACTTACTTTGACATACCAACCATGGTGTTAATTAAATCCAGATGAACTCAACTTGTATATAATTTTAAGGACTCTTAAAATTAGCAAAAAATAACTAATGACATTCTTTATAAAATAAGAATGCAGTTTCACACTTTGTACATTTTCAACAGAGGTAAGTATCTGTCTTTCAGTAATATACTCATTTTGGGTTTAGTTAATTATTTCATTCACTCAATCATTTAACATCTATTGGTTGAACTAGTAGTAGACTTACGGCACAGCATCCCATTTCTAACAATTTTGTTCTCTTTTCTGTCTTTCTCCACTAGGAATCAGTCTTAGATTTGGAACCATGCAGGTCCTATACCCTGGTGTGGACTCTAGCTTAGAACCTAGGAAATAAAGGAATCCGGACTTGAAACTTGCAAGTGTGCATTCCACTGATGAAAAATATATTCTTCTTATTAAAGAACTGCCCAAAATTTCTAATAGAACTTTTAGCTGGACAGGAATTTTAAGCTTTTGGTTTTGAGAATCAGATGCAATGCTAGTAATTTTAGCAAACACAGCACATCCCAAGTGCTTTATATCGTAGTATCTCATCCAACCCTCATTAAACGTTGCAGCAGTCCCTCTGCTTTATAGATAGGGTGGAGAAAGTTATATACCCAGTGACATTGTGCTGAGATTTTTCTGCAGAGTCCTTGTACCATGTTCTTAACCACTAAGCTTTCTTGTCTCTTGAAGATGTGGATACGGCTAGCAAAAAAATGCATCATACACAAACATCACTGCTAATACTAGTTGCATGCCTTCTTACATGCATAACCTAATTTAATCTTTGCAATAAACTTATGAATCAGATTTTATTACTATATCATTTTGGCAGGTGCGGAAACAAAGACATGGGGACTTAGTAAGTTGTCTATAGTCATGCAGAGTATGTGGTTGCAAGCTCAGATTGCAGTCCGTGCTTTTCTAATCATAAGTGCTAATCTTATCACTTCACCTGTGCAGAAACTATATGCATAAGAACTAGGAGTCTAAGCATTTACTCATTCAAAGGTATCTCTGATGAAGCTTGTCTATGGCCACTCAGCTACCTGAGACCTCCCCTCCAGAATAGTTAGGGCTCCTGGTCTTAGCCCAGGGCCTTCAAATAGGTATCCTAGTTTCTGTGGGGGAACTTTTCCTGTCATTCTTCTGCAGTTTGGTCTGAGAGGTCATATTTAAAATTTTTTTTTTAGGGTTTGGTTCTTAGGTGTCCTAAATAGTTCTGTTTTCTCTTTGTTTTGGTTTTGTGGAATTAATTATGGAGTTTTGGGCCCTCTGTTGGAAAGAATTGTAGAACTAATCTAGTGGGAATGTTATTAGTGCAGAGTCATTCTATTAAGTTTAATGTGAGATTTTCTGAGCCCAAGCTTCAGCTATAGTGCTGCTCACAATAAGTCTCTTGGAGGGGTCTCTATGTATGTGAATGACATACAATGACCTGTATCTTCCCAAAAGTTTTCTGCTTGACTCTCCAAACTCATTGCATTAATGCTGGATAAAGAAAAGTACAAAGGAACTTTTTTTGGGAACTTATGTTGTCTTACAATCTAGAAAGAAAGGCTCCTACTCCAGAAACATGTCTTCTTTTTCCCTCTTGGAATTACCTGTAAATCTTTACAAAAACAGTTTCTTTCCCATTTTTTCTATTAGACTCTGATGTAGGGGTGGATACACTATTATAGGTTGCTAAAACTTTAAGTTTGTGACAAATTTTGGAGAATTCCCACCCAAAGCCATGTTTCTTTTCATCCTTACTTGACTACAGGCAACTTACTAAGTCCCCATGTCTTTGTTTCTGCACCTGCCAAAATGGTATAGTAATAAAATCTGATTCATAAGTTTATTGCAAAGATTAAATTAGGTTATGCATGTAAGAAGGCATGCAACTAGTATTAGCAGTGATGTTTGTGTATGATGCATTTTTTTGCTAGCTGTATCCACATCTTCAAGAGACAAGAAAGCTTAGTGGTTAAGAACATGGTACAAGGACTCTGCAGAAAAATCTCAGCACAATGTCACTGGGTATATAACCTTTTTGGTGCTGCAAGGGGTTAAAGCACAACTCTATGAAGCTATCCACAGCCACTGCCGCAATGTATTCGATCTGGGGCCAGAGAGCTGACCCACATGGTGCAGCAGACCTCTCCTGTTTTGCTCACTTGTCCCCTCAGCAGTGTATTTCAGTCAGTTCACCTGTTCTGCTCCCCACTCTGTCTCTGATGAATCCTCTCACCCCTTGGTTTCATTAATAGGAGGAATATAGAGGAATCCAATGAAGGAATGGGGGGAAAGTAATAATAATCTCCCCCCCCCCACAAATTAACAAGAAACTATAAATCAGAGACATTCTGCAGGAGAAGGAGAGGAAGAAGGATCAAAACAGGGGGGAGAAGAGCACAAGAGACTGTGGTGATGGTGCATGGATGAGTTGTTGGTGGGAATTCCATGGGGACTACATTTGAGAAAAGAAAACAAACATACAAACATGAATGACAATGTAAAATATATATAAATAAATTACATTAAAAAATAAAAAGTAACTAATTAAAAAATTTAGGTTACATCATTTTACATTATTGTTGGTATTTTGGAAGTATAAACCCCCCCACTCAGGTATTACCACTATAGTGCATCCACCACTAAGTCAGCATTGTCCATCACCATAGTCCATTGTGCTTCCTTCATTTTGTTCACACGCCTCACCCACCCACTCCTCTGTCTGGATGCTTCACTTCTAATGTCAGCTTGTAGGGGTTAGTTTTTAAACTTGTCTTTATCTGACCTTTAGTTTAGTTTCTTTATATTCCATATATAAGTGACACTGTTTGGTATTTATCTTTCTCCTAACTTACTTTACTTAGCGTTATTTCTTCCAGCTCTATTTTCCTGCAAATGTCATGAGTTTTTTTTTTTTTTTTGATTGTGGAATAATGTTCCATTGTGTATATACACCACATATTCTTTATCTACTCATCTGTCCTTGGGTTAGGCTGTGTCCATAGTTTGGCTGTTGTAAACAATGCTGCAATAATCATAAGAGTGCAAATTTCCCTTTGGATTATTATTTTTGATTTTTTTAGTTAGGTGCTTAGAAGTGGAATTACTGGGTCATATGGCAGATCCATTTTTAATTTGCAAAGCATCCTGTCTCAATCACCATCATGTCATCTTCAAACTCCTCTAGCCTTCCTACTCCCATTCTTTTTATATATATATAATATAATAGTTTATTTTTACATCATTTTTTTCATCTCAATTGTAATCCCCATGGGTTTCCCATCACCAAGTCACCCATGTGCCATCACCATAGTCCTATGCACTTCCTTCCCCCCACCACCCTTTTTGATCCCATTCCCCACTCCACCCCCACAAAATGTCTCTGGTATATGGCTGTTCATTATTCTTATTATTTTTCTCGCCTGGTCCATTATACTCCTGCTGTGAGTGAAACCACCCAGTATTTTTCTTTTTCTTTCTGGCTTATCTCACTAAGTATGATCTTTTCCAGCTCCATCCAAGTTGCTGCAAAAGACATGTGTTTCTTTTTTTTTTTTTGGTTGCTGAGTAATATTCCATTGTGTATATATACCACATCTTTTTAATCCAGTCATCTACTTTTGGGCAGTTGGGCTGCTTCCATGTTTTTCCAGTTGTAAATAAAGCAGCAATAAACATGGGGGTGCAGGTATCTTTTTGAATCAGTGTTTTTGTGTCTTTTGGGTAGATACCTAGGAGTGGGATTGCTGGGTCATAGGGAAGCTCCATGTTAGCAGTTTGAGGAACCTCCAAACAGTTTTCCATAATGGTTGTACTAGTTCACATTCCCACCGACTCTGCTGGAGAGTTCCTACTCCCATTCTTTCCCTAAACTTGTTCTTCCCCCTCCACTATTCATTTCCCCCCTCCACTATTCATTTCCCTCCAGAAAATAGAAACATGTCTCTGGCTCACAATAACAAAATATCTTTTCTGGAGTTGGACTCAACGAAAAATGAGGGAGGGAGATAAGATAGGGATTTTCTTACTACAAGTGTTGCTGCTGGAATTCTTGAACAGTACACCTCCAGAAAGGAGTTCATATCCAGGGATACATTTGCAGTTGAAACTTCCTTTCACATTCTGACATTCAGCATGTGGTCCACAATCTTCACTAATGGGTGGTTTACATTCATCAATATCTGGAACACAAAGGAGAAATTTGGTTTATGTTTCATTAAGATTTGTTGAGCAAGTGTAGCAGCAACTGTGCTCCTACAGGATTGTCTGTCCTGGATTCCCAAGACAACTTGGTTAAGTCCATGGCTATCTTTATTCTGTCTTTTCTCCATGGCCTTTGTTGGTATTGCTGAGAAGCAGACACTGAGACAAAGATTCAGGCCCAAGAGTTTATTTGGGGTTACATTCTGGAAAACACTGGAAAGGAAGTGGGGAGATAATACAGGGGAGAGAGGGCAGGAAATAAAGGGGGTGTTAAGCAAGTTTTCATTGTGGGCAACTGGGTCTCAGTTCTTCTGGGAACTCCCAGAGGCAGTGCAACCATATATTTTGGAGTCACTCAGCTGAAGGGACAGGGAAATCGGATATTTATCCATCAAGCCTCATTGTTTATTGGGGGAGGCTTGCTCCCAGGGAGTGCTAACTCTCTAGTACTTCCATGTGTCTTGAGCATGGGCTGAGCGGTCTCCAGAAGCCACAGAAAATTTCAGACTTGGTATACAAAGGAATGACAAAATGGTGAAGACATATAAATGGGACATCAACCTTGTCTGCTGTTATGGACCTCAACTCAAGTACTGATGCTTTAACTCCATTGTGTGTATATCTGGAGCTGAGGGCTCTAAGGAGCTAACTAAGGTTAAATGGGATCATAAGAGTGGGCTCTGATTGAACTGGATTACTGTCCTTATAGTATGAGACTGGAGTGCTACCACCCACCCCTTGGGACTGCATACTATTGCAGGGAAAGTGAAGCTATAGTGAGAAGGTAGGCACCTATGGGCAGGAAGAGAACCTCACCAGAAACTGAATCTGTCAGGACCTTGATCATGGACTTCCAGTCTCAAGCACTGTGAGAAAATACATTTCTGTTGTTTAAGTCACTCAGCTGCAGAATCTTGCTATAGCAACCTGAGCAGACTAATGAACCTGCTTAATGAACTAATTGAATTAGAATGCCTTTAAGTCAGTAAATTTTCATCCCTGAGGGTCTCAAGAAGAGTAAATTAAAAAAAAATAAGGATAGAAAATCACAACCAGTAAGCATATACAAACAGAGAAAAGAGCTAGTGGGTAAAAGATAGGCAAGAATACAGAAAAATTGATGAGTAATTAAACTGGGACTGCATTTTACATCTTAGGTGACCTTAAGGATTTACATTAGAAATACTTCTTTCCACCCTTTTATTCTTTTTGTTCTATTAATTCAGTGTATATTTTTTCTTCCTAATGAAAAAAAAAATGGTGGTTTTAGTCTAACATTGTGATAGTAAATGAAATAGTGTATGAAATGTGGCCCATTAGCAAAAGAATGTGGATTGGGACTTAATACTTGATTTATTTTTCTTTTTAACTTAAAAAAATTTAGGCTGACTTAATGATCATGTCAGCATTATCCTTTCCCAAGCTACTGAGGAGAAAATCAAGACCTAGCTAGATCCTAAAAGAAACCTACTTTTTCTGACTTCATGAAAGTGTGTCTTTCTTGGTGAAGGTTGAGTAGGTAGATGCTTTTCAGTATTGCAATGTTGGGGCACTCTTCCTCCCCATCCCTTAATGCCTTCCCTTCTCTCCCACCTGTGTATGAATTAAAAATAACCCCTTTACCTTTACAGTTCTCATGTTCGTACTTGAAGAATTTGAATCCAGAATCAGAAGTGAATCCAGGGTTGCAGGTGCAGTAGGTGTTATTGACACTGTAAGCGTTTAAGGGACATACATGATTCTTAGCTGTGGGAAGAAGAGAGGAAGGACCAGAGTCATCAGGGTTAAAAACTCCCTCTTACCACTTGGCTTTGCCTCTGAGCAGGACCTCTTAAGCCTGGGGAAGCCTGTTGCTTTTTGTGAACTTTCAATACATTAAAAATACCAGCCCAGGTCGCTGGTGGCCCAAGGGTTAAAGACAACACTATTAAACTACCACCAACCACTGCAACATGAGTTGATCCATCCTCTTGGCCCCCTGCTGGCAAGAGAGCTAACTCACTGGACACAGCAGACCTCTCCTGTCTCTCAGCTGCTCCCCTCGGGGTGCATTTCAGTGGACCTGCCTCTTGGCTCTCTCGCTGGTGTCTCCTCTCACACCTCCCACATCCCAGTGCCTGTGTACATAAGTTAAATCTTAAAAAAAAAAAACAAAAACGACTAAACCCAAGTTGCAGAAAAAAGTGTGGTTCCTGTGCATGATAAAGGACTGGGGTTGGTTTTAAATAAATTAATTTTAACTTAAAATTTCAGTGTGATATAATGGTGCTATCTTTAAGACCATTGCAGACATTATAAGAGGGAACATGCTGGTTAAGACCTTGGACCCTGCTCCCTGGTGGCTAAGGGGTTAGTGCTAACACCTCTGTGACCTGAGTGGAGCTAACACACATATGGTAGCACAGACCTCTCTTCTCTTGCCCCATGTTCCCCTCAACAGTGTATTTCAGTAGACCCTTCTGTTTTGTTCCCCACTCTGTCTCTGGTGAATCTTCTTCCCCCCACCCCCATCCCCACCCGGCAGCTCTGGTTCTTATATGCATCAATCAATCAATCAATCTTTAAAAAAAAGGCCATGGGCCCATGTTCCAACTTCCACCACTTATGAGCTGTGTGTTTTGCACAGATGTCATAGCCTCTGTGCCTCAACTCCTTCATCTGTGAGGAGTACGTGACATTAGCTAACACATATCAAGCGCCTTGGTAGTGTTTGGCATGTAATAAGGGGCAGCTTTGATTATGAAATTTTGAATCTGTAGGGTATCCTAGGAAGTATATACTGATAATGGTATAGGTTATCTTTGCAACTCTATGTATTACTTCATGTAGACAGAGAAGATACACTAAAATCTTAATTTGATTTATCTCTTTTGGGATAAATGGAAATAATGAGGTTGAGGGGATATCTCAAACTTTGGGTCTAGTGGAGCGATATAGAAACATTTCAGGGCCCATGGATGCTAAAGAAATTGATGGGGGAGCACTGTGCAGACTCTGGTTCCTTAGAATGTGCCCCTGGCAGCTGATTACACATATACAATCTGGTTGCACACACACACGCTAGACCTGCTGAATCAGAATCCAGTGAGAATGCCAAGGGATTAAAGTTAAATGGTAATGATTTTGTTCATCTTTTGCTGACCACTTATGGCCAGAGTAAGATGGGTAAGCCATAATTATGAGTGAATTACCATTTGATAGATAAGGGAACTAAGGCACAGAGAGATTAAGACACTTGTAAAAAGAAACACAGCTAGTAAGTGGGGAAGCCGAACTGGAATTCAAGGTCCAAGATCTTAACTCATCCCCTCTTTGTAAATTCTGTCTTTTCCCTCTAGAAAGTTAACTTCATGAGGTCTTATTTGTTTTATTCACTGTTCTATCTCCACAGTGCACTGATCATGGTTACTAAAAACAAATAGACAAATAAGATAAAAAGATGTCTAAATTTGATGGGGTGGTCAATTAAAAAAATTTATGAAAGCAAGCCAAATTTTGTTCCTAAAACCACTCCCCTTTCTCCAGTCTCTTGGAAGATGTGGGTGGTCCCAGTTGCATCCTGGGTTCATGACCTAATGGTCTCTGGGAGAGCGGGCTTTGAGCACGTACCTTGGGGATTCTGAGCCATGAAGTCCAACAAAATCAGCAGAATGCAGAGCCCTAGAATAAGGAAGGAAAAGGGAAAAACAAAAAATGAAGGAAAGACCCTAGATTTCCCAAGGGCTGCTTACCAGCTGTCTATTACTGTGCAAGAAACTACCACAAAAATGCAGTGGCTTAAAACAGCATCCATTTGATCATTTTTCACGGTTTCTGTGATTTGGGAATCTAGGAGTTTCTGGTTTTCTTCCCTGGCTGCATTGTTTCTGGTTAAGTGTTCTTTTCTCTTCCCACCACCTGGTGTTGGAGGCAGCTGTTTCTGCTTCTATAAAGACCTTAAACTGACGGTTAGATGGGGGCTTTTCTCTCCCTTTCTCGATAAATTTTTTTAAAAGATTTTATTTATGCATTCAGAATTGGGGTACAGGCCAGAGGTGCAGGGGTGGTGAGAAGATTCACCAGTGACAGAGTGGGGAGCAGAACAGGCAGATTGATGAAGTACACTGCTAAGGGGAGCAGCGGGCGAGACAGAAATCTGCTGTGCCATGTGGGTCAGTTCCCTGGCCAGGTATCTAACTGGAGCTGAAGCAGCTGCAACTAGCTTTGCAGTGCTGCTGTTTAACCTGTTGTGCCACCAGGGAGTGCCCTGCTGATAAGTCTTAAGCCGTTGTGATAGCTAGTTTTCTCCTTACCTTCTTGCCATTTTTCCTCTTATATACTAACATCTAGAATTCTTTGTCATTTGCAAGGACAGTTTTCAAAATATTTAACAACTGGCATAGTTTAGATCAACCAAAGTGGACACAAGGCATCCTCTCTGATGCACCTCGAATTTAATTCTTAGGTGGGGGAGTCCCTGAGGTTCAGATTGGCAAGAGTGTTAGTTACAGAGGAAGTGGAACTATTTCAATATGCATAACCTATAAGGCTCTTCTAGTGAACACTGGTTGAAATTTTTTTTTTTTAAAGATTTATTTATTTGTGCACACAGAACTGGGGCACAGGCCAGAGGCTCAGGGGCGGTGAGAGGCTTCACCAGAGACAGAGTGGGGAGCAGAACAGGCAGATCGACGAAGTCCACTGCTGAGGGGAGCAGCGGGCGGGTCAGGAGAGGTCTGCCACGCCATGTGGTCACCTCCAGGGCAGGCGGGAATCGAACTCATGCGGAAGCGGCTTTAGATTTTCAGTGCTGTGCTTTAACCCGCTGCGCCACCAGGGAGGGCCCACTGGTTGAAATTTTATAGCTGGTGGCAAGTAACTATTTGCAACTTTGTTTACCCCCAAAGCCCTGCAGAAAAAGAAAATATTGTATATAGGTAGAGTGGAATATCATTCAACCCTAAAAAGGAAGGAAATCCTGCCTTTGTGACAGCATGGATGAACCTGGAAGACATTACCATACATGACATAAGTTGGACACAGGAGGACAGATACAGCGTGATTCCACTTAGTGGTATCTGAAACAGTCGAACTCACAGAAGCAGAGAATAGAAGGATTCTCCCCAGCAGCTAGGGAGAGGAGGAAATAGGGATTTTTTCAATGTAAGATGAATAAGTTCCAGGGGTCAGCTATAAAACAGAGTTAACACTAAGTTTTGGTGCACTTCAAAATATGTTAAAAGGGAGACCTCTCTGGTGGCACAACAGGTTGGGACGCAGCACTGCTAACTGCTGCAGCGGCTTCAGTCTGAGTTGGTTCCCCAGCCCTGGAGGTGACCCACATGGTGCAGCAGACCGCTCCTGACCCACCCACTGCTCCCCTCAGCAGTGTACTTCGTTGGTCTGCCTATTCTGCTCCCCACTCTGTCTCTGCTGAATCCTCTCACCACCCCTGCACCTCTGGCCTGTACCCCAGTTTTGTATGCATAAATAAATACATCTTTAAAAAATATGTTAAAAGGATTGATTCCATATTAATTATTCTTCTAAAAGGAAAAAAATATTCATGAAGGACACAAGGGCATTCTTGGAGGTGATGGATGTACTTGTTACCTTGGTTGTGGTGATGATGATGTCCCAGGTGTGTGGTATATACCCTCTGTTCACCAAATGTGTGAAGTTATTTTTGTGTTATCAGTGATGTTGATGAACATAGAACTGATACTCAATGGCACAGAAGCCACTCACCATATCACAGACTTTTGAGATCAGTCTCCTCAAAGATGGGGCTTTCAGTGGTATTTAGGAATTGGAAAACAAAGAATATATAGAAAAATGCAAGTTGACAGCTTCTGCTTGGTTGCTCTCTGGAGCAACTAGAATTTGGATCCGAACTGCAAAGGATCCTAAGTACCTGTCACTTTATTATTATTATTATTATTTTTTAAAGATTATTTATTCATATGGAACTGGGGTACAGGCCAGAGATGTGGAGGGTGAGAGGATTCACCAGAGACAGAGAGGGGAGCAGAACAGGCAGATCAATGAAGTACACTGCTGAGGGGAGCAGTGGGCGGGTCAGGAGAGGTTCCGCCTCGCCATGTGTTCATCTCTGGGGCAGGCGGGAATCGAACTCATGCGGAAATGGCCTTAGCTTCTCAGTGCAGTGCTTTAACCCGCTGCGCCACCAGGGAGGGCCATACCTGTCACTTTTAACGTCAGTTTAACCATGAACTGGACATCTTGGTTCCCTTTTCCTATGGTAGTTCTTGTTCCATGCAGTGAAAACTCATCCAAGGATAGGGTATATGCTCGTGGATGTGTAATCTGAAGCACAACTTGTCAGCTTGTGAAAAATCTTTTTTTTTCTATTTAAGAGCTGGGTTTGGGTGTTTTTGTTTTATTATTTTACTTTTTCAAGCCCTGTTCTTCTTGCAAGAAAAGTAAAAATGGGGAGAAAAACCCTCAAAAAGGAAAGTGGTGAGAAGACACCCAAGTTACAATTATACCCTTAATAAAAATAAGAAAGGAAAGTGGGTGCTGGCAATGGCCAGTTCTCTGTTCATGAAGTGGGGTGATCTGCATTGATGGGAGTGGATTAGTTGGTAGATCTAGCATAGATTTTGATTTCTGTTGGAGGGATGGAGAGAAGGGCTGGAGCTGAAAGTCTGGAGAAGATGGGGAGAGGGTATTGTGGCTTCCTTGAAGAGACTTGGTAGATATGGCAGTTGGTGGCTGTGAAGTGAGATTGGGAGGCTGTATGAGGTTATAGAGTAAGAGCTGCTTGGCCTGTACTGTAACCACCTGTCCATTCTTCCTGTAAAACACCCCCTTAATGTTTTGGAGAGAGGATTTCCTTGGTGGGGTATACTGGGGAATGTTCTAAGATTGTCTCCACCATACCTAAGGGGCGCGTGTGTCTTTATTACATGCCAGGCATTATTCTAAAGCACTTTTCAGCTTTGCAGCAACTTTAGGAGCCAGGTGCTGTTAACACCATCCCTGACACAAGCTATACAACTTCTGTAGCCCGACAAGATCCGGATGGAAGGGATAGGCTCTGTAAAATCAGAATTTCCATTGCTAACTTATGTTATGACCTCCCTTTTTTGTACAATTGTAATATCAAAAATATTTGACCAACCATCAGTTTGCAACTGGATTGCCTTAGCTTCAAAAATTGGCTACCTGGCTGGGACAAAGTATGAGCCTCACCAGGGCAAGAAATTCTTTTTTGTCTGGAGGCAAAAGGCAAGCTCCGGGTGAGATAAGACCTGAGGGGGGTGGAGGGGGAGGAGGGGTGGGGACGCAGCATCAAGACTCCTGGGAAGATTCCTTGGTATTTTGAAACAAAAAGCAAATCTTAGATAAAATCTCCAGGGCATAAGGACCCATGAATAATTTCCTAACATTATTGATACAGGTTTTGCTTAATGCATAACTTTGTGACTTCCTCTTAATTTACTTTTCTTAATTTACTTTTCACTAACTACTCTCTGCTAGTCTTAATTAACCTTTCCCTAAAACAAATACTAGTTACTCTCTGCTAGACTTAAGTTGGCCATTAGCTTTTCTTTAGACTATCACTGATGACTCTGCTAAAACAATTTATTCCTTCCCTAAGATTCTTAAATCCCTTGCTAACAGCTAATCCTTTCCCAGACCCCTTGTCCTTTGAAGTCATAGCTAAACATCCATATACATGAAAGTTATCACAGAGATGTATAGTCTATTATGCCATAAATTGTCAGGAAGAGGATGCATTGTTTCCCTCTTCCTTTAGAAATTTTATGCTAATTTCTTAAGTTACCTGATGCATTATTGTAACTAAATACTTGCTAAACAGTATAAATAAAGACCTGCAAAAAAGAAAAGCAGGAAGACTTGCACCCAACTCTGACTCCCGTGTCTTCCTCGCACCTGCTCCTCTTTCACCCTTCTAGGAATCTCTGTCAACGCTGCTCCCACCTTAAGACCCTACCTGTTCTGCCCTCCGACAGCCTGTGATTGGGGCCAGTCTCCAACACATTCCCCACGGTGCACATCAAGAAACAGAGGTATAGAGGGGTTAGGCAACTTGTTCTATTTCCAAGAGCTAGACAGTGGCAAAGTGGAGTTTCAACCTATGCTCTGAAATCTAAATGCCAATTTATGACCCAACATCACCTCTTTTCAAAAATTTCACTTGGCAATCAGACTGTAGACCCTGTAAATTGGCATTTTTTTGTGATAGTGACTTCAAGAAAGTACTAATTTTCTCCCCAAAAATGCTACTCTGACTAGAGTCAATCAGAGTCAATTTGTGGTCATTTGCTATTTGATCACCCAATGGTCTAGCATCACCTTTCAAGAGTGAGAAGAAGGCAATGTTTATATATATATATTTAAATGTGAACAATACAATATATTAATATGTAAATAATATCAATATATTAATATATAAATACAAATAATATAAATAATATATATTCATGCGTTATATATTGATATAAATAAATATTTATATTTATATTTATATTCTGTTTGCCTGTGCAAATTCCTGATTGCTGCTTTAACAAATTGCTATGAACTTTGTGGTTTAAGAAAAGAGAAGTTTATTCTCTTATAGTTAAAATATCCAAATCAGTCTGTCTGTTAAACCCAAGATGCCAGAAGTGTTAATTCCTTTTGGAGCATCTAGGGAGAATCCATTTCTTTGTCTTTTCCAGCTTTTAGAGACTCCCCACATTCTCTGGCTCATCACCCATTCTTTCATCTTCAAAGCTTCTTCTCTCCTTTCTGGTTTCTTGTTTCCCTCTTTTAAGGACCCTTGTGATTATATTATCTTGTATTATCTGCCCATCTCAGGGTCCTTAAAGAATCTGCAACATCCCTTTGATGACATAAAGTTCAGGACATCCCACCCCAAATCTGCTACTGGCCAGTTTGGTTAATTTGAGCTGAAGGTACTTGAAAGCAGACTAAGGTATCTCTGACCTTCCCCATTTTACCACAAAAGATGGCATTACATTGCCTGTGAGAAAGGTGTCCTCTTTGTATAAGGTTAAAAAAAGTCCTTATCCATCCCCATAAAAATCTCAATGACATTCTTCAATGAAATAGAAAAAATGTTGATGAGATTCATATGGAACAACAAAAAACCTCGAATAGCCAAAACCCTCATGTCTA
>NW_004567125.1:33307179-33312130 GCF_000260355.1 Condylura cristata | reverse complement strand
AAAAAAAAATGTGCAAAATGATGTAAAAATAAACTTTTTAATAAAAAAAAAAAGTCCTTATCACCAGAGATTGGAAAGGGTTGTTGAAATGGATCTATGTAACCATACACTTACTAAAATAACACCTGTCCTTGTCACTTCCCCACAATTCATTGCCTCTAGCACAAACCATGTTGTTTTTCACTAAGTTATCATTTCTTTGTCTAAATGGTATATAAATTCATGCTTTGGTCACTTCACTGAGTATTCTCTTAGACTCCCACATACATGTTAACATTTGATTAAACCTGTCTGCTTCTTTCCTATTAATCTACCTTATGTCAATTTAATTCTTATTCCCAGCTGGAAACACAGTAGAAGTGAATGTTTTCTTATCCTACACATATAAAGTTAGGATACCTAAGGTTCCAGGGGATTAGGACTCACGGCCCCATATTCCCATCCTTCCTGGCAGAAGGTACTGAGACAGTCTCATGACCAACTATTACATCCACACAGTAGTTTTGGTCGTCTAGTGAGTAAATTCCCTGTTGGGCTTTGAACCAATTAATGACAGAGTCCTGGCATATTTCCTAATAATGCTAAATTTCCCTTTTGCCCACTTTGCTCTAAAAGTTAATCTTCAGCAGCTACATTAACATTACACCTGCCAAGAGGATGATGGTAGCTTGCAGAGCTAACCCGGGACACAGATGGCTGGAAAGTATTTCCCAGTTCCCCAAAGGGGAGGCAGTCTGTGCACTCCCTAGCTTCCCCAAGGGGAGTCCACGGGCTCCCTTTCCAACCCAGCCAGCCACCCAGGCCTCAATCATATGCGTATCTGTCTCAGTTTAGGGTTTCCAGAATTATTGGTTCACCAGAAACCTAGATTTATAAGAAACTTGAGAAACAGTCTGCTGACTCCTTTGTCAGTGAGGAAGTGGACGGGTCATTGTATCACAAGGCAAACAGCCCTTTACCCCACAAGTTGCACAAATGTAGACGAGTGTTTTAACTTCTTTCCGTTTCCTTGTAAAACATGGTGACTGCATCCTCTGTCTCCTGGGGTTGGGATGACAATATAAGTGAGGGAATGTGTAAGCACAATGTTTGGGGAGGTGCAGAACTTACATGCTAGCTGCTCTCGTGTGTCTTTTATATTCACAGGTGAGCGTTCAGAAAAGGAGAAACCAGTTCCAAGCAGGGTTAGATACCTGCAGAACCATTGCTCAGCACAGGGTTCCGAGGCAGCCTTCAGCCTGCCCATCCCCCTGTTGCCAACTTTAAAGAAGTGTGACCCCAAAATGATGTAAAAATAAACTATTATATTATTAAAAAATTAATAAAAGCTACTTATGAAGTAGAGACAATAATCCAAGCTAAAATAATCTGAAAGGTGATTCTTCTAGTTCTACTTCTTCCTTAAAACTTTTAGAATTTTTTATTCAAAAAATAATTCCCTGTTCATACAATAAGGCTTCCTTATCATAAGTATTAGTCATAGATTTACTATTGAATGGACATGGAATTGTAGATTTGCTGATGTGAGCCAATTCAGCATATATCCAATAGAAGCTTATTTTAAAGATATTGATGGAAAAATATATAAATATGAAAAGAGGTACTAATTGAGGTACTTTACCTTGAAAATTTTCTGAAATTCAGAAATGCTTATTGAATGTTTTCAAAATGATCAAAGCATATTATCTCTCAAAGAAATTTTATGACAAACATGTACATTCATAAGATTAGTAATACTAATAATGGGACCACAGTTTTAGTAGCATGAGAAAGGCAAATTTACCAGATATATTTATTATTTTGATAAGATTTTTCCTTTTTTTAAATCTGTGTCTAGACTCCACAATATATACCTGTGAAATCATCAAATACTTTAAAAAAAAGATTCTATAGTAATTATTTTATGCTGTTACATTTGTGCTTTTTGTAAGTGGCTAAATAATATTAAAATTTTTATTAATTAAATATTTATAAAATATTAACAACAACAACAAAAAAAAGTGTGACCCAACCTGGGTGTCTCTTTGAATCATGGTTCCCAGCGTAGGAGACCCATAGGGTTCGTCTGATGGAACATTATAGCTAAAAGCGAACTGGAAAATGTTCAAATGATGTTTCCTTTTCTTTAAAAAAAAACAAACAAAAACTTGACCTAACATTGGTTTGCAAAATCATATAAACTTCTAACAGTAGAGTTTCACACCACAGTAAATGTGTACATGACACCTCTCACACCTGTCAGCCAGCAGCACTCACCACTATCAAATCGACCCCAGGCACCCACCCCTCCCACCCTTGTCCCCTCCTCTGGTAACTACTATTCAGTTGCCAGAGTCTAAGAGTTCTTTGTGTAAGATTTTGTTAGCTCACTTGCTTTGTTTCTTTACATGCCACATATGAATAAAAAAATCTGGTATTTGTCTTTTTCTTTCTGAATTATTTTCCTCAGCACAATCACCACAATTTCCATCCATGTTGTAGCAACTATGCCCTAGATGAGGCCAGTAATAAACCCTCCTCATGGACCTACTGTGAGGAGTTAATGGATTAATTCATAGAAAGTGCACAGTGAGTGCTTAAAATATTGGTTGCTTTTATTTCTAATATTTTTAGCAAAGGAAGAAGAGAAAGGAGGACAAAAGAAAATAGTAAAAGAGACTGAGAAAATTCAGGGCAGTAGTGATCAGAAAGGAGAGGATATCCATGAGAACATGGAACCGATGAAGAGGAAGATGGAGTGGATCCTAAGGAAATTTCAGGGATGTATGAGAGCAGTTTGAGTCATGGCAGGAAGGAAACCGGAACCTTAGGGGAAAAGGAGAGTGATCAAAGCTGAGCAGAAGAAAGTGGGGAAGGACAAGCCAGCTGATTGTTGAGCCAGGCAGCTACTGACCAGGTGGGTAAGTTGCCGCTGTTACCTTACTTGCACCTACCTTGAAGGAGTAACCGCCCCTGCATGCCTGCGTGGAGGTAGCTCCTGCCAGTCAGCTCTTGAAGCTCCTTTCTGCTGCCCTCGCAGCGGACCCCTATTCCCTGTTCAAGGAAGTCTCATGGCAACTGATATACATTTCTTTGGGCAGCTTATCTAGGAATTGCTGTAAGCATGAACTTCTTGTTTTTCACCATCAAACTTGTGGTTCTGCTTTTTATTTATTTTCTATCTTTTTTTTTTCACCTGTTTTCAAATGGTTTTTGAAACCACTTGATGGTGGTAGGTTTTTCTAGCTATTTTTGATTGCTTTTGGACTGACAAAATCCATTGACTCTAGGAAAGGAATGCCTATTAGTTAAAGAACATTGTATGAGCAGAGGAAGTGACTTTGGGGCCCAAATAAACTTTTAATAACCTGGTGGTTTTGAGCTGGGTACAGGATTTAGGGTATCTGTTGGTATCTGAAATTTCTGGAGGAGACAGTTTTACAAATTGGGGGCTTCTTCTTTCCTTCTCCCTAGCAGCCGTCACTCACCAGCTGTTTGGAACCTCAAAGTCTGGTAGAGGTGATGTATTGTTTGGTCATCTGGGGGCAATCCAGACCAATTTGCAGGATTTGGAAGAAAAGGCCTCTAAGTCATTCCCTGCTTCAATGAATATTCAGTAAAATGAATAGTAAGTGATGGTACCTGCACTAACTTCTAGGGATCATTTTGTTCAACAGTGAACAAAATGTACACAGTCTTTTCTATGCAGAATTTAGGTGAGGAAGCTAAACAAGTATAAACAAGTATATAACTCATACTAAGTCTAGCTATATCATGGTCCAGTTGTGGCAAGATGCTGCTTTCTTGAACATCCACCAATTGCACAAATCCAAGGTCCAAAAATAAACAAAGAGGCAATTTTTGAAATATTCCCAAAATTCAAACAGGAGATTCTACTAAGTGCATATGGAAAAATGTTTTAAGCTAATTTCTTTCTTATGTTTTGAGCAAGGAAACCACCTCTTAATGATTTTCTACTTTCTCTCTTTGAGTTGTGCTAGAGAGGAGTTTTGGTGGAAATTTAAATCACTGAAGCCTTCATTTGTTTATTTATACATCATTGCTCATTTTTGTACAATGTTTGATTTCTCAAGTGTAGTCCCCATAAAATTACCAGCAAGACACCAGTGAACTGAAATCAGACTCTTATGCTCTTCCCTCCCTTTTGATCACTCTTCCTTCTCTCTGATGAATGTCTCCAATTTATAGTTTGCCTGCTAGTTTTGTCTTTTATTGCCCATGGCCCCTTGTTTGGTCCCCTTATATTCCTCCTGTAAGTGAAACCATCCAATACGTTTCTTTTTCCTTCTGACTTATTTCACTGAACATAACCTCTTCCAATTACATCCATGTTGTTGAAAGTTAATCTTTTTTGATTGCTGAATAGTATTCCATTGTGTATATCTACTGCATCTTTTTTGTGAATCACTGAAGGTTTAAAACCAGGTATGGTTATAATATTACCTCTACACTCTTTTTTTTTCTTTTTTGGATGCTTTTTTATAGAAGGAAGCAGGGGTGCATGGTAGGGCCAGTTGTACAATAACATAAGCAGAGCTAATGCCCTGTTGTAGCATTTTCCAGATGGTCTCTCTGCTTTTTCATTCTGCTCTAACACATTCCCAACCAGGCAGTCAGAGTTATCTCACAAAACAAATCACATGCTGTCACTCCCCTGTCCGAAAGCATTTTGTCTCCTCATCGTACCTAGGATTAAAAGCAAACTTCTTGCTCTGACCTAAAACCTCCTATGTGAGTTTTCCTCATCTACTTCTTAGATTTCATTTGCTATCACGCTCCCCTTTGCTTTGTATGCATCAACCATTAGCAGGCAGACTGAGGGGCACTTGAGAACTCCCAAGCATGCTCTAAAGGGATTCTGCCATGTGCCCCATAAGGACAAAGCAGTGTTAGTGTGTAAGATCTTTTTTTTTTTTTTATTGTTGCATTGACTTTATTTATTTATTTATTT
>NW_004567125.1:33289224-33306744 GCF_000260355.1 Condylura cristata | reverse complement strand
GTACAAGTATCTTTTTCAATCAGTGTTTTTGTGTCTTTTGGGTAGATACCTAGGAGTGGGATTGCTGGGTCATAGGGAAGCTCCATGTTTAGTGGTGTGTAAGATCTTTAATAGAATGAGGAAAGAGGAATGATTTAGTTTCCCAAAGAAACACCCAAAGTTACCCATCTCCCTGTGGTTTAGTGCCTTGTCAAACAAGATTAGATCAAAGTGGGGTCACTGAGGCCCTAAAGCTTGCCACAATCTAAGGTACCTTCTGGCAGGGAAACATAGCAAAGGGGCAGTGGGGCCAGGCAAGTCTGTAATGAAAGTGAAAGGATAGCGGTGGTATTACAGATAAGCACAAAGAGGAAGGTCAGGAAAGTGTCGAGGCACTTAGATGGCTAGCAAAGTAGCCTTCACTGGAACGTTCCCCTGTGAGGTTCACCGACCCCTTTGGGGGCTGGAGAAGTCACGCCTGGACCAGAGTCTGGGGGAGGTTTTAAGGGCTTTTTGGGATTCAGTCAGGTATGTGGAAGATAGGGACTGGGTGCTGCTGGGCAGAAGATGGGAGGAAGTGGATGGCTGTTTTAGATCCTTATTGTTCTGGTTCTGTGCCGCCATCTCTAGTGCTAGTTGAAGGTTAACACAAGGACAGGTTTCAAGATCCCCTTTTCCACCTCTCTGGGTTTCCAGGAACCCATGTTTCTCTTGGGTAACCTTTGAGAAAGGAGCAAATCGAGATAAAGGCTGCCTTTGTGGCCTCCCACAGGTCTCTTTCAAGTGTCTCTATATGTCTCAACTCCATGTGTCTCTTTCACATCCCCCAAGTCCTGGTGCAGGTTTGCTGGGGACCGGTACAGTGGGGAGTCTCAGAGGGTGATGGGTGTCTCAGAGGGAGGTGGATAAGGATTCGGCGCAATAAATGACAGACACGACTTCAAGAGTGCATATCTGAATGTAATGTGGAGAAGTAAGCTTTCATATTTATACAGTATTTTTTGGCAAAAATAATGATTACATCAGCGTTTAGTTACATATTTAGCGGAATAGTACATATTGAAACAAAAGGTGATGTTTTACATTTTCTTAGAAGCAGATGGGGAAGCAGCTGACAATCTGCTGGGAACATCAAATAGTGGTTACTGGTGTAAGACATGGGTGAATGTGGTCATTCATCTGTCTGGTACATCTTGTCTAATTAACCTTTTAATTCCATTCCCAGTTGTTGCCTTGCTCAAAGGGTCTTTTATATCTTTCTGCTACATAGTCTCTATATCACTGCCATTCAGTAACTTTATGACTAGGCAAATATGGTAGAGACTTGGGGTATTGTTCTAAAATAGACACTTGTTGTGCTTTGCTTAATGTGCACCAAGGAGGACTTGACCTTTTTAATCTTTCCCAAAAGCTAAGACTCAACCACCTAACTCTTTTTCCTTCTACATTAACTATTCTTTGACCCTTATAATAAATTCCTGTATATGGGGTAGGCTCATCTGTTGGTTCTGGAAGCTCTTTCCCAGGATATATGCTGGTCCAAAATCAGTCATAATAGCTGGACGTAACCTTCTTTTTGGTTTTTCTTTCTGTATTTGTCTAGCTTGTAAACTTACTAGTTCGCTATCATTTTTCTTACTATCCTCTGAATTAAATATTTCCAGCTGTTCCAAATCATCAAAGAGAGTCCCAACAGAGTCCCCTCCAGACTGGGCCGCTTTGTATATTAACTGTAACATTCTGGAAGCATTTGGTGGGAGAGTAATTTCCTCCACTGGATTTGTATTAACTTCATTACTGGCAGTGGCAAGCTCATCATTATAGAAAGAAATACTGTCATGATTACTAGGAGTTGAATGAATAGCAGGCTTCTTGAAAGCACATGAATAAAGTACAGTAAACAGTATTATTAAGAACAGAATCTAGCAAATAGGAAGCCAGGCTCCAAGATATCACAAAGTGCCACTTTGTCCCTCTGCGTGTCCTGTTCCTTGAACTTTGAGCAAAGTCCACGTGAACGCTCATGCAGACTCTGCAGGAGGTGCAGCGACACAGGTCCAAAGCTGAGAAGCAAGCAGGCTTTTTTTTCCTCCACACCCCTGTCTCTCGCCAAGTGTCTCCCCTAGTTTGTCTAGTCTGTTTGTCTCCCCATTGTACCTACACTCCAAGTTTTACAGCTTCACCTGGCTGCTCAGAAACCCCCTCCCTACTGCCCCCCCACATTAGGAGGGGCAGGGAACATGGCACCTCCTTTTTATGGAGATATGTCTGTACACAGTCATGAGTCTCCTCTGTTTCCTGAGAACATTAAGTTCTTTTCTATCATAAAGGCTTTCATGGGCCTCCAGTTGCTGAGGTGCTTCTACATTAATATCTAAATGCTTAGCTCCTTTTCTTTCACATCTCAGCCCAGAACTCATTTCTTCAGACTGGCCTTCCTCGCCTACCCCATCTATAGGAGATCCTGTCAGTTGTCCCAATCACCTTATTTATTTCTGTAATTGTATTATCCAAACCTGCAATTATCTAGTTTATTTCTGGTGTGTCCCTCCTTTCTAGGATGCAGATTCTTTTCTTCAACTATTTGGTTTCCAGTGATATCATTGCTCAGTGGGTGAATTAATGGATCATTTAGAAAAAAGGACTCTAGATCTTGGATAGGGGCTGAGTAAGAGAGAGGAGTTAACTCTTTGTTTTTGTTGTTGTTGCCTGGGTAACAAGCTGGATGGTCGTGCTAGTTTGCTGCAGGTTTTGGGCGAGAGTGAAACACTGGAGGTTTTCGGGGAGAGACAGACTTCAAGTTTTGCTAAGTTGATTTTGAGGTGCTGTGATTTCAACATACATGGTCTAGATCACTAAAGAGAGGGGTCCTCTTTCCCTCTCTAGTCAATGGATGGCCATTAAATCCAAGCTAATGAATTAAATTAGGGAGATATCATAGACTGAGAACAAAGCCTGGAATAAGTATTTCAATATTATGTTGAGAAGGAGCAAATTATAGAGGAGACAGGGCAGGAGTGACCACAGATGTCAGAGACCAGCCCCAACAATTGGGGTGACAGAGGTTCCTGTAGGAAATGACGGTGTTGGTGAAGGTGAATGAGGGCCACACTTGTTCAGGTGCAAGTGTCGTCTGCAGCTAGTCTCAGCAGGTCTTTTATTTTATGTTCGCAAGCAGTGGGATTACATCAGCATATGCATTGAGTAAAAAAAAACAACTATCACATGTTCTTAAGAACAGTTTGAAGTCTTTTGATCTTTAGCCAAGACTGTAACACTTATCATTTTTTTTAAAAGATTTATTTTATTTGTACATACAGAACTGGGGTACAGGCCAGAGGCTCAGGGGCGGTGAGAGGCTTCACCAGAGACAGAGTGGGGAACAGAAAGGCAGATGTACTGAAATACACTGCTGAGAGGAGCAGCGGGCAGGTCAGGAGAGGTCTGCCGTGCCATGTGGTCACCTCCGGGGCAGGCGGGAATCGAACTCATGTGAAGAGGCTTTAGCTTCTCAGTGCAGTGCTTTTAACCCACTGCGCCACCAGGGAGGGCCCACACTTACCATTTTTTAAGGAAAACATTGCTAACAAGCAAAATGTCATTACAACTATTATTATTATTATTATAATATTATAATTATTATTATAATTATTATTGCAGCTGGGCAAACAATTTACTAATGATAAAGCAGGCAGATTAATTTATATAGTTATAACTAACATTTATATTTATAATAAAAGGTTAGCAAGGCAAAAGGAAAGCTTCTTTTATCGCTAATTACTAAGGATCCTCATTTTTATTAAAGCATCCTAAAAAAAGTTTAAAACAAGGCCAGGGTAAGGAATGAAAAAGTTTACTGTACTCAGTTCTAACATTAAGAGAGAGAAAGTTGAAGGCTGAACAACAAAGGTTTAAGCTTTTGGTTCCCAAAGTTTTTTTTCCTCCGGAGCTTAATTTAGTGTGTACATCTGGAAGATAGTGCAATGAGGGAATTTGAATTATTGGTTTGGACAGGAACATATTATCACAATATGTTTTTAGTACTGTCTAATTTTGCTGTATTAACTTTACAATAATAGCCAATTGCTTTTATTAGAACAACCAAATGTAAAATCAATTTTTACTTTATCAAATGCATACAAATGCAAAAATGGTTGCAAATACAGGAGTGGCCAAAACAAAACAAAGAGATCCAGTAGGAGTCATCTTTGGGGTCCCTGACTTTTCAGGGGCACCCCCTTATACCTGGACTTCATCAGACAGTATGAGATGTTTGGCCTGCACCACACAGAAATGGAGGAAATGAATAGAATATGGTGTCACTGATGGCAAATTCTGGGGACTGGTCTCAACAAATGGGGTGTGGGGAGGAAGCAAGAGCTTCAGAGGTGCGAAATGGCGTCTGCAGGCAGAGTTTTTTGGGGGTAAGGGAAGCAGGAATGAGGAGATGGAGGGGGGAGTCAGTCTAGGGTGCAAGTGTCTCCTGTCTCTGGTCTCAGCAGGACTTTATTTATACATTACAAGCGAGCAGTGAGATAACATTAGTATATGAATTAAGCAGAAAGATTACAATCATCCCTCTTCCTAAGAACAGTTTGGGATCATTTTGACCTTCAGCTAAGATTAAAATATTTATTATTCTTAAAATCAATCTATTAGGGCCCTCCCTGGTGGAACAATGGAGTAGGATGCAGTACGGCTAGCTGGATGCTGCAGCTTGAGTGCGAATTTGATCTCCAGCCCCAGACGTGGCCCACATGGCGCAGCAGACCTCTCCTGACACGCCCGCTGCTCCCCTCAGCAGTGTGCTTCATGGATCTGCCTGTTCTGCTCCCCACTCTGTCTCTGGTGAAGCTGCTCACCACCCCTGCACCTCTGGCTTGTACTCCAATTCTGCATGAATAAATAAATCTTAAAAAAACAATCTATTAAAGTTAAAATAGATACATAAATTCATAAAATTTAAGACTAACACTGCTATATTTACCACAGAGAAGATTAGCTAAAATGAAGTCCCTTTAAGCCTAGTTAAAATTTAATGAACTTCATTCTCATTGAGACTGAAGTGAAAAAGGTAAGTAAAGCTGAGGGCCAGGGTGGAGAAGTTTTCTTGTAAATCCATCACTAAAAGAGATATAGTAGAGCTCCTCATTTAAAGACTAAACAACAGAAAGCTTAAGTAAACTTCCTCATTTAAAGACTGAACAATAGAAAGCCTAAGTAAGATAGTAGAGTGATGGGATTTGGGTTATTGTTTCCAGGCATTAAAAGCACTCTGGTTATTTTTTAACATGTTCTTAGTGCTGCCTTGTTTTACAATATTGATTTACTATAACATCTAATTGCTTTTATTTAACAGCCAATTGTAATATTACTTTTGACTTCAAGAGGAATTTCCCACCCTAGGGCAGCGCCTGCTTGTCTGGGCCAGGCAGCACCTTATGAGGCTAAGGCAGTCCAGTTGTAAACTGATGGTTGCTAAGAATATTTTGATATTATGATTATACAAAAAAGGGAGGTCGTAACATGGAAATTCTGATTTTTCAGAGCTTTTCCCTTCATTCTGGAATTTGTCAGTCAACAGAAGTTGCATAGTTTGTGTCAGGCATATAAAGAAACAGCACTGAATTAACAGAAATATGAGATGTAGCAGTAAAGAGTTCACTGGTATATTTAGGAAGAGCAGTTCCAATGGTGAGGATGATGGTGTTACAGGGCACCCCAATGTGAACTGGGTTGCCTGTCTGTGGGTCTTCACCCGTGCGCTTATGATTCAATCATATTATGGACACACTCAAAAGGTTAAATAATGGATTTATTTATAAGGAGAAAGGTAAAGGAATAACCCAGGGAAAGAGGGAGAGAAACACAGGGTAACTAGGATATCCTACCAGTTCTGCTGACTTGGACTCCACCGGCACGCTGCAAACCGATTGAGCACCAAAACGATCAGCCGCGAACCACCAGGGCAAGAGCTCCCCAGAGCCCACATGTCTGGTTTTATCCCAACCTGGCTTCTCAGCTCTGCCCTCATGTTCCAGTGTGCTTCTCCTTGGTACTGATGGGATTGGGAGTTCCAGTATCTGGAGTGGGGGTGGAGTCCATGAAACCTGTACCTGTTACAAATCTACATATTTGTCCAACCCCTTTGTTCACTTTATCCTGCTTTGCTTATTTTCTCTGATCTGGGAACACCCTTCATAAGTTGCAAACAACCAAAACCCATCAACACAGTCTTTCCCTTATTTGATTTTGTTATCAAAGTAGGAAGAAGAATTCAAGCTTTCTAACTTGTTCTGGTTTCATTCTGAGACAAGATTTGGAATTTGGATTATGGCAAGCACAAATAATATCCATATTATTGATGTCGTTTTATTGGAGTTAGTGGGTTTGGAGTGCAGGGTCCTTGGGTTCACTCTGGGGAAAGTTTTCACCAGAGCTCCCCTTTCAGTGGCATGCAGCGAGTTTCTCCACGAGTCAGAGACATTAGTTACATTTACAGAGCAGTTTTTTTTTTTTTAAGAAAAGGGGCAGTAAGGTAAAGGACACCTGCACAGGCACAAGTGGACAGGAAAAGCTGCCCCTTTGTGGGGGTAGCATTAGGTTTTATTATCTTCTTTTGGTAGGGAGGGGCTCATCTTTGTGAGCTGTCAGTTGCTGTTTTTGGAGAGCTATGCAGAATTTGCAAGGTGGCGATTTTACAGTGGGCTCCATTTCCGTATCTTTATTTTTCATTTTTTGGGTCTGCACTCTAGACACCACCTACAGCAGTCTGCTACCTGCTTGGATCTTACACTTTGTAATCTAGGCACTGGCGCCTAAGGATCTTGATTTCTATAGCTGGGCCAATGGCTATGCTACTCCCAGTACCTGTCAGTCAGTCTTGTGATGCCTCCTTTCTATTCTTTCTTCTGTCATTATCATTATTTCATTGCTGTGGCTGCAATGATATTAATGATAGTTTTGATGGTTAAATCCTATTTGGAGCTAGACACAGAATGACTTCCTGCTTACACCGTACTGCCACCTTCTGGGGAACTAAGGAATAAAAAATTCAAAGTAATTTCAAATGCTGGTTTCATGAGGCAGGACTGAAATCTAAATTTTTAGGGATGAGGAACTGAGGCAAGTCCAATAGAATATTTAGCTGATTTTTAAAAAAAGATTTATTTATTTATTCATACAGAACTGGGGTACAGGCCAGAGATGCGGAGGGTGAGAGGATTCACCAGAGACAGAATGGGGTACAGAACAGGCAGACGAAGTACACAACCTGTTGCGCCACCAGGGAGGGCCCTATTTAGTTGATTTTTAATGTCATCTTAAACACATCATATTCTTATTGCACTACACCATTCAGGATCAAAAATACTTATTGAGTTAGTAAGTAACAGTGATGAGAGCATGAAAAGGGGAGTAAGGAAAACAGTCCTTGCTATTAGCTATCTGTATCTGTGCATCCATCCAACAAATAAATGTGTAGGGTGTGCCTTGACTGTGCTCAGTGCTTTAATGTCAGGTTGACTCATTTTACTCAATCTTTGTTTTTTTCCACATTAAAAATGGGGTTGATCAGTTCAATTTATTTACTCTTTCAGGAATAATACTCTCATGGCATTAAAATGTGATTCTCTTTCCCTTATTTATTAAAAACACATTTTCTTAGAATTAGTTGTTGGGAGTAAAATCAGGTAGTACCATGGAGAGAAAACTAAGTGTGTTGTTGTATAATTAACTCTCATACCTATATTGAGAATTATTTATGCACCAAATTTCAGACTTTTTAAAAAAGCAAAATCCAGCTATGTGCTATTTACAATAGATATGACTTAAGATGAAATGGCAGAGAGGTTGAAAATAAGAGGCATATCAGACAAATACTAATAACAATAAGACTCTAGTATGGCAATATTAGAAACAAGAAACAAGGCAAATTTTAAACAGGTTTAAAGGTTAAGGTTATTGATAGAGGAAAAAAATAGAAAACGTGAAGAAGACATAACAAGATTAAAACCTGACTCACATAAGAAAGTGAGGGTAGAAGGGACTAGTCATAGAAATCAAGACCCTTAGAGCCTTATCACAAGGCATAAGGCCCAAGCAGGTGTCAGACTCCTGTGTCAGACTGCTGTAGGGTGTGACAGAAGCACAGACCTGAGGGTAAAGACACAGAGACCGGCCTGTTTTGAAATCTCTGGTCCCTTTAGGATTCCACAGTTATCCAAAATCAGCAGCAAACAGGCCCCTCCACAAAGGAGTGAGCGGCTCCCAAAGAGAAAAGGATGGTATGGGGGCAGTCTCTGCACTGGATGGGGCAGCAGTCCTTTGCCCACCTGTGACTATGCAGGTGCTTCTTTCCACCCACTCTCTCCCTCTGCAGGGCAGCAGCCTCCTGACTGCCTGTGACCTGTACCATGCCAGGGCTTCTCTGCACTGACCTCCATTAGTGGACGCAGCTCTCCTAAGGCTGCCAGCCTGCAACCAGGCAGGTCTCTCTCAGCTGTCCCTTTGGGTTAGCTCTTCCTGCCTGCTTGTGACTATATAAGTGTCCTTTACTCTTCTGTCCTTTTCCTTAATACAACTGCTCTTTAAAAAATCATCTGTGTGGGCCCTCCCTGGTGGCGCAGCGGGGTGAAGCACAGCACTAAGAAGCTTAAGTCACTTCCACATGAGTTTGATTCCCGCCTCCCCGGAGGTGACCACATGGCGCAGCAGACCTCTCCTGACCCGCCTGCTGCTCCCCTCAGCAGTGTACTTCGATGATCTGCCTGTTCTGCTCCCCACTCCATCTCTGGTGAATCCTCTCACCCTCTGCAACTCTGGCCTGTACCCCAGTTCTGTATGAAAAAATATTTAAAAAAAAATCACCTCTCTGTCTCATGGAGAAACTTGTCTAGGGAACTCTCCACATACCACTGAAATGGGGAGCTCTGGCGAAACCTTTCCTAGATGAACTCAAGGACTGCACTAACTCTAAAATTGACATCAGTTATTTCATCAAAAATCACATTGGTAATAGCAAATATTCAAGGAGCACTTACTGCATGTCACACACTATAAGTGCATTACATAAAAGCATTACATCATCAAGTCCTTAGAATATAATTTCATTATTGATCGAATAGAAAACCCAGATATAAACCCACAGCTTTACGGACAGCGAATCTTTGACAAAGGAGCAAAGAGTGTGCAATGGAACAAAGTTTATTCAACAAAAGGTGCTGGGAAAACTGGGCTACTACGTGCAAAAAAATGAAGCTAGATTAATACCTCACACCATACACAAAAACCAACTCAAAATGGATTGAAGATTATACATAAGACCCAAAACCATAATATATATGGAAGAAAGTATTGGTGAAACACTGCTTACAAACACCTTAGTAACATCTTTAAAGATACATCACCCAAAGCAAAGACAGTGAAGGAAAGGATACACAGCTGGGACTACATCAAATTAAAGAGCTCCTGTACCACAAAAGAGACATTAAACAAAACAAAGAGATGCCCCACTAATTGGGAGAAAAATTTTGCACACAATACTAATGACAAAGCGCTGATCACAAAGATCTATAAAGAGCTGGTGAAACTCAACAAAAATAACATTGACAACCCCATCAAAAAATAGGCAGAAGAGCTAAAAAGACACTTCCCCCAAAGGGAAATGCAGATGACCAACAGGCATATGAAAACATGTTCAACATCACTTGTAATAAGGGAAATGCAAATCAAAACCATAATGAGGTAACACCTAACACCAGTGAGAATGGCACATCTTCAAACAACTAGCAACAACAAATGTTGGTGAGGATGTGGAGATGAATGAACTCTTCAGCATTGCTGGTTGGAATGCAAACTTATACAACTACTATGGAAAGCTTTTTGGAGGTTTCTCAACTGCTAAAAATGAAGCTTCCACATGATCCAGCATTTATACTCCTTAGTACGTACCCAACGGACACACAAGCATTAGTCCAAAAAGACACCCGTACCCCTCTGTTTACTGCTTTATTATTTACAATAGTGAAGATGTAGAATCAACCCAAATGTCCAAAAATAGATGACTTACTGGATCAAGAAGATGTGGTACATATACACAATGGAATATTACTAAGCAATCAAAAAAAGATAAACTCATGCCATTTGTGGAAACATGGATGGAGCTGGAAGGGATCATACTTAGTGAAATAAGCCAGAAAGAAAAAGAAAAATACCCAGATGATTTCACTCAAAGCAGGAGTGTAAGGGATCAGAAAAAAAAGGCCACTGTAATAATTAAAATCAAAAATCAACAAACAACTATAAACCAGAGACATATTACAGGGGCAGAGAGGGGAATAGGATCAAAACGGGGACAGGAAGAACACACAGGACTATGGTGATGGCACATGGGTGAATTGGTGGTGGGAAGTCCACGGGGATTACAACAGAGATGAAAAAATACACAAAATGAAAAATGATGTAAAAATATGTAATTCCATTATTGCCCCCATTCAATAGTTAAAAAAAATTGAGGCACAGAGAAGTGGTAAATGGGCTCTTCAATCTCCCAAATTAGAATGATTCCAACTGAAATGGAAAAAGGCACAAAATGATTTAAAAATAAACTATTATTTATTTAAAAAATCTCTCAAATTAGAATTCTTAAAAATTATACTATGCAATTAATACCACACCTTTGAAATATATAAAGAAAAATCTGTTAGGACTACCCCTACATTTTCTTCTAATATTTTAAAGTTCTTTTTTTATGTTGGAGCTTATTCTTTATAAATGCTGTGATAGATCTAACAAATTAAATCTTTAGCCAATTGTCCCAGTGTTACACATGCGTTGCCTGGCTGTGGGTCCTCATCCATCCTCGCTCAGGACATCTTTCCCCCCTTACACCAAGAGCTTCTTTTCCACACTTACTAGTGTTGGATCCAAAGACAGGGTGACCCAATATATATACCTAAGTGGAATGTCAATTAAAAAACAAAAGATCCAAGAACGATACTTTGCCTAATTATCCATCTCCCTAAAACAGGAAATTTCTGGTGGTCCTGGAGGTAGAAGATAGCATTTCATCCTTATCATCCCAAGCTAGGGTATGCAGCATTTATTTTCTATGAATATGTAGATAAGCCCTGGAAAATTCCTTTTCTTTAAATTGCAAAATTCTTTGTTCCATTTTATTGCTCCCTTTCTGGAGACTATATAATTGTCCCAGAAGGTGGGTTCATATTTTTAGGACCCTCATGCAAATTGAGTTTTATCTTTCATCCTGATAATTTCTTTTGTGCCATTTTAATTACTTGCCAGCTTACAAGCCTAGAAAGTTAGAGGAAGATTAACTTCCTCTTCAGCATTTGAAGTATTCTATTTATAACACATTGAGTGTTCATAGATACCTGAGTGTCCTTCTGAATAATTTTGACTTGTCTAATCCTGTTGAGGGACAGACCTTAACAAAAAGATAGAGACCGGGGGCATTGGGAGACACAAGAGGAGGGATAAGGGCTGGGACCACAGGGACATGGGATCCCAGGAAGACAAAACAGGAGAGAAAATGTTACAGGACAGGGAGAGAGGCACCCCAGAATTCCCCTACCTGCCTGCCATCTGCTGAATCAAGACAAAACATGTAAGACCTTTAATGCTAGGAAACTTTAATAACTGTGCAATGAAGACAATATGAAGAATATAGTTTCTAATCTAGCACCCAAAGTTAACCCATCCTCTTGTGGGTAAATGCCCAGCCAAACAGCGTTAACCCAAAGTAAGGCCTGAGAGACCCCAGCCTAAAGCATCTTCCTTTGGTAACCCATAGAAAAGGATCAGCAACAGTAACACAAGTCTGGGAGGGCTTGCTATTTATCCTTCAAGACCCACTTTCAGCCATGCCAAATTTCTTGATTTCCCCTCCAAATCCCATCAGTTAAAAAAATTCTGTTAATGGAGCACATACTATAATACACTGAGTTAGTTTTATTGGAGTGGATCAACTTCATTACTCTGTTTCCACATCTCCCCTCCAGTTTTCTACTTGGAGCGCTCTTGTAACCAGAGAACCTGGTATGTAGCAATTGATGGTATATAGATCCCATGTATAGTGAAGGAAAAAATACATTACAAACTTGTAATATAAAGAATATCAGGGATCTCGTTATATAAAGAGTTAGAGATGGAATGAAACACTCGCTCCCCCCAAACTTCCTATGTATAGGTATTTTCAATACTACATATAAGAAATACAGTTAAAAAAATCATACTATTGTCTAGAACAATGTCTTGTTCCTTATTGTAGTTATAAAGGCAAGTGTAGAAAAAAACTGTTTTAGAAGATACTATACTGAAAAACAAATCTATGCTACGGACATGTTTTTGTAGGTTATTTTATGAAGCCAGAGGAAAATGGCAGAGGGGGGAGAAGAGGCGGCTCAGTAAAGTTAAACATCCAACATCCCCAAGAGCCAGTGAGCCCCGCCCCACCCCCACCGCCTATCAGATTTAAGCTCCGCCCCAACTCGATCCTGGGCTTAGGGCCCCGCCCCAACTTCACTCTCCAGGTGCAGTCGAACTGCCCCTCAAACATCCCCTAAGGTCTGCCTCACCAAACCCACACACTCCGGAATAGCAGCAACTAGAACTTCCCTTCTGCGGTTGCATAGTAAAGGGGGTAAGCTTTCCACCCCCCGCAGAAGCACCCCAGTGCTTCCGCTCCCGGCTATCCCGAAACCGGAAGCGGAAGTGCGGGGGCGGTGACTGGCGGCGGCGCGGACGTCGCGGCGCCGGGCGGTGGGCGTGTCTAGGGCCGGTTTACAGGTGTGGCCCAGCCCCCCGGGGTGAGGGAGGGCGGCGAGGGGGCGGTGGGTACGGGGAGGGGCCGGAAGGGCCTGGACCGCCTCCGGGTCCTGGTGCTTCTTCCTCGTGGTCCCTGGGCGCTGCGGCAGGGCTCACACCCCTCTGCCTCACTGCCTGGCGTCCCCAGCCGCGTCCTCCCCTCCCAGGTACACCCGGCGGAGTAGACGAGACTGTCATGCATTCATCCACAGGGACACCATGAAGTTTACTTATTCAGGTTTTGCAGCTCGGTCACGGTGATACCGGCCGATTCTTATCTCTCACCCCACCTCCCCTTACTTGTAGGACCCATTCTCTCGCCTGTTGCAAGATAACTATTTATTAGTAATTCTCCTTTTAGTTCATATAATCTGAGCCACATGTGTAAATCGATGAGTAACTTGGCAAGTGAATTTGAAAAATGGAAAGCATCGTCTATCAAGGGGGTTATTAGGTAGCTTAGGACCGTTAATTTAGCTTTCATTTCCTTTTCCTTTGTTTTCTTTCTACTAAAAGAGCTTTTAATTTGTGATTTTTATTTTGACCGTGGGCATCAATTCTCACCTCTCACGCCTCCCTTTACTGGGAGGTGAGAATGTCTTAACAACTTTCTCAGTTATGTTACAGTCTTATAAAGGAAAAGTAAAAGAATATATACACTTTTTCCCAGGTCGACTGTTACCCTAATTCTGTAAATTACAGTCAAAACCATATGAAGGAAAAGGTGATAAAAGCGTTTTCAGTACTCAGTATTTAAATTGAGCTTACCATAACTAAGATGCCTTTTTTAAAATAAAAGGGTTGAAGTTCTCGTCCACTGCGAAATGAGGTAAGACTTTTGGAGGAAAATTATATACCACATTTTGACTTAAGAGTGTTTTTTTTTTTCAAAAAAGAATTTGTGTTCCCCTTCCCTTTTTAGAAAGAACTGACAGTTTCTTAGTGCTCTCTGAAATCTAGTAGTGTTATTTATATTAAACAGGCATTTTAAGTAATTTTTATATTTGATTTTTGTGGTGTATTGTTTTGGTGTGTGTGTATATGTGTATGCAGGCATATGCCTTCCTTAGTCTAGCTATACTGAGTTAATCTTAGGTATTTTAGTTGATTGACACATTTTCATTGGGGTTATCTTTAGTGAACTGGTCCTTTGGGGTGGTAGAGAAGGGAAAGGCTGGGTCAATCAATGTAATTCAAATGGAGTGGGTACTTAACCCTTGAGGTTTTATTCTGGCTGGGAAGACAGATTTTAAATTCATAATGATGAGCTTGATATGGGAACATAAAACGGGATTTTGGGGAGGAATACATCTTAAAAGGGACAAATGTTTGAACCTAAAAGTTGTAATCAGATAAGGGTTTGGGCTGTGGAATTAAGGAATCTCCTCTCTCTGAGGAGATTTGGGAGTACATTCCAGATGTACAATTGCTCAGGAAGTGCAAAGCTTGCAAAAAACAAACAAACAAACAAACAAACAAACAAAAAAAAAACCCACAGAAAGATAATATAGGGATAACGAAATATAGAATGGATAAATCAGGCTTTAGAGGAAGGCAGGATCCTGAAGTCATGGGGAATTTTGGACCTTCTTCTAAGGTGTTTGCAAAGCCACTGAATCAGAATTTTGTTTGGGGAATGAGATGACTTTGTTATTTGAACAAAACACGCTTGTGGGTTGAGCCTGGAGTTTAGGATGGACTAGATGGAATGGGTAATCATATATAGGAAAAGACTCCATATATTTAGTAGTTTGAATAAATTCTGGACTCAGATGATGGTAGTTGAAACTTGATAACAGTTGTGGTATTGGAAAGTTTGGATGTTTGAGACATGTAGGAGGTATAATTTAGAGAATTTGGGCCCAATATTGAGCTAAATTCCATGTAAGGCTTTTTCATCTGAGTGCTGGTACCTCACAAAAATGTAGTTACTGTGATTGATCCCAGATTGGTATACTTCTTTGACCTTCTTGGACAACATTCTCTTTTATTTCAGGGAGGATGCCTGAAATAAACCCTGGCTCTGGTGTTACGGTGAGTGTGTTGGATGAATCAGGACAGTGGTATTGGGGGTGGAAATTATGTACTTTGGGCCCTTTTCCCTCTGGAGAGCTCTTTAGTGCATGACTTCTAGAGGAACTGGCATGGGAGGAGGGGGTCCCACAGTGACATGTGACTCTGTCCGAACACTAAACTCTGACTGCAGACCAGGCCTCCTTTAGAGCCAGTGGCAGCAGAGCTCCTCGCTGCTATCCCTTGTGAGACCTGCTGAGCATATGTTGCTGTATAAATTCAAATTATTTATTTATTTATCACATATGAAGCATTTATTTATTCAAATTTGTTGATACATTTCCCCCCAATTTGTTAGCTGCAGTGTATTGGTATTACAAGAGCCTATTTCTAGCTTCTCCCTAAAAAACATCTTGTACTCTCACCTGTTCTTTTTTTTTAAATAACTTATTTATATATATATTTTATAACATTGTTCACTTTTTAAAATAATGTTTGCTTTTTTTAAAAAAAATTTATTTATTGGCCCTCCCTGGTGGCACAGCGGGTTAAAGCACAGCACTGAGAATCTGAGGCCACTTCCGCATGAGTTCGATTCCCGCCTGCCGCCTGCCCCGGAGGAGACCACATGGCGCGGCAGACCTCTCCTGACCCGCCCGCTGCTTCCCTCAGCAGTGTACTTTGTTGATCTGCCTGTTCTGCTCCCCACTCTGTCTCTGGTGAAGCCTCTCACCTCCCCTGAGCCTCTGGCCTGTACCCCAGTTCTGTATGCACAAATAAATAAATAAATCTTTAAAAAAAATTATTTATTTATGCATACAGAACTGGGGTACAAGCCAGAGGTGCAAGAACAGCTAAGAGGATTCACAGGTGATAGAGTGGGGTGCAGAATAGGCAGATCGATAAAGTACACTGCTGAGGGGAGCAGCGGGCAGGTCAGGAGAGGTCTGCCACGCCATGTGGGTCACCTCCCTAGCTGGGGATCAAACTCATAAAGTGGCTGTGGCTAGCTTCATAGTGCTGTGCTTTAACCGGTTGTGCCACCAGGGAGGGCTTTACAATGTTTGCTTTCTTTTGGTGTAGTCCTTATAGGATTTCCACCACCAATTCACCTGTGCACATACCACAGTCCCTTTTGTTCTTCCCACCCTCATTTTGATCCCTCTCTTTCCCATTCCCCTAGAGAATGTTTCACATTTATAGTTGCTTGTTTATTTTTGGTTGTTTTGTAGTGTTTTTTATTGTTATTATTTTCCCTTGACCTCTTCCTATAAGGGAAACCATCTGATATTTTTCTTTACCCTTTTATTTTATTGAGCATAATCCTTTCTAGCTCCATCCATGTTGCTGCAAAAGGCATGACTTTATCTTTTTTGATTGTTGAGTAGTATTCCATTGTGTATTTACATTACATCTTCTATATTGAGTCACCTATTTGGGGCATTTGGGTTGTTTCCAAGTCTTACCTATTACAAACAGTGCTGCAATAAACTTAGGGGTGCAGTTATTTTTTGTAATTATTAAGTTTATTTGTTTTTACATTATTCTTCATTTTGTGCATTTTTTCATCCTGGTTATAATCCCTGTAGACTTCCCACCACCAGTTCATCCATGTCCATCACTGCAGTCCCGTGTCCTCGTCTCACCCCAGTTTTGTTTTTTTCCCCCTGTCCACCCTTGAACATGGCTCTGCTTTATAGTTTTGTTGTTTTTCGTTTTTACTTTATTATAATTGCCTTTTTCTTTTTTCCTGATCCCTTATGCTCCTGCTATGAGTGAAACCATCTGGTATTTTTCTTTTTCTTTCTGGAATATTTCACTAAGCATGATCCCTTCCAGCTTCATCCATGTTGCTGCAAAAGGCATGAATTTATCATTTTTGATTGCCGAGTAATATTCCATTTTGTATCTGTACCACATCTTAATCCAGTCATCTATATTTGGGCATTTGGGTTGATGCCACATCTTCCCTATTGTAAATAAAGCAGCAATAAACATAGGGGTGCAGGTGTCCTTTTGAATCAGGTTTTGTGTCCTTTGTAGCTGGTGCATGTATTCTTTTGAATTAATGTTTTTGTGTCCACTGGGTAGAACCCTAGGAGTGGAATTGCTGGGTCATATGGTAGCTCCATTTATAGTAGTCTGAAGCACCTCCATACAACTTTCTATAGTGGTTAGGACAGTTTGCATTCCCACCAGCAGTGTAGGAGAGTTCCTTTTTCTACACATCCTCGCCAACATTTCTTGTTTCCTGTTGCTTTAAAACGTGCCATTCTCACTGGTGTAAGATAGCCTCGTAATTGTGGTTTTGATTTGCATTTTCCTAACTATGAGAGATATTGAACATTTTTTCATATGCCTTTTGGCCATTTGCACTTCCTCTTTGGTGAAGTGTCTTTTAAATTCTTCTGCTCATATTTTAAAAAAAAAGATTTATTTATACATACAGAACTGGGGTACAGGCTAGAGGTGTAGGGGTGGTGAGAGGCTTCACTAGAGACAGAGTGGGGAGCAGAACAGGCTGACTGACGAAGTACACCGCTGAGGGGAGCAGTGGGCAGTTCAGGAGAGGTCTGCCGGGCCATGTGGATCACCTCCAGAGAGAGGATCAAACTCATGCTGAAGTGGCTTTAGCTTCTTAGTGCTGTGCTTTAACCCACTGAGCCACCAGGGAGGGCCCTCTTCTGCTCATTTTTTTTTTTT
>NW_004567125.1:33260348-33288079 GCF_000260355.1 Condylura cristata | reverse complement strand
TCTAGGTCTTTAATCCACTTCGAGTTGATTTTTGTGACTGGAGTGAGGCAATGATCTAGTTTCATTTTTTTGCATGTAGCTATCCAGTTTTCCCAGCACCACCTCTTCTGCTCATTTTTTGACTGGATTGTTTACTTTGTTTTTGTGGAGTTATGTGAGTTCTCTGCATATCTTTGTGATCAGTCCCTTATTAGTTGTATGACATGCAAACATTTTCTCCCAGTCAGTGGGTGTCTCTTTGTTTTGATTAATGTCTCTTTTGCTGTACAGAAGCTTTTTAGTTTGATGTAATTCCAGCTGTCTCATCTTTCCCTTCACTTTCTTTGCTTTTGGGGATGTCTTTAAAGATGTTACTGAGATATATGTCATGTAGAGTTTTACCTATATTTTCTTCTATATATTTATGGTTTCAGGTCTTATGTTCAGTTGTTTTATCAATTTTGAGTTGATTTTCGTGAGGTAGTGGTCTAGTTTCATTCTTTTGTTTATGGTGATCCAATTTTCCCAGCACCATTTATTGAACAAACTCCCTTGTTCCCTTGCATATTCTTTGCTCCTTTGTCAAAGATTAGTTGTCCATATATGTGTGGTTTTATTTCTGTGCTTTCTATTTAGTTCCATTGGTCTCTGTGTTTGTTTTAGTTCCAGGACCATACTGTTTTAATCAGTATGGCTGTGTAATATAGTTTGAAATCTGGGAATGTGATGCCTCTGTTCTTTGTTTTAGTCAGGAGAACTTTGGCTGTTAGTTTTTTTTTGTGGCTTCATATAAATTTCATCAGTATGTTCTATTTCTTTGAAGAATGTCATTGAGATTTTTATAGGAATTGCATTGAATCTCTAAATTTTTGGTAGATGGCCATTTTAATAATGTTAATTCTTTCATTTCACAAGCAGGGTCTCTCTTTCCATTTCTGTGTGTCTTCTATTTCTTTTAACAGTGTTTTATAATTTTCTTTATAGAGGTCTTTCACCTCTTTTGTTGGGTTTATTACTAAGTATTTGATTTTTTTGTTTTAATTATAAAAATGTTTTTCTTGGTTTCATCTTCTGATTGATTGTATACAGGAAGGCTACTGATTTTTGTGTTTTGATTTTGTATCTTGCTACTTAATAAGTGGTTAATTGTTTTGATTGGTTTTCTGTGAAGATTTTAGGGTTCTTTATATATTTTATCTTATCATCTACAAATAGTGGTAGTTTTGTTAAGGAGAAAGGATGTCCTAGAGGAACTCTGCAGAGTTTTGTGGACTCCACCCCCTACTCCAGTGTTTGGAAAACTGCAACTCCCAGTAGTACCATGGAGAGAACTGCAAGGACCCAAGGGAAGAGCTAAGCAGGCATTCTGGGACTTTGGGGGATAAATAGGGAGCCATTTTGTCCAAGGCACTCTCTCAGGAAACTGGACCATGTCACTTGGGGATTTCAGTTAGTTTGTTACTAGAGCAGGTAAGATATTCCACTTACTTTGTGTCTCTTTCTTTCCCCTGGTTGATTCCTTTTCTTTTCCCCTTTTGTAAATAAACCCATTTTGACCCTTTTGTGTGTGTCTGCAGTACAACTGAATTTTAAGCTTGAGGGTGAGGCCTTACAGACAGGCACCCCAGTTCACAGTTTTACTTCTTCTTTCCCTATTTGGATTTCTTATATGTATTTCTCTTGTCTTAATTGCTCTGCTGGGACTTCCAGTATTATATTGGAAAGCAGTGATGAGATTGGACATCCCTGTTTGTTCCTGATCTTAAAGGAAAGGCTTCCAACTTTTCACCATTGAGAATAATATTGGCTTTGGGTTTGTTGTATGTGGCTTTTATCATGTTAAGATATGTTCCTTCTATCCCAAGAATTTCGAAGGCCTTCATCATAAACAGATGTTGAACTTTGTGGAATGCTTTCTCAGCATCTATTGATGTGATCATGTGATGTTTATTTTTCTTTTTGTTGGTATATTGGGTTATATTAATTGATTTTCAGATGTTGAACCCTATGCACATTAAATAAATCCCACTTGATTGTGGTATATATTACTCTTTTGATGCATTGTTGGATTCTGTGGGTGAGGATTTTTGCATCAATGTTCATTAAGGAGATTGAGCTATAAGATTTTTTTTTTGCGTGTGTGTGTGTTGCCTTTATTTTTTTACTAGTGCAGTGTTGGCTTCATAGAATGTATTTGGTAGTATTCCTTCTTTCTCAAATTTTGAAAGAGTTTGTGTCAGATGGGCACCAATTCATTTCTGAATTCTTGTAAAATTCCTTTGTGAAGTCTTCTGGTCTTGGGCTTTTGTTTTTGGGGAGTGTTCTGGTTACTGTTTCAATATCATTGCTTATAATTGCTCTATTTCGGTGTTCTTTACCTAGCTTTGGATGATTTTATCATTCTAGGAATTTGTCCATCTCTAATAGATTGTTGAACTTGTTTGCATATAACTGTTCATAGTAATCTCTGATTTTTCTTTTTATTTCTACTGAGGCTTTTGTAATTTCTCCTCTCAAAGAATCAAGTTTGGTTTCTTTTATCTTTTGGATTGTTTTTTAATTTCTACTTCATTAATTTCTGTTCTGATTTTTATAATTTTTTTTCTTCTACTGGTTTTGAATATTTTTGTTGTTCTTTTTCTATTTCTTTGAGATGGGAAATTAGGTTGTTTCTTTGAGTTCTTTCTTGTTTCTTGATGTGAAACTGTATTGCTATATACTGTCCTCCTATCTGCTTTGCTCTGTCCCATATATTCTGGAAAGTGGTGTCCTCATTTTTGTTCAACTCAAGGTATTTTTTTTTATCATATATGGCTTTTATCATGTTGATGTATGTTCTTTCTATTCTGAGGATTTCAAGGGCCTTGAACATAAATGGGTGTTGAACTTTGTCGAAAACCTTTTCCGCATCTATTTGATATGATTATGTGGTTTTTATTCTTCTGTCAGTTGATGGCTTGATGTGATGGATTACATTATCAAGGTATTTTTTAATATCTTTTTTTATCTCCTCTTTAATCCAGTGGTCTCCCAGTAGTGTGGATTTCAATCTCCATGAAGTAGGAGAGTTCCTTGCTTTCTTTTCATGATTAATTCTAAGTTGATGCCTTTATAATCAGAGAAGGTAGTTGGAATGATTTTGATCTTAATGTGTCTGTTGATGTTTGTTTTGTGTCCTAATATACGATTGATTCTGGAGAATGATCCATGCATGCTCTTAAGAAAAATGTATACTTGGGTTTTTTTGGGTGCAGTGTCCTATAGATGCCTATTAAGCCCAGGAGATCTAGGTCTTTATTTAGGGCTCTAGTGTCTTTGTTGATTTTTTTGTCTCATTGATCTGTCCATTGGTGAGAGTGAGGAGTTGAAGTCCCCTAGTACACATGTATTTTCTTTAATGTTTGTTTTCAGAGCTGATATTTGTCATATATATTTTGGTGCTCCTTCATTTGATAAGTATATGTTCATGAGTGTTATATCTTACTGATGTATTGTCACGTTAATCATAATGTAGTGTCCATCTATGCCTCTTTCCATCTTTTTAAGATTGAAGTCTATTTTATGTGATACAAGTATAGCTAGCTGTTCCTGCCTTCTTTTTTGTTCCATATGTATTAGGATTATTTTTCAACCTTTACCTTTACCTTTCTATGTATATCTTTGTACTTAGATTTGTTTCCTGGGAACAGCAGAAGGTTGGATTTTGTTTTTCAGTCTATCCTGCTACTCTGTCTTTTAATTGATGAGTTTAGTCCATTTAAATTTAGTGTTAATATTGATACATTGGCATCTGTATTTGCCATTTTGTTTGTCTTTTTGTTATTCCTTGCCTTATTCTGTTCTTCTTATTAGTTCTTTTGTTGGTTTGACTTTAGGAGTTCTTGTAGTACTTTTTCGAATGTGGGTTTAATTGTAATGAATTTCTGTTTCTCTGATGAGGTCCTTATTTTTTCTTCATAAAGTAAGGAGGGAGAGCTTTGCAGGGTAAAGTATACTTGGTTGGCATTTTTGATCCTAGAGATATGTAAATATGTCACTCTATTCTTTTGCTGGTGTTTCTTTGGAGAAATATGATGTCAGCCTGATGTGGTTTTTGTTTATAGGCTATCTGTCTCCCCCCTCTCATCAGCTTCATTATTTTTCCTTGTCTTGGACTCTTGAAAGCTTTACCATTATGTGTCTGCTGTAGTTTTCCTTTCAATTTGGTCGTCTTCTGGCTTCTTGTATGTTTATTTTCATTTCCCCCTTCATGCTTGGTAAGTACTCTTCGATTATCTTCATGTTTATTTTCTTGGTTCCTTGGTCTCCCACTCACCATCTGTGATTCAAATAGTTCTTGTATTTCCTTTCCTCATGGTGTCATATAGTTCTTGAAGTGTTTCTTTATTCTTTTTTCCCCTGGTTCATTTTATTTTTCTATCTTCTAGACTACTGATTTGTTCTTCAATTTTGTCAATTCTCTTTTCGTTGTTTTTCCCAAAGTTTTTTTAGCTTCTCCATTAATCTTTTAATCTCCTATGTTTCTTTGATTTCCTTCTTTAGGGACTCATTTTCATTTTTCAGTTCATTAATTATTTTTCCTCATTTCATTCTTTTCCTTTTCATCTTCTTTATGTTTTTTAATGACGATGGTTTTAATTTTAATTTTATATCTGGCAGGCAGAAAAGCTCTTCTATGATATTGTTGTTGAATTCTGGTGGCTGATTTTCTTTTTGTGGTGTGTCCTCTTGTGGGCTTGTTATATTCTGTCACTGGTAGGTGAAGGAAAGCAGTTTGGCTTACTTTGCAATTCTGGGCCCCAGCTGATAAGGAGGCGCTCATGGCCTTGAATTTTTTCATTACTCTCCGCCTGCCTAGCCGGGGCCTGGCCAATGGGCATAGGCCACGGTACCCCTTTTTTATTTTATTTTATTTTATTTTTATTTTATTTTTTTTTAAGATTTATTTATTTGTGCATACAGAATTGGGGGTACAGGCCAGAGGCTCAGGGGTGGTGAGAGGCTTCACCAGAGACAGAGTGGGGAACAGAACGGGCAGATCTACGAAGTACACTGCTGAAGGGAGCAGCGGGCGTGTCAGGAGAGGTCTGCCACACCATGTGGTCACCTCCGGGGCAGGCGGGAATCGAACTCATGTGGAAGTGGCTTTAGATTCTCAGTGCTGTGCTTTAACCCGCTGCGCCACCAGGGAGGGCCGGTACCCCATTTTGTAGTGTATATAAGCTCAGTTCTGAAACAAAGACTTGTACTTCTTGGTGAACAGACTTATGGCATCCGTCCTTTCCATTCATTCCTTTCAGTAGGCATCTCTTGGGGTGGTGGGGCTGTGTTCTCCCCATGCTCACAGTTCACCTTAATGGCAGATCTTAACCAGGTTCGACTCAGTTCCAAACTTGGGTGGGCATGGGGTTTTGCTCCCCTGCACACTTTGTTTGTAGTGCGCACCCTCTCTTGGTTCGCCGGGTGGATCGTGGGGGCCCTGTCTTGCAACAGTGGCATGGGAGCTGTTTTCTTCTTGATGGCAGATCCAGTCCTAGCTCTACTCAGTTTCAAAATGCACATGGAGGGGTCCTCCTTGGTGGTCTAACAGGTTGAGGTACACTGCTGTGGAGCTATGCACAACCACTAGAACATGAGTTTGATTCCTGGCCAAGGAGGTGACCCACATGGTGTAGCAGACCTCTCTGGCCTGCCTTCTGCTCCCCTCAGCAGTGTATTTCAGTTGATCTGCCTGCTCTGCACCCCACTCTGACTCTGGTGAATCCTCTCACTCTGCCCTCACCTCTGGCCTGTATCCAAGTTCTTGTATGCACAAATGAATAAATCTTTTAAAAAAAATCAATAAAACCAACCAACCAAAATGTGCATGGGTGTGTGCCTTGCTCTGTGTGCTTCCCTGCTCACTTTTGTTTGCAGAGCTCACCCTGACTCAGTTCCAGAGGGGGGTCTTGGAACTTTGACAGTGATCATACAGCCCAATTGGAAAATATTTGCAATATTGAACAATATGGGTTTTCAACTGCACAGGTTGACCTACATAGTGATTTTTTTGTAAACAGACGATATAAACTTACAGTATCGATAGGGTACAACATTGTAAATGTATTCCTTCTTAAGGTTTTCTTAAATTTTGCTCTCTTACTTTATTATAAGTCTTGCAATGATGGCATGGGACTGTGCTCTCCCAGTGCCTGCAGTTCACCTTATGGTGGATCCTGTGTTAGCTCTAGTCAGTTCAAAAACATAGGTGGTCGCACTTCCCTGCTCACTTTTGTTTGCTTTGCCCACCCGCTCTAAGTTCCAGAGGGAGATGGGATCCATATCTTGAAACAATCTAAATTCAAATTTAAATTAACTGAAATCCAGTAAAATAAAAAACTTAGTTTTTCAGTTGCCCCACATTTCTCTACTGCTAAGTAGGCACAAATGCTGGTGGCTGCCTTTTTGTAGAGTGCAGAGTAGAACACCCCCTTCCCACAGGGAACTCTGCGCACAGTGCTGCTTGAAAGAATACTAAAACTAAAAGCTCAGGGAGTTTTTCTGACACAACAGAACTCTTTGGGCTTGAAAAGATCAAACCCCCAAACCTGCTGTTCACTGGAAGCTTTACCAATACAGTCAGTTAACACATAGTTTACATGTTATATTACTACATACTGTGGCCTTATAATAAAGTAAGAGCAAAATTTAAGAAAGCCTTAAGAAGGAATACATTTACAGTGTTGTACCAAATCAATGCTGTAAGTTTACATTGTCTATTTATAAGAAAATCAGTATGTAAGTCAACCTTGCAGTTGAAAACCCATATTGTTCAATATTGCAAATATTTTTCAATTGGGCCATATGATCTCTGTCAAAGCTGCTACTCAGTTCTGCTGTGACAGCACAAAACACAGCTAACAGGTAAGCAAATGGGTATGATTGTGTACCAATAAAACTTTGACAACTGCAGGTGGTAAGCCAGGTTTGATGAGCCCTGTTGTGGAGAACTTCATGTTTTAATGTTCTCGTGTTGGGTTTCCCTTCCTCACTTGTCCTTCAGAGTGGTGGGGATGATCCTTGCTGAGGACAATTTGTGTGTTGTGTCAGGAATCAGTCCCCTTCGAGGATGTGGCGTTGGGGCTCTTCCAGGAGTGGTCTTTGCTGGATGGTGCTCAGCAGAACCTATGCAGATGTGTGATTCTGGACAAGTGCAGGACTCTGGCTCCCAAGGGTAAGGCTAGCGTCACACGGTCCTTCCTGCAAGTCAGGTGCTTTTTAACTGCCTGCTGTTGCTCAGGAAAGATGTGATGTGGGCTTACATTGGTGTGTTTATAAGACCAGGCTTATGGTTACTGACTTCCGCAGGGTAGCACCTTTCCATAGTCAGGATACACATGGATCTCACTGAGCATGGCCCTGGGCTTTGGGACATAGAGAGCCTCCACTCCATGGGGCAGCGAGGAGGGTATTTGTGACTCAGGCCCTTGTGATAGCACTTTCTGGAATTCAGTAGAAAATGTGCGTGATACTTCTCTCCCTGTCCTACTTTCTCACTTTCACATTCAGAGTAGAGCCCAGGTGGAAGGGGGCAGTCGTGGGGAAGCATCTGTTTTCCTTTGTAGCCCTTTGTCCCTCAGCATGGGTGTCTCTCTCTGTGGGCAGGGACTTCATCATGCAAACCCAGTCTGGTCTCCCAGGTGGGACCAAGCGGAGAGCTGAGAGCAGCACAACAAAGGATTCTCTGCACCATGTGTGTGGGTGAGTACCAGAATGGTCAGGTGATGCTGAGCTTGTGAGCCACCCGTCAGCAAGGTGGGAGTCAGTGTGCGCATTTTAAAGGCCTTTTTGTGTGTGTGTTGGGGGGTAGATATAATAGGAGTGAGGTTTCTTAAGTGGTTCCCTTTAGCTTTGATTCTGTTTTCATTTTCTAGCTCAGTTATATTGGGTTTTAGAAAACAAACGTATTCCTGTTTATTTTTTATTTTATTTATTTAAAGATTTATTTATTTATGCATACAGAACTGGGGTACAGGCTAGAGGTGTAGGGGTGGTAAGAGGATTCACCAGAGACAGAGTGGGGAGCAAAACAGGCTGACTGACAAAGTACACTGCTCAGGGGAGCAGGGGGCAGGTCAGGAGAGGTCTGCCACACCATGTGGATCGACTTCGGGGTGGGGATCAAACTCATGCTAAAGTGGCTTTAGCTTCTTAGTGCTATGCTTTAACCCGCTGTGCCACCAGGGACAGCTCAGGTTGCCCTTTAAAAGTATACAATTCATTGCTTTTTAGTATATTCACAAATTTGTACAGCCAACAACACTTTCTAATTCCAGAACATTTTCATCAAAAAAGTCTCATTTCCTTTAGCAGTTGTTCCCCATTTCCTCACTTCCAGCCCCTGGCACCATAGTTTTGTATTGCTTAACAAAGGGGATACATTCTTGTTTTATTTATTTTTAATATATATTTTAAAAGGACAGGTTTCTTAGGAAAAGGACAGAGACAATAGAGAGGGCCTTCTGAGGAATTTGTGGTCAGGCAACTTTGTCAAATTCCACACAAAGCCTTGCTCTTTAGTGTCTTTGCCATAAGAGAGATTGAAAAATACCTTCAAAAATAAATACCGGGCCCTCCCTGATGGCGCAGCAGGTTAAAGCACAGCACTAAGAGGATTAAGCCATTTCCTCATGAGTTCGATCCCCATCTGCCCTGGAGGAGATCCACATGGCGCGGCAGACCTCTCCTGACCTGCCCGCTGCTCCCCTCAGCAGTGTACTTTGTCAATCTGCCTTTTCTGCTCCCCACTCTGTCCCTGGTGAATCCCTTAAAAAAAAAACAAAAAAAAAAACCCTTCAGAAATACCTTCTTCCCTTTCAGTATCAACCTAGTTTAAGATTCAATATATTAAAAAAAAAATCTGTATATACTTTTGTCAATTTCATATAACTCTTTCTGAACGAAGTTTATTTATTTTTTTTTAAATTCATTTTAGATTGGGAATCTCAACTTAAACCCAAAGAGTCTACTCTTGTGCAGGATATTTTGGAGGAAAATTCATTCCATGACATGCAAATGGTAAGATTGAATGGAGAGTATCCTTTGTTTCTTCTTCGAAGTAGAGGAACACTTGAGTTGGAGATGCATTCCAGGGCCAGAGAGACAGGTGGTTTCACTCATAGCAGGAGTGTTGGGGAGTGGCCTCAACACACTGTAGGGGGCCAGGGCAGGGACTTTTGGTGGGATCCAGCATCATTGGTGTGCGGAGATTCCAAAAAGGGGGAAGGGAAGTGAGGAAGGCATGGGAGTAGGTGTTGGGTGCAAGTCTTTATTTTTACTGTGCAGCAAGTAGTTAATTATAATAATGCACAAGTAAGGTAAGTTAATAAGAAAACAGCATGAAAGTTCTCAAGGAAGAGGAGAACAATGTGTCCTCTTCCTGACACTTTATGACATACTAGATTATATACATTTGTGATAACTTTCATGTAGAAGGATGTTTAACTATGACTCAAAGGATAAGGAGTCTGGGGAAGGATAAGTTGTTACCAAAGCATTGTTAGGGATATTAGGGAAGGAATAAATTGTGTTAGCAGAGTCATCAGTGATTGTCTTACGAGAAGCTAATGGCTAACTTAAGGCTAGCAGAGTAGTTAGTGTTTGTTTTAGGAAAGGTTAGCTAAGACTAGCAGAGAGTAGTTAGTGATTGTTTAAGAAAAGGGTAAATTAAAGAGGAAGTCACATAGTCATGCATTAAGCAAAACCTGTATCAGTAATGTTAGGAAATTGCCCATGAGTCCTTATGCCCTGGGAGTTTTATCTGAGGTTTGCTTTTTGTTTCAAAAGACCAAGGAAGCTTCCCAGGAGTCTTGATTCTTAGGGGGTGTGGGTGGGGGTAGGACGATGGGTGTCTCTCCTGGAGCTTGCCTTTTGTCTCCAGACACAGAGGAATTTTCTGCCCTGGAGCGGCTCATACTTTGCCGGAGCCAGGTAGCCAATTTATGAAGCTAAGGCAAGCCAGTTGTAAGCTGATGGTTGCTCAGAATATTTTTGATATAATTATACAAAAAAAGAGAGATCGTAATATAAGTTAGCAATGGAAATTCTGATATTTCAGAACTTTTCTCTTCCATCCAGAATTTGTCAGTCAACAGAAATTGCATAGCTTGTGTTAGTAAGGGATCAAGGCAAAAATTTATATATAGTAATTGTAATAAGGTAAAAAAGAACATAAACTAACAACTGTGGGGGAGGAGAGGGGAATAAGATCAAAACTAAAAACACATGGGACTATGGTGATGTCACGTGGGTGATGTGGTGGGAAGTCCACGGGAAAATGTACAAAATGAAGACTAATGTAAAAAATGTATTTATTTAAAAAAATTGCTAAAAAAAAATTACTGTGTACAGGCCTTCCTGGACGGTGTGACTATACCTGTCCCTGTCACTCTGTCCAGGGCCTGAAGGTGGCTGTGCAGATTCAGAGGGTAGCCATGCTGGAGCCAGCCCTGGGCCTCCTCACCCCATGGATGACCCGGGGCTCTGGTGAGTGAGTGCTGGATGGACTCAGCCCTTGTCTTGTGTTGTATCTGAGAACTTGCTTCTCCACCTTCCTGTCCTTTGACTGCAGGCAGTGTGCTGCACCATAGAATAGAATAGAAAAAGTTACTTCTCATTCTTTGCATAGTTGGAGGAAAGACACTTTCTGAGGATTTTGGGCTGGGGTTATTTTTTTGGTCTTAAATCTGCAGTTTTAGATGGAGCAGGCTGCAGGCCCCATCCATTTATGGTAAAGGCTAGACTTCTCTGTGCAAGATTATATTCTTTACTACACAATTATGTTGATATGGAAGATGTAATTAAATTTACTCTTTTTAAAGATTTATTTATTTATGCATATAGAAGCCAGAGATACAGAGGCAGTGAGAGGATTCACCAGAGACAGAGAGGGGATCAGAATGGGCAGATTGATGAAGTACACTGCTGAGGAGACCAGTGAGCGAGTCAGGAGGTCTGCTGCGCGATGTGGGTCAGCAACCTGGTCTGGGATCGAACTCACACTGAAGTGGCCTCGGCTAGCTTCATAATGCTGTGCTTTTCACCATTGTGCCACCCGGGAGGGCCCTAATTGAATTTACTCTGAAGTGGTGTGTATGTGTTTACACTTTAGATACCAGGAACCCAGCCTTTTAGTCCCTATATCATTTTGAAGTAACATTGGTTTAAAATATACATATGTAATTCAGAGGTCTAGGGTCACATCTCTTCAGAGATGTCACCATGCAAAGGCACCCATAAGTCTCTACCATAGTCCCTTTGGCCTCCCCTCTGGTAACCTTAATTCTACAGTTACATTTCTAAGGCTTGTTTTTAGTTTAGGTTTGACTGCCTCTTTGTTTTTAACAATATTAGCTGGGTGTGTATTTGGAATCTGTTATATCATTGGCAGGAAGGAATTCTTACATGTGGCTTAAATGTGGCTCTTCTATATATTTTTGGCAAGCCTTCCATGTCAGGCTCTATTTTGAAGTGCTCTTGAAGTGTGTGAATGCTTTATGTTTTCAGAATATTCTTGAAATACAAGTACTTGGTACTTGAAGTACTGGAAAACTCTTGTGTTCTTGACGTATTCTTTTTTTTTAAAAAGTACTTTTGAAGCATGGGATTCTCTATGTACTAGACTGCCATCTTGTAGTGAAATGGGCACTGGGAAGCAATCACAAAGAAGTCCCTGACTGCTCCCAGTGGTGCTCACAATCGGTAGTCAGATTTTAATGAAGAACAGATGTAATAGAAGCATATGACGATTTTATCTTGGGGGGCAGAGAGGAGCTCCGGGAACTTGAAACTTAGATTGAGGGTTTTTGTTTACAGCATTACTGGCACTGGGGCCAGAACATTCCCTGTGAGGGACCATCCTATGTATCACAGGTTGTTTAGAGTTTCCCTGGCCTCTACCTACTAGATACCAGGAGCCTATCCCTTAGTCCCCATATCATTTTTCTAGGGCTGCAATAACAGAGTACTACAGATTGGGCAGCTTAAGCAGCAAAAGTTGTTTTCCTCACAGTTCTGGAGGCCAGAAGTCTGAAATCAGGGTGTAGGCAGGGTTGGATTCTTCTGAGGGTTATCTGTTATAGGTCTCTCTCTGTGGCTTATAGGAGCTGTTTACCTGTGTCTTCACATTGTTTTCTCTTTGTGTCTGTGTCCAAATTTCCTTTTTTTTCCCCCCTTGGGGACTCCAGTTACACTGGATTAGGGCCCACTCTAGTGACTTCATTATAGTTAATGACTTCTTTAAAGAGCTTATGTCTAAATACAGTTACATTCTAAGATCCTGGGTGTTCAGCCTTTATCTTACGGATTTTTGGAAGGATTCAGTTCAACCCATAACACCCCTAACCCAAGTTATGACTACCAAAAATGTCACTAGTTATTTGGACTAGGTTGTGTCTGTCTCAAATTTATATGGTGAAGCTCTAACCTCATAGAACTGAAGACTTGGCCTTTAAGTAGGTAATTCAGGTTAAATGAAGTCATAGCAGAGAGCCCTGACCCCATAAAACTGCCCTTGTAAGGAGAGATGCTGGAACTCTCTTGTTGCCATGTGAAGACACAGCAAGAAGGTGGCTGTTTACAAGCCAAAAAGAGAAACTTCACCAGGAGCCCACTGTGCCAGAATTTCCAGCCTCTAGAACATGAGAAAATAAATTTTTTTGTTTAAGCTGTCCAGCCTATGTTATTTTATTGTCTAGCCCCAACCTAGGAAGATAGCAGAAATTACCACACATCCTCTGGAGACCAGGTACTGGTTTAGACCATAATAATCACTGTGTTATTTAGCTTAGTCAGATGCTGGCCTGTTTGGAGAAGGGTTGGGATAAGGATTTCAGGCCTGGGACTGGCATCTGTAGAATCCCTGGGGGTGGGAGAGAGCAGAGAGCATTTGTACCCTGGGGCCCCCAAAGGGCTGTGGGACAAGAGCATTGGAAAATGGAGGCTGTTAGCTGACCAGAGAGACAGTGGATTCAGATCACTGGTACTTGAAATAAACCCCTATCTGCATCCTAGACTGCTGGAAGCCAGTGCGGCACTTAGGCAGGTGCTGGCCACACCTCTGGGGTTTATTTTTTTTAATGATTTATTTATTTATACATACAAGAACTGGGGTATAGGCCAGAGGTGCAGGGGGTGAGAGGATTCACCAGAGACAGAATGGGGGAACAGAACAGGCTGATTGATTGAAATATACTGCTGAGGGGCGCAGCAGGTGAGACAGGAGAGGTCTGCCATCCTGTGTGGGTCACCTCCCCAGTGGAAGATTGAACTCATGCCACAGTGGCTTCAGATAGCTTCACAGTATTGTGCTTTAACCTCTTGTACCATCAGGGAGGACCCAATGAAGCCTCCAGACTTGGGAAGGGGTAGGCATCAGGGAGGACCTGAGTGGTGAATGGGAACAGTTAGGAATAAGTGTGGGGGTCCTTAGGACTACTTTTTGATTTGGTAACTGTATAGGAGGTCTCAGGGACATACAGCTGATTTCAGGCCAATGATAACAGTACTATTGGCTGGAAATAGCTGGGACACTCCTGGCTCCAGTAAGTTTCCCACAGACATTTATACTTTAATGCCCATATTGTAACTAATCCAGCTCTTGGGGGTTTATTATGATCTCAAGATTCATCCAGAAACTGAAAAAGTAGAGATTTGTTACGTAAAAAACTGAAAATTACGTAAAAAACTGAAAATTACACAGTGCACTTGAGCTGTCAGGAGGTGGTGCTGGGATTAGGGTGAGTGTAACTATCTAGGCCCACGTTCTTGCTTTTTTTGGGGTGGAGTCTTTTTGTGGGGGTGTGGCCCAGGGTTTTCCTGGCTTACCGTTTATTGGTGAATTTAAAACAAAAGTATGGGTTTAAAGTGTGGGAAGAGATACAGAAGGAAAAAAGAGAAGCCAGTCTCAAAGGGCCAATTCCTTAAATTCCCTAGGATCTATGCAACAAAGGAGCCTTTTTTTTGGAAGGCTGCTGGCTCTGTCCAGTGGTGTGATGGGCTGTGTGTTTGTCCTAGCTAGCCCTCTTTGAACTGGATACCCAGTCTCAAAGCATTGCAAGTGCCAGCTAGCGTTTACACTACACAGATTATGATTCTTTGGTAAAAACAGAGCATTCTGAAGGTTGTTGCTCTCAAGGGAGTCACACAAGACATACTTAATTCCATGGACATCATGTGTGAAGTGTTATCTGTCAGGTTTCATTAAAGACTCAGTGCCTTGGGTTTTCACTGAGGTAAGTCAAGCTGTGTGTAGCCTTCTGGAAGGACAATGGTTCAGTATAAACCACATTGTACAGTTTAAATGGAATGGTGGGAGCCCTCCTGAAATCCAGGTTTCACAGAAGCTAGACGAGGGCCAGTTTTGCCATCAGGCCTTGCTAAGGAGAACAGTCAGGTATTTTGTGTGAGCTTCTGTCTGTATAGCACGAAGCACGAAACAAGGTAAGACTTATGCAGGAGGTCGAATTTTGTGTCACATGTGCTTCACTTACCTGATGATTCAGATCATTTTATGTGACCAGCATGGTGCTGGAGACAGGGTGGTGAAAAAAAAAAAGGAATCCAGGCTTGTTCTTCAGAAGCTTCTGAAGATGACAGAAAAGATAGACCCAAGGAAGCAAATAAATATCCGATGATAGTATGTCAAAGCTCTGAAGAAGGGGCAGTGTCTTATTAGAAAAAGGAAGGATATTAGGGAGGGCATATCAGGGAGGGGGGCTCTGGGGAGCTGACATTTGAATGGGTCTAGAAAGGAGTCATGTAGTAGGGGCAACATAGGAGGAAGAGAGTGGACTGGCCCAAGTGGGAGGAGCCGGGGGCTCCGTGTAGAGGTGCCACCAATATTTAAAAAGTTAATTTTTGGTGTCAGAGAGGGTTGAGATTTCTTATCTGAGGCAGGGACTTCACTCCTAAGATTGGGGATTCTAGGACAGGTGTTGAGAAGATAATGAGCCCATCATTTTGGAGTGAGACATGAAAAAACAGAAATTTATATATCATCGTTCTGGAGGCTAGAATTCCAAACTCAGGGCATCAGCAGGGTCATCCTTGCAATGAAACCTCTGGGGGAGGATCCTTCCTTGCCTCTTTCTGCTTCTAGTTGTTGCTAGCAATCCTTGGTGTTTCTTGGTAGATATATCACTTCAGTTTTGGCTTTGTCTACAGCCTTCTCTCCATTTGTGTGTCTTTTCTTCTTAGAAGGACATCTATCCTGTTGTGTTCAGAGCTCACTGTACGATAACTTCATGTTAACGATAACTTCATCTTAACTAGCAATATCTGAAGAAATGCTCTTCCAAATAAGGTCACATTCTGAGGTAGTGGTGGGTTAGGACTTCAGCACATCTTTTTTTGGGGACACACTTCAAGCTATGACACAACACTGTTCTTTCTACCTTCTGTGCTCTATATCTCCTGGTAATCACTTTGTTTATGTCCATTCATCATTCCTTGCTCACTTCCCATCATCATCATCATCTTTGGCCTATCACCTTGGATGCCAGTGACCTCCATTGTTCATTCATTAATTCACTCCATCTTGAGACTCACCCTCCTGGGCTTGCTGACCATGACCCAGGTTCCTCTTATATAGGTTTCCCTCCATCTCACCTCTGGTCTAGCCACTGAGTGGACTTTCCTTCTCACATTCCTCAGTATGTTGTGTAGGCAGCCTAGCTGTTGCTGGACATTATTTCCTAACATTACCTGACATGGCCCACGTCTGCAGGATGGCTGTCAAATTTGAACTCCAGATCCATATATCCAGCCACTAGTTCTAGTATCTTTAAAGTCATCTGGGGAATGTTAATGAAACTTATCCAAAATTAGCTAGAGTGTAGGATAGCCTCAGTAAGCAAGACAGAGCCTTGAGTCACAGGATTTTTCTCAGGCCTTAACCTTTCCCTGGGTTTTGAACTTGCTTGGGGACCTATTCTTTGGAAGAAAAAGAGGAAAATATCAGGTGAAGACAGAGGTGCCCAGGGGAGAGGATGGTCATATGACAATGGGAGCAGAGATTGGAGAGATGCAAGTACAAGCCAAGGAACACCAAGGGTCTACTGCATTGGCCTCAAATGAGGAACAACCACAGTTATTTTACCACAAAATGGAAAAAACAAAAGGACAGCTTGGGAAGTGTGGACTCATGGGGAGGTATGCACTCCCCTGCAACCCAAAATTGGCACCCCCTTATATAGCTTTTGGAAGGACTGCTGCTGGGCAAAGAGGAACCTCCTTTATTGATGACTTCCATGGATGGGGAAGCAGCTTCACTTCCTGTGAGAGGTAGGGTGTGCTAGGTCCTGTAGTTTGCTGGTTGCACATGTGGGAAACTCTTCTTTCACTGACCTCTAAATAGGGTTTCACAATGGCCACCACTAGAAGCCTGAAGCAGTAAGGAAGTATTCTGCCCACTGGGGCATGGTCAGCATAGCCACAATTTGTGCTATACTTCTCACAGTTGCAAGAAACTGATATGTGGGGTCAGGTATGCGCCATCCCCGTGGAGAGAGGCAGAGTGTGGGAGAGGAGGGCTGGTTGGGGTGGCATTGCCTCATCTGTAATGAACCAGACTGAGGATGCTTGGTGCAATGAAGGTGTTAATGATTTGAAAGCAGGAATGGCAGGACACTTCTCTCATAGGCAGGCTCCTAGGATGGTGGTGGTTTCTTTTTCCTCTGTGTGGTAAGACCTGGGGATACTGGCTCTGTAGATTAGTGCCCAGCAAGAAGGAAAAGCCAACCCACTGCCCAATCAAGTGTGTGTGTGTCTTTGCACATGCTGCAGAAATTAGAATCTCTTGGTGACTGAGTTTGGTTCCAGAGGTTTGAAATGGCAGAGTGCGTGTGTGTGTGTGTGTGCGCGTGTGTGCTCATTTATCTCTGTGTACTTTATGAGCATGTGTCTGTTTTGTATGTCTCTGTGTCTGTGGGCATGTCTATGCATACGTGTGTACCTGTTGAGTGTGCATGTGCACTGAAGTGTGTGTACCTGTCTGTGTACATAGTGTCCCATGAGTGTGTATGTGTGTGCATTTACAATTATTCACAGTCAGGGAGGGTGGCCTTGGCCCTGTGTGCTCACTGGGTCTCTTGACTTCCTTTTCCTCCAGCCCTGCTTGCTCAGGACTCTGCTTGGCTCCAGCGGGAGAGCACAGAGGAAGCAATTGTGGCTTCTAGTGTGCTGACCACCTTTGCAAGGGTATGAAGTCTGTTTTGCTCTTTCTTATTTTGCCCAATTCCTGTGTCCTAGAACTTCTTCAGACCATGGGGCCGGCCTCCAGGCACTGGGCCTGGAAATGGGAGGGCAGTGATTCTCCCTCTCCATCCTTCCCTGGGTTAGCCAGTACTGGCTTCTGCTGAACTTCAGATGGGAAAACTGTAAAGATGTGATATGTTTTTGTCCCACAGTCTTCATTGTCTTCTGGAGCAAACAGTTGTCATTTATTAACTATTTCTTGCCTGCCTGCAACATACTTAGCTGGAGCTGGAGGGGAATAAAACTGCTAGGGCTTCCCAACTGCTTATCAGTAGCTCAGTTCCACCATGAAATCAAGGTCCTTTGATGATGTAACTATGGGTGCTGTAAATAAAGGGGGGAAGAATAGGCAGAGAGGAGTTCTAATTACAAGGCCTGAGAGACCTGAGAACCTTATCCAAAAAACATTTGCTTGGGGGGGGTCTCCCTTCCCCAGCCTTGCTAGTCCTTTACCATCCTCTTAGATTTTGGTGGGGTGGCCCCGGCTGATTTGGTATAGGTGTGCATTTTAGGAAGCAATCACCTTTGGGGATGTGGCTGTGTTGTTCACCCCAGAAGAATGGATGTGTCTAGATTCTACCCAGAGAATCCTGTACAGAGATGTGATGTTGGAGAACTATAGGAATCTGGCATTTGTGGGTAAGTTGGCCTTGTTGCTTCATCCACACTGTATTGGTTTGGGAATTTGAGAGCTGAAAGGCGAGACAAATGCTGCCCTCATGTGCTTAGTCTAGTGACTTTGCCAAAGATGGAGAACCTTCTTCTGCCCTTTGTTTCTCTATAGTTCATAGCTTCTGGGTTTCTTAATATGACCCTGACATAAGGTTTTGGCATCAGAGAGTCTATTGTTCTCTGCCTACTGACCCAGTGAAGGAACTTGTACTTTGCTTCTTTAGTGAAAGAGCTTTATTGGGCTCATTGTAGCTCAAACATGTTTATTTTGCTACTCTCATTTCCAGCAACCCCAAAGACTTCAAAAACCAGTTCTGGGTTTATGGCAGGTGTAGTCTGCTCACACCATGTGTCTTTTTCCACAAGCAGAAAATCAACTGTGCAAATCCAGTATATTTTCCCATTTGGAGGAAAAAGAAGAGCTATGGAGCACTAAGAGAGGAATCTTCCCAAGAACCTGGCCAGGTGAGCACCAGACAGGTCAGATGAGCACCAGGTAAGGTGAGTGTTAGATTTGACAATTGTCAATAAGGAATGTTTTAAATACGTTTAACTAGAAGATGTTTGAGTGTCCTTTTTTCTTTCCTTTACCTTTTTTATCACTAATACTTTTTTCTAATTTCCTAGAAAGATTTGTTTTACTTCCTTTTGACATGTGTATTTAATCTGGTGCCTCCTCATCATGTTCTTGCTTGTAAGTTTTTTGAGATCAGTCCCAATTCCTCACATAATTTTCTTAGTAAGTCATCTGTCCTTTGTTCCTGTAATTATAAATCTCCTCACATAGCCAGATGCTGTAATATTGTCCTGTATTCTTTGATACATTCCTTCTCTTTACAATTCCCTCCCATGTTTTAGAACTGGTATTAAAAAATTCTACACATAACCTGCTTACTTTTTGGGTTACCTCTGTCTCACAGTTTCCTCTTCTGCTCACTTAATCCCTACTCCCAATTTGTTTCAGAACCTCAGCTTCAACCCAAACAATCAATTTCTCACCAAGATATTTTTGTGAAACCTCCATCCATTTGCATAAGAAGGGTAAGATTCACAATGGATTATTCCTGTTCCTGTACAGAGGAGAAGTCTGAGGTTGCTGTTGGTTAGAAAACTAGCACAAGAGCTCAGTGACACTCAAAGCAAATGGTGCTTTCAAGAGAAAGCAACTTTTTTTGGAGCGAGTCTGTGAATTTCATTAATTGGGGGAAGCTCTAAACATAGATCACAATTCACAGAATTCCCACAAATAACTATTTTCATAAATATGACATGGTCAGAGAACATTTAAAACTTAATTTAGCTCTAAACAATTCAGAAAATGCTTGCATTTGATAGGCCTCATGAAGATGATATAAAGATACTCTTCATGGTAGAGCATCCACTTGGGAGAACACAGGGTAGAAACATTTTAGACACACTAACATGGTAAAAACTTTAGATACAGAAATGTCTTTCTCTGATACATAATTCACTTGGGGAAGAATATCTATGAATGTAAATAAATCTTTGGTTTTCCTATTTTCCTCAATTGACAGGAACAGCCTCAGACTGGAGAAAAACCCCATAAATATAATGAAGATGGGAAACATTTTAATAGCATCAAACCACTTTTTCAGTATCAGAAAATTCACACTGGAGGGGACCCCTATGAATGCCCAAAGAGTAGAAAATCCTTTTTCCAATCCACTCATTTAATCATGCCTGAGAAAATGTGTAGCAGAAACAAAACCTACACATGTGACAAATGTGAAAAGTCTTTCAGGTATAGCTCTGACCTCATCAGGCATAAAAAGACCCATACTGCAGAGAAATGCTTTGAATGTCAAGAATGTAGGCAAGCTTTCAAGTACTCCTCAAACTTGCGGCGGCACATGAAAACTCACACTGGAGAGAAACCTTTTGAATGCAGTCAGTGTGGGAAAACCTTCACGAGGAACTTTAATCTTATTTTGCACCAGAGAAACCATACAGGAGAGAAGCCTTATGAATGTAAGGACTGCGGGAAAGCTTTTAATCAGCCATCTTCTCTGAGGAGCCATGTGAGAACTCATACTGGAGAGAAACCTTTTGCTTGCAGTCAGTGTGGGAAAGCCTTCAGAGAACACTCATCACTAAAGACACATATGCGAACTCATACTAGAGAGAAACCGTATGAATGCAACCATTGTGGGAAGCCCTTCCGGACAAGCACACATCTGAATGTACACAAGAGGACTCATACTGGTGAGAAGCTTTATGAGTGTATGACTTGTGGTCAGGTTTTGAGCCGCCTGTCAACTCTCAAGAGTCACATGCGTACTCACACTGGAGAGAAGCCCTACTCATGTCAGGAATGTGGACGAGCCTTTAGTGAGCCCTCATCACTTAGGAAACATGCAAGGACTCATACAGGCAAGAAACCCTATGCCTGTCAGGAATGTGGACGAGCATTTGGTCAGTCTTCACACCTTATTGTACATGTGAGAACCCACACTGCAGGGAAACCATATGAATGTAATCAGTGTGAGAAAGCCTTCAGGCACAGTTCTTCACTCACTGTGCATAAAAGAATTCATGTGAGGAGAGAAAATGTTCAGAATGGTGGCCTGCCTTTATCAGTGTCTCATATGTACAATGAACCTCTTGTTAATTAACTTCTAGTTTATAAACATAATTATTTGGGAGCCCTTGTCATTTTTTATAGTACTTGTTTTCATGACATGTTTGTATATTTAATATTTTCACTTTGGCTTAATTTCTATCATTACTAATTCTTTGATGCATGAATTACTTGAAATTAGATTTTAAATAACAATACATAATTATATCTTTATAGAGGCATAATTACTTAATAATGAGATGCATAGACTTTTAAGTGTACAGTTGGGTGAATTTGACAGATATACCAATACCCTATTCATGATACAGAATATCTCTCATTCTGGAAAATTCCTGCACGTGTATCAGTGTTTTTAGTTGTCTTATTTTCAACAGAGCATAGAGAGCATATGGTCTTTTATTTTTTTTAAAAAAGACTTATTTATTTATGCATACAAGAACTGGGGTACAGGCTAGAGGTTCAGGGGCAGTGAGAGGATTCACCAGAGACAGAATGGGGAGAAAACAGGCAGATTAACAAAGTACATTGCTGAGGGGAGCAGTGGGTGCTGTTCCGTGGAGAGGGGAGGTCTGCTGTTCCATGTGTGTAACCTCTCTGGCCGGGGATTGCACTTGTGCTGAAGTGGCTGTGGCTGGCTTCATAGTGCTGTGCTTTAACCCATTTTGCTACCAGGGAGTGCTCCACAGCATATGGTCTTTATGTTATTTCATCTTAAGTATTTGTTGAGATTTGCTTTTAGGTCTAGTGTGATATGTCCTGCTATTTACCAAAATGATCCCTTCTCCTTACAAAAGAATCAAAGTTTTGTTGTTCAGATTGGGAATGTACACCATTAAATAACCTCCGTTTCCAGTCCTTCTTGTAATTAGGGGAGTCCAGGCCTCCCAGTTCTGTCAATGTATAAGAATATCAGTGTATGTGACCCTGGAAAAATCTGGCCTAGGAACATTTAGCCATCTCACTCTATTTCTTGCCTTTTGTACAAGAAGACAATATCTAGAGCTAGAGAAGCCATCCTGTGAACATAAATTAGAAACCACAGGCTAAAAGGGAGTACGGCCAGAAGATATAGCTATCCTGGTTCCCAGTTAGTATCTGTGTGATGATCTGTGTGTGGAGTATGATCTCTGGACTGTTTACTTGCACATCTTGTTATATAAAAATAGACATTTCTTAATGGTATTTATCATAACATGTCTTTTTTTGATTGGGGAGGGCAGAGATGTGTTTGTTATATCTGAATGCAATCTCTTTAACTGATACAGTTAGTATATGATCAGTTTTATAAATGTTTCATAGGTGGTTGAAATGATTATGTTCTATGTATGTCTACTAGACTGAGCATCTTATGTTTAAAAGTGTACATTTATAAATTTTGGTCTCATGTTCAGGATTGCATAGACTAGATGGTTTATAAACAGAAATTTATTTCTCACAATTTTGGAGGCAAGGAAATTCAATATTAAGGTAGACATATTTATGTCTGATGAAGGTCCATTTCAAGATTCATAGATGGCCGTCTTGTATCTCTCCCACATGGTAGAAAGAGAGCAAGATAACTCTCTAGAATCATTAAAGATGAGATTTTATCTTCATGACTGAATCACCTCCTAAAAGGCCCCATTTCTTAATAATACACCTTGGGGGTTAGTGAATGGGCCCCCAGCATATGACTTTTGGAGAACAAAAGTCATTTGTCATCTAACAAATGAGTCTCTGTCATAGGTTAGAGAGTGCTGTTAAATTCTCCTACCAGGATTATGTATTGCTAAATAAATCCTGTAGTTCTGTCAATTTTTAAATTTATCTTGAATTAGGTGTAAGTTTTTTTTTTTTACTTTTATAAGTTTCCAGCAAATTATTCCTTTTATTTCTTATAAAGTGACCATGCTTCTCCCTAGTGATACTCAGCCATTCACCACCATAATGACAAGTAATCATGTAGTACTTACTACTAATAGAGAGAAGCTACTCTAAGCTTTGACTCTCTCATGTTATTTAGTTCTCACAGTGACACCTTGGGTTAGGTACTGTTGTTATTTTTTTTTTAGTACTGTTGTTATCTTTAATTTATAGATGAGGAACCAGGCTTGCACTGTGAGATGAGTTAAATAAAAGAACATAGGTGATATGTGATGAAGTTTGTCTCTACTAAGATCCATGTTTTCTTCAAGTACCTCACTCTGTTTTTACTTGTTTGGGAAGAGTACTTTTTAATGTGTGTATGTATTTTAGGTTTCAAAAGGACAGGCTTACTAGGAAAAGGAGAAAGGAAAAAAGAGAGACACCTGTGTAGTTGCAGGCAGGTAGATTAGGAGAGCTGCTTTTTTAAAATGTGTTTTAAAATAATTTTAACTGGAGAATAATTTATACAAAAGTTCATAATCTTAGTGCACATGTTGAATTTTATAGATATTTGTATTACCCACATCAAGATATAAATTATTTTATCTCTCCAGAAAATTCCTTTGAGGTCCAGCTCAGACAAACCCTACTCCCAGAGGCAACCTATTCTGACTTCTTTCACAGACAATGGATTTTTTTTCCTGTACATAGAAATGGAACCTTCACAGTATTTCCTCTTAAGTTTGTCCCCCCTCCCTACTCATTACATTGCCTGAAATTTATCTCTGCCACAATATCAGTTTTTTTTATTGCATAATAGTCCATTGTCCGAATATACCACAATTAAAAATTCTATTTTGTTGATGAACAGTTGTTTGCAGGTTTTGCTTTTATGAATTAAAATGTGAATGTTTTTGTTCAAGTTTTTATTGAGTATAAACCTAGAAGGGGAATTGTTGGATTAGGAAGGCATATCTTTAGCTTCAGTAGGTATTTCCAGTTTCCCAAAATGGGTAAAAAAAAAACTTATATTTCCATTATTAGTGAATGAATTGATAATCATTCATTCTTCACAGTGCATGCTACTGTCAGTTTTATTTTAGATCTATCAGTGGGCATGTAAACATTATTTATAGAACACATTCCTGTGCTTACTTTTTTAGTTCTTGTGTTTTAACTTGCATTTTTGGTGAATAATGATAACATTGTAGATGACTGTTTACAGTAATTTCTTCTATCCCTTAATGTACATCTCTTTTCATTGTACCTTTCTTCTCCTATCAAAAATTGGGGTTTATTTCTTTCTCCTTTTGAGAATGATGCCTGTCATTTGATTTCAGCCAATGGGGAGTGTTACTGAACATGCACTGTATGAGAGGCTTACATGTATGAGAGGCTTAACAAATTTTTGGGGTTTTCTCTTCTCTCTTTTTATTTATTACAAAAGTTTATTTTCTCTTCTCTTTTTAATGTGGTTAGATTTTTCAGAGAAAAATGGAAAAACCTGATACAAGAGCATAGAGAGGGCTGCTTATCAGCATCAACCACTAGACATGTGAATGAGGCCAGCATAGATCATCTGACTGCACACAAGCCTCCAGCTGACTGGCGTAAGAGCAGTCCTAGATAACACTTGTGTGTCAAGGGCTGACACACAATTATCATGGAAAGTGGCTGCTTTGCAGTAGTAACTGACACAGAAGTTAGCATCAAAAGTAAGATGCTGCTATAATGAAAACTTAAAAAATGACATTAATTTTGGAACTGGGTAGCAAGAAAGCAGCTCTGAAGGGATGAAGAAACTTCTGTGTCTGGGAATGTCAGGAACCTGCTGACTAGAGTTTAGAAAAAGTTTACCTTGGTTTTGTGGTAGGGTAAATACTGGCAGATACCTTTGTGGTAATATAAAGTGGAAAATGAAATTGTGGATGTGTCTGAGGAGAACTCTGGTCCTAGCCTAGTCTTCCTCATGAGTGCCTGGAGGTGCCCCAAGAAGAAACTGCAAAAAAACTGCAAATGCCTAGAGTTCCAAGATTCTCTAACTTCATATCAGCCCATACTCGACCTTTAACAATGTTAAAAATTTTAGCAGAAATCTTAGCCTGTTTGTCTGGTGATGCTGTCTTCAGCTCATGCTGTAGGTGAGCTAGTGCTTCTGTCCATCTCTTCCCCTAGATTTCAGGCTTGTTGGGTGCTTGCAATCGCAGCTCTCTGATGGGTTCATGAAAGTTATATTTCTTCAATTACTCAATCTTTTCTTTTTTCATGTAATGTTAATCTTAAAATTTTTTGAGGCAACACTGGTTACTGAATTTTGTTGTATTTATTTGACTATTCTGTGATTTCTCCAACTTCTTTGATTTTCTTTATTTTGAACTCTGATAGAACCTTCCATATCTTTGTGGTAGATTTTGGAGAAATAGTCACTCCTTGAGATGTCATATTCTTTTGAGGTCTTAAGTGGCCATATTTAACATTTTTTTTTGTTGTTGTTTGTCCATTTTGCTGCTTTTGATTTCCTTCTTTTAAAAATAAGTATTTAGGCCCTCCCTCATGGCGCAGCGGGTTAAAGCACAGCACTAAGAAGCTAAAGCCTCTTCTGCATGAGTTCGATCCCCGCCTGCCCTGAGGTGACCACATGGCGCGGCAGACCTCTCCTGACCCGCCCGCTGCTCCCCTCAGCAGTGTACTTCGTCGATCTGCCTGTTCTGCTCCCTGCTTTGTCTCTGGTGAAGCCTCTTGCTGCCCCTGAGCCTCTGGCCTGTACCCCAGTTCTGTATGCACAAATCTTTAAAAAAAAATAAGTATTGATAGCAGTAACAGAAATTTGAACTATTTCTACCTGTCCTGCAGGCGATGCTGTGTTTTTTTATGACTAGGTGTATTTTACATTTCTGGACTTCTGTAGGCCTGGAGACCTGATATCTCAACTGCTAAGTCAGAGAATAGGGGTAGTGCCTATGAAGGAGGGGGGGACTTGTGGGCAAAGGCTGACAGCTACAGAACTTGAAGGCATGAGTTGGCAACCTCAGCAAAAGAGGTGTAGAGAAAGAACAGAGCTTGCATTTGCCTCACACCTCTAAGCATGAAGAAGGGATATGGTGACAAGATAGGGTAGTGAAGGGGCAGGGGTCAGAGGAAAAGTGGCCCACAAAAGGAAAAAGATCCCAGGAACTTTTGAGAGGGGTGGAGAGTCCCCAGAGGCCCTATAAAAAAGTAACCTAACACCCTCATCCTGAGCTCTTCCTTTGGACCCCCTCCTGCTGTCAGGAGTCTCTCTTGCAATTAACTTGAGCTTGCTAATTTTCAGTCCAGTGTGCTAGTGATTATTCCTCAGTCACTCGGACATAGGAACCTACCCATTCCACACCCATTCAGCAACATCTGGTGCCCAATGTGGGGTCTTAAAACATCTCTGAAGGTAAGACCACACCTAGATTCTGTTGCTTTTGCCCTGTCCTTAAAATTTTCACAAGGGCACCACCTGGCAGCCTATTGACAAAGCGACTAACATAGCTGCCTTTTTAAAGTCACAGATGACTGGTTTCCAGTGAACTATAAGGTTGAATCCTTGGTCCCAGCATTGGCCTGAAATGGCTATCCATATGGGTCTCCTTTCTCACTTTCCTGTTTATCTCTGCCTGCTGCCCAAATGGAACTGCAGCTGTGGGTAAGCTGGTTTCTATGAAACCATCTGAGTCCTCTGTGAAATCGACTAAGTAGACATTTTTCACACTTTCATCTTGCTGCTATTTCTTACTGCTGCTGAAACTGCTAGTAGTATATCACTGCCTGACACAAGAAGCTCCCCTTCCCACCAGCTTCCTGCAGCACCTCCTCTCATGGCTTCACCATAGAGGGGCAACATTAAAAAGGGATCTGGTCACTGTTCAGATCTCAGACTCAGAAATGTGCCCTCTCCCCTGAAAATCCAATTCCTATTTTGGTTTGGTAGGTTTTTCTTTTTAAATTTAAATATATTTGTATTTTCTTTACATCATTGTTCTCTTTGTACATTTTTTCACCATGGACTTCCCACCAACCATAGTGGCCATCACTATAGCCCTGTGCACTCTTCCCATCCCAATTTTGATCCTATTTCCCTCTCCACCCCCTAGAATGTCTTTGGTTTATAGTTGTTCGTTTTTCCTTTATCGCAACTTCTATTTTTCCCCTGATCCCTTAAACCCCTGCTATGAGTGAAACCATCCAGTACTTTTTATTTTCACTAAGCACAATCCCTTCCAGCTCCATGTTGCTGCAAATGCCACGAGTTTATCTTTTTGATTGCTGAGTAATATTCCGTCGTGTATATGTGCCTCATCTTCAAGACCCAATCATCTATTTTTGGTTATTTGGGTTCCCTCCATAGCTTACCTATTTTAAATAGTGCAGCAATAAATAGAGGGGTGTAGGTGTCCTTTTGAATTACTGTTTTTGTGTCCTTTGGGTAGATAACCTAGGTGCCAGAGCCTAGCTCCAGAAGTTGGGTGGGTGTCAGGGACCCCGCAGGAAATGACGGTGTCAGCAAATGTGAATGAATGAGGGGACACAAACATTCGTTTAGGTGCAAGCATCTCTCCTGCTGAGAGTTTTAGTGGGTCTTTACTTACATGATAGCAAGCAGTGGGATTATATTAGCATGTGCAGAAAAATAACAATTATTGCATTTTCCCCAAGAACAGCTTGGGTTTTTTTTTCGAATTAAAAAAAAAATTCTGTTTTACAGCTAAACAAACACTTTATTAACAACAAAGCAGGCTTATGAATTCATGTGGTTACAACGAACATTTCTATTTGTATCATAGTGAAAGATTAGCAAAACAAAAAAAGAAAGCTTCTTTTATTCCTGGTTACTAATGGCATTAATTTTCAGTAAATCATCTTAAAAACATTAAAGCAAGGCCAAGGTAAGGAATGAAAAAGTTTACTCAATTTTATCACTAAAGAAAGATAGTAGTGTTTTTCATTGAAGGCTGAAAAACAAACACTTAAGTTTTTTGGTTCCCAAAGTTAGTTTCCCAGAACTTAATTTAGTGTGCATGTCTATAAGATAGTGGAATGATGGAATTTGAGTTATTGGTCCTAGGCAGGAAAAAAGGCTCCGATTATTTTTATACTCATGTTAGTAGTACTATCTGGCTTTGCAACATTGACTTTATTGAAACAGCCAATTGCTTTTTTTTTGAAGTATTTTTTTATTTTTATTTTACAAAAGTTTATTTTTACATCATTTTGTACATTTTTTTCCATCTCAATTGTAATCCCCGCGGGTTTCCCATCACCAAGTCACCGTGTGCCATCACCATAATCCCGTGCACTTCCCTCCCCACCCGCCTGTTTT
>NW_004567125.1:33233972-33255458 GCF_000260355.1 Condylura cristata | reverse complement strand
CTTCAGTTGTGGAGGGTATTCTGAGTTGTATTGTTTTTCCCAGCCCCCACTGTGTGTAATTGTGTCTGTTGTCTCAGCTGGTAAGAGTCAGGGGACTCTTGTGTTGGTCAGCTTCTTCTAGTAACACGTTGAGGCCATGTTTCTGGAAGGTGTCTGTTGATCTTTGTAGCCTTCTGATGTCCCAGGTTCCCTCTATGCTTGGTGTGCCTGAGGTGGTTATGATGAATTAGATGTGTTGTAGTTCGCCCTGGAGCTGGGCCTTTGGTTGAGTTGGTGGCTGCCTTTGTTTACACTCTAAGTACTGTGAGCTTTTCTGGCTCCCAAGTCTTTGGGCCTCTGTTGTGGGGGTGGGATCTCCCCCTCCCGACAGGAGTGCAGGGGAGTACCAGAGGGCTGAAGTCCTCCCAGCTGAGCAGACTGCCCGTCCTCCCTTTGAGATTTCAGGGCTCTTTTTGTTTAGTCCAAATAGTCCCACCCTGAGCAGTGTCTCCCCCCGCCTGAGGTCCTTTCACAGAGCCCAGCTGTATCTATTTAACTCCAGGGTTTTACCACAGTTTTTGTGGGTAGATGTGGTAAGCAGGTAGACCCCTGAGCAAGTCTCTCCATCTGAGGCACTTCCTAGGGCCTCTCTAATTTGAATGTGCCCATGCAAGATTGTTAAAATTGCTGCATTATCCTAGGGTTGGGCCTGTGGTTGGGTCCTGCCCCCCCCACCCCCCTCCCCCGCAGCAGCTTGGGATCCACTCACCTAGCTGTGTTGTCTCAGTGTATATCCAGGGCTTTGTTGGGGCTGCTGGGGCAAAGGTCAGCAACAGGTCTATGGTGTATCCTCGGGTCTCTGGTTCTGAGCTGGAGCCTTTTCTCAGGATTTGGTTTCTTCTCCCTAGCTGAATTGTCTCAGTTTATCTCCAGGGTTGTAGCAGGTCTGGGACAAAAGGCTCCTGTGCAGCCGCAGCTGCCACCTCAGGCAGTTTCCCTCTGCAGTGCTTCCTGGTGTCTGGGCGCCTAGATTTTTAAAGGGACCGAGCGAGTTGGAAGCCCCTGGAGTTCCTGGATCAGGTCCTGCCTGTGCAGCTTCCGTTATGGGAACTCCCCAATCGCCGGTTCTCCCTCGGTTATTTTCCTTCTAGTGAGTCCAGCGCGTTCTCATTTGGGTTGGGACTCGTAGCATGAAATCTGTAGTCTGTTTTTATATAATTCCGTGCGAGTTTGGATGTAGTCGTCTCGGCGTCTTTATTTTGCCGCCATCTTGCCGGTTCCTGAGCTCGTGGAGGTGATCAGAGGCTTTGCATGGCGCTCAGGTGCTCCGGATAGCGTCTGCAGTTTCAGCGGTTTTTCCCTGTTGAGGATCAGATTTGCAGTCTTTCTGCAACCTGGGCTCCACTCACTGAGCTGAGCCGCCCCTCCTTACCTCCAGGGTTTAGCGTGGGGCAAAGCGGCTCCTGCAGCCTGCGGAACTTTCAGACGCCTGGATTTTCCTGGGAATTCCCAGAAGGGAACTCCCCAATCGCCGATTCCTCCTCAGTTATCTACCTTCTAGTGAGTCCAGGGTGTTTTTGTGTTGAAACTTGCAGTAAGTAAGTCTATAGTCATTTTCAGTCCTCAATTCCTATACAGGCCTGGACGCAGTGATCTTGGCGTCTTTACCCTGCCTCCATCTTCCAGAAGTCTGCCAATTGCTTTTATTGAAACAACCAATTGTAAAATCACTTTTGACTTCATCAAATGTATCCAATTGCAAAAGTTGTTACAATTACAGGAATGGCCAAAACAAAGATATCCAGTAGGAGTCAGCTTTGGGGCCCTTGACTTTTCAGGGCTGCCTCTGCATGCTCGCACTTTGTGAGACAATATGAGATGTTTGTCCTGCGCCACCTAGGAGTGGAATTGCTGGATCACATGGAAACTCCATGATTAGCAGTTTCAGAAACCTCCAAACAGCTTTCCATAGTGGTTGGGACAGTTTTGCATTTCCATCAGTAGTGTAGAGAGTTCCTTTTTCTCCACAGCCTTACCAACATTTGTTGTTGCTAGTCTTTTAAATATGTGCCATTCTTACTGCTGCGAGATGGTATCTAATTTTGATTTGCATTTCCCTTATAACATGTGATGTTGAACATGGTTTCTTATGCCTGTTGACCTTTTGTATTTCCTATTTGGAGAAATGTCTTTTTATCTCTTCTGCTCACTTTTTGATGGGCTTGTTTACTTTATTTTTACTGAGTTTCATCAGTTCTTTATATACCTTGTGATCAGTCCTTTATCACTATTTTGTGTGCAAAAATTTTCTACCAAGTAGTGGGGTGTCTGTTTGTGTAATGTCTCTTTTTGCTATGCAGAAGCTCTTCTAATTTGATGTAGTCCCAGCTGTTTATCCTTTCTTTCACTATCCTTGCTTTGGGTGATGTATCTTTAAAGATGTTGCTGAGGTGTATGTCAGGTAGTGTTTCACCAATATTTTCTTTTATATGTTTTATGGTTTCAGGTATTATGTCTAATTCTTCAATCCACTTCAAGTTGTTTTTTATGCATTGTGTGAGGTAATGATCTAGTTTCATTTTTTTGCATGTACAAGGTTTTTTATGGTTTCAGGTATTATGTCTAATTCTTCAATCCACTTCAAGTTGTTTTTTATGCATTGTGTGAGGTAATGATCTAGTTTCATTTTTTTGCATGTACAAGGTTTTTTATGGTTTCAGGTATTATGTCTAATTCTTCAATCCACTTCAAGTTGTTTTTTATGCATTGTGTGAGGTAATGATCTAGTTTCATTTTTTTGCATGTAGCAGCCCAGTACCATTTGTTGAACAAACTTTCACTGTCCCATTGCATATTCTTTGCTTCTTTGTCAAAGATTAGCTGTCTATAAAACTGTGGGCTTATACCTGTTATAGCTGGGCTTATATCTATTAGAATCCATTGGTCTATATGTCTGTCTTGTTCCAGTTTTGATAATTATGACTTTGTGGTATAGTTTTAAGTCTGGGAGTGTGATGCCTCTGTTTTTTTTGTTTCAGTTAAGAGAGTTTTGGCTCTACAAGGTTTTTTTGTAGTTCCATAAAAGTCTCATCAATATTTGTTCTGTTATTTGATGAATATCATTGACATTTTTACTGGGATAGCATTAAATCTGTAAGTTGCTTTTGGTAGAATGGCCATTTTAATGATGTTAATTCTTCTGATCCATGAGCAGTGGATGTCTTTCCATTTCTTTGTGTCTTCTTGTATTTCTTTGAACAGTATTTTGTAAGTATATTTGTATAGGTCTTTTACCTCTTTTGTTAGGTTTAGTCCCAAGTATTTGATTTTTTTTTGTTTCAATTGTAAAGGGGATGGCTTTTTTATTTCCACTTCTTCTGATTGGTTGTTTGTGTATACTACTGACTTTTGTGTGTTGATTTTATATCCTGCTACTTTACTAAAATGGTTAATTGTTTTTCTATGGAGTTTTTAGAGTTTTCCATGTAAATTATAATATCATCTGCAAATAAAGTTGGCTTTATTTCTTCTTTGCCTATTTGGATTCCTTGTATATCTTCTTCCTGTCTTATTGCTCTGGCTAGGACTTCCAGTATTGTGTTGAAGCACAGTGGTGATAGTGGACATCTTTGTCTTGTTCCTGAAGATAATATCGGCTGTGGGTTTGTCATATATGGCTTTTATCATGTTGAGGTGTGTTCCTTTTATTCTGAGGATTTCGAGGGCCTTTAACATAAATGGATGTTGAACTTTGTCAGATGTCTTCTCTGCAGCTATTGATATGATTATATTGTTTTTATTTTCCTGTCAGTTGATTTGATGGATTACATTAATTGATTTTCAGATGTTGAACCATCTTTGTACCCCTGTAATAAAACCCACTTGGTTTTGGTGTATTATTATTTTAACACATTGTTGGATTCTGTTGGCTAAGATTTTATTGAGGATTTATGTATAAGTGTTCATTAGAGAGAGTGGTCTAAAATTTTCTTTTTTTGTGTTTTCTTTGTTAGGTTTTGGTATTAGTGTGATGTTAGCTTCATAGAGGTTTGTCAATATGGTTTACTTTTTCAAAGAACCAACTTTTGGTTTCATTGATTTTTTTGGATTGATTTCCTAACTTCTACTTATTTATGCCTTGACTTTTATTATTTCCTATGTTCCACTGGCTTTTGCATTATTTTGTTGTTCTTTTTCCAGTTCTTTAAGGTGGGAGACTAGATTGTTTCTTTGACTTGTTTCTTTATATGAGCCTCGATTGCTATGTGTTTTCCTTTTATAACTGCTTTTAGTGTGTCCTATAGATTTTGGAGATCTGTGTCCTCATTGTCATTCAAGGTAATTTTTTTTTTTTTTTTTTAAAGATTTATTTATTTGTGCATACAGAACTGGGGTACAGGCCAGAGGCTCAGGGGCGGCGAGAGGTTTCACCAGAGACAGAGTGGGGAGCAGGACAGGCAGATCGACGAAGTACACTGCTGAGGGGAGCAGCGGGTGGGTCAGGAGAGGTCTGCCACACCATGTGGTCACCTCCGGGGCAGGCGGGAATCGAACTCATGCGGAAGCGGCTTTAGATTCTCAGTGCTGTGCTTTAACCCGCTGCGCCACCAGGGAGGGCCTCAAGGTAATTTTTTATCTCATTTGATGCAGTGGTCCAGAGAGTGGGTTTTAGTCTCCATGAGGTCGGTGGGTTTCTTGCCTTCTTCACTTGGTTTATTTCTCATTTGATTATTTCACGGTCAGATAAGATAGTTGGTATGATTTTGATCTTAGTGTATCTATTGGTATTTGTTGTGTGTGCCAGTATGCGATCAATCTTTGAGAACAATGCATGTGGATTTGAGAAAAATGGGTACTCAGGTTTTTTTGGGTGCAGTGTTCTATAGATGCCTGTGAGACCCATGAGGTTTAGGCCCTTGTTTAGAGCTCTAGTGTCTTTGCTTATTTTTTGTCTTGTTGAGCTGTTCATTGTTGAGAGTGGTGTATTTAAGTATCCTACTACATATGTATTTTCTCTAATATACATTTTCATGGATGACAGTAGTTTCCTGATATATTTTGGTGCTCCTTTATTTGGTGCATATATTCTGATGAGTGTTACGTCTTCTTGCTGTGTTGTCCCCTTAATCATAATGCATTGGCCATCTGTATCTCTTTTAAACTTTTTTAGTTTGTAGTCTATTTTATCTGATGTAGGTATAGCTGTTCCTGCCTTCTTTTTTTGTGGTTCATTTGCTTGTAGCATTGCTTTCCGTCTATTTACTTCCCTCTGTTTTTATCTGTTGTAGTTAGATGTGTTTCCTTGAGATAGCAGAAGGTTGGGTTCTGTTTTTTTTTTTTTTTTAAAGATTTATTTATTTATGCATACAAAACTGGGGTACAGGCCAGAGGCTAGGGGCGGTGAGAAGCTTCACCAGAGACAGAGTGGGGAGCAGGACAGGCAGATCGACGAAGTACACTGCTGAGGGGAGCAGCGGGTGGGTCAGGAGAGGTCTGCCACACCATGTGGTCACCTCCGGGGCAGGCGGGAATCGAACTCATGCGGAAGTGGCTTTAGCTTCTCAGTGCAGTGCTTTAACCCGCTGCGCCACCAGGGAGGGCCGGGTTCTGTTTTTTAATCCAGTCTGCAACTTTGTGTCTTTTTATTGATGAGTTTAAACCATTTACACTTAGAGTTAATATTATGTTAGCACCTATATTTGCCATTTCATTTGTCTTTTTGTGCTTTAATTACTTGTTTTGATCTGTTCTTATTCATCCCTCTGTTGGTTTTGGGTTAGGACTTCTTGTAATGTTTTTTGGAGTGGGAGTTTAATTGTGACAAAATTATTCTGTTTACCTGAGAATTTTTTTTTTCTTTATAGAGGAAGGAGAACTTTAATGTTTCTTTAGACAAGTCTGATGTCAGTCTGATTGGATTTCCTTTATAGGCTATTTGTTTCTTCCCTCTTGTCTCTCATTATTTTTTCCTTGTCTTGGATTCTTGGGAGCTTTACTATGTGTCTTGCTATATTTCTCCTTTCATCATGGTAGTTTGGTTTCCTTCTTGCTTCTTGTATGTCTATTTTCATCTCTTTCATACTTGGGAAGTTCTCTTGATTCCTTGGCCTTTCTCCTCACCCTCTGGGAGACCTGTAACTGATATTTCCTTTCCTTTCTTTCCTTTTCTGTTTTGATTATCTTTATTTGTGTGTCTTTGAGGGTGCTGATTAGTTCTTCCATTTCATCTATTCTATTTTCATGGCTTTCCCCAGCATTCTTTATCTCCTCTGTAGTCTTTTATGTTCTGTGTTCCTTTTATTTCCTTTTTTATTTTATTTGTTTTAAAGTATTTTTTTTAAAAAGATTTATTTATTTATGTATACAGAACTGGGGTACAGGTCAGAGGTGCAGGGGCAATGAGAGGATTCACCAAAAAGAGAGAGTGGGGTGCAGAACAGGCAGATTGATGAAGTACACTGCTGAGGGGAACAGCGGGTAAGTAAGAAGATGCCTGCCATACCATGTGGGTCACCTCCCTGGTGATGATCAAACTTTTGACTTGGCTGAGGCTAGCTTTGTAGTATCATGCTCTAACCCATTGCACCACCAGTGAGAGCCCCCTTTTATTTTCTTTTTTAAGGTCTTGTTTTCATTTTTCAGTTCATTGATTATTTGTTTCTTATATAACATTTTTTTCTTTTCATCTTGTTTATGTTTGTTAATCATGATGATTTTAAATTCTCTATCTGGCAGGTGGAGAAGTTATTCTATGTCATTGTTTTCAGGTGACTGATCTTTTTTTGGACTTGCTTAGGTATTTGTATTTTTTCTTCTCCCTATCATTTGTTTCTAATGATTTCTATGCATTTAGACACTGTGTTGCTAGTATTGGCTGGCATTGCTTCTTGGTGTTCCTTTTGGGGATTGGTATCAGACCACATTAAAAACTAAAGCACCAATCCTCCACAAGGGTGATGATGTTATATGGTGGTGAGTATGGTGGTGGGTATTGTGGAGAGTTTGAGTGCCATATATGGTCACTCCCTCCCTCTGTGTTTTCACTGTTCTAAGGGGAGATGGTAAGATTTCTAGCTTGTGCTGTGAACACACATTTTTGTTGGTGGCGATGGTCCCTCTGTGGCCTGATTTTGCTAGGTGTGGCTTTTTTCTTCTGTTGGCAGTGGCCCCACCCCTGGCCTGGTTTTTAATTCAGATGAGGTACTGTGTGCTAGTAGTGACAGCTCTGCCACTACCCAACCTCTACTTATGACTAGGTGCTGTGCACTTCCTGTTACTGCACGGGAGACCTGCCTGTTTCAGCTGGCTGCGATCACAACCTGCCACTCTTGCTAATGGCTAGGAGTGGTGTGCCATCTGTTGCACTCTTCTGGCCTCCACAGTTCCAGGAAGCACAAGCCCAAGGTGCTCATTTGTGGCATAGTCCTACATGTTTCAGCGGGTGTCCCTGCCCTAATGCTCTTCCTGCTAATGGCCAGAAACACAAGCCCATGGTGCCCTATTTACGGCAGAGTCATGCCTGTTTCAGCGGCCGCAGCCACACCCTTTGCAGGTGTTTCATGATGCTATGTCCTCCTCGGTCCTTAGATGTTTAAGGTTTTTTTTTTTTTTTTCCATTCTCCACAATGCCCCCCAGTAGACCTTCTCTCAGTTTAGTCAGGTTCTATCCAACTACCAGAACTTAGATCTTAATGACCCCGTTCAGGGATGTGGCTTGCCCTTCTGTGTGGCAACCATCATGGAGTTAGGAAAGCCCCCAACCTTTCCCTGGTTTCAAGCTTGAATATGCATCACTTTGTGGTTCCTAAACTCCTATGTTTGGTCATCTTGGCGTCCTAAAATGTACTGGCAAATGGCTCTTTTGTGTTTAGAGGAGTCAGTCTAGGGACATAATCCTGTGTGGGACCCTTTCATGCTTCCTTCAGGTCACAAAAGTTACCCTGAAGAGACCCTGTCTTCCCTTGTTAAAAGAATTTGCTCTGTGTGACATCCTCTTCTGCTCTCTGTCCATTTCCACCCCTCACATCATTAAAAGAGACATTCACGCTCATGCTTGTGTGACCAAGGCGAGACCCCATACTTCTCTAAATTTCCCTTATATTCTTACTTCTGCCTGGGTCCAGCCAACAGGACTGGTTCTGCAGCTGGGATACCTTCACCCACATTCTTGCATAGAGGGTGTAAGAGGGGGGTCATGACTGATGCCTAGAGGATGCCAAGGGTTGGTTGTTGTGGGGCCAACATTGACACCTATGTATCCTAGGGTCAGTTGTCATGGTGGTTTGAGTGATTTGATCTGTAAGTGATGTCTATCTATAAGGGATACCTATCCAGACTTGCTCATCTTGGAGACTAAGGGGGCATTTTGTGTGGGACCTTTTCCTTTTCTTTCTATCTCATCTTTTCTTTCTTTCTGGATAGGTACCAATCAGTCTAAGCTTTGTTAATATTCTCCAATTAGACCTTTCCTGTAAAAGAGAGGGTAAGTGGAAGGAGGTTCACTATATCCAGCTCTTCTTTGTACTAAGAGATAGACCTCATCTTTACCAGACTTGAACACTTTGGATTCCCCAGGGAGAGCCAAACATCTTCCAGCCCCTGTTATTGGTCCATATCATGACCATATACTTTATGAGCCTTATCCTGGGCACCTCAGGTTGAATCTCAGGTTTCTGTTCCTGCTATCTTTGCACTTCTTGACCCAACTCTATAGCCATGGTATAGAAGGTCCCAATGGGGCTTTGATGTCACTCAGATTTATAGTCCTTTTTCAATTTCTGACCACTGAAAGGCAAAGAGATATCTGGGATCCTATTGTGAAAACCTTCAGCATGGTGTAGAGGTCTTTTCTAATTTGGCTTTTATGGTGGAGAGATGTTATGTTACAGCTAACTCAAACATTGTCATTTGGGACAAAGAGAGAGGTGAGGGTCGTTATCCAAGAAGGGAACGTGTGGTATACAGTATATCAGCTCATGGAGGTGAAGGTCCATTGGTGTCCTTCAGGTGCCCATGCCCTTTATATATCGCAAATGGGACCATGACAATGAGGATCACAGATTCTTAAGGGTTCATTTCTTGGAGTGCATAGTCTGAAGGATGGAGGTGGCAAAACAAAAGCCCCTTGTTTACAACGAAGTCTCAGAGATTGGGCAGGGCCATGATGAAAGTCCACTGGTCTTCTTGCACTGCTTGATAGAGGCATTGTGAAAATACACCAATGTCAATCCCAAGTCTTATGAAGGCCAGACTTTGTTAAAGGACAGATTCAGGTTGCAGGAAAAATCTGATATAAGGCAGTTGTCCCAAATCAATATTTAGACAACCTCCTAAGTTTAACCTTCAAGGTCTTTAACAGACACCAGGAGGAGCAGAGGGAGAGAGGCTAGAGATTCAAGCTTAAAGCCAAAATTATTGTGGCCGGGGTGCCTGCATTCCTCTGGAGTAGTGACTGGGGGCACTTGCTTCAACTGTGGTGAGATGGGGCACTTAAGGCAGAACTGCCCACAATCTTGAAGTGGCTACGATCTACCACCTGTCAGACCCCATATGCAAAGGCAGTTACCGGAGGAAGGACTGTCTTGGTGCAGAACCCAAGGCCATCTCCACTCCAAAGATGGACAGGACTCATCGGCTCTGGTTGCTCTGGTCGCTCTGGTCCTCCCTCCTAACACCATGGAGCTGAGGGTGACATTACTCCTTGAGGGCGACACTCCTCATAGAGGGCCGACCAGTAGAATTCCTGCTTGATACTGGGGCTATGTTTTCTGTCATCCACCTCTGTACCTTTTTGCTTATAGACTGGGGAGAGCACATTAAGGGCATTGCTGGCAAATCTCTAAATTGATAACTTTCCCTGTTGTTGGGATGCTCGTGAGATGACTTTATTTCACATGTCTTTCTAGTGATCCCAGAATGCCTGCTGCCTTTGTTGGGCAGAGACATTTTGGTTAAGATTGGAACCTCCTCCAGGTCCTTACTCACCAGGAGTCTGTTCTAACTGCAAGCCTAGTCTCAGAAATCAACCCTGAGGTTTGGTGTTATGGCTTTAAAGTTGGATAGGCAGTAAATTGTGCCCCTGTTTAGTCTCTGAAACTTGGTGTGTCTTATTCTTGTCAGAGACAATACCATCTCTAGTCAACAGTGTGGGAGGGATTGATCTCCATAATTGCCAACCTCCAGAGGTAGGGTCTGGAGATTTTGTGCACCAGCCCCTGAAACTCAACCAAATTGGGGATTGAAAAGTCAGATGGATCTTGGAGGCTGTGTAGGATTTATGACTAGTCAACCAGACAGTTGTGCCTCTCCATCCAATGGTAGCAAATCCTTACACCCTTACGGCACAGATCCCTGTTGTCTCCAATTTCTTCTCAGTTCTTGTCCTAAAGGATGCTTTCTTTTGCAGTCCCCTTCACCCTGGCTCTCAGTTTCTTCTTCCCTTTGAAGATCCCTCTGGGACACATCTCCAATTAACATGGACTATCCTTCCCCAAGGATTCAGTGATAGTCCCCATCTTTTTGGATAGGCACTGGCAGGTGATTGAAAAAAGTTGAGCCCATAGGACCAAGGTGGAATAATCCAGTATGCAGGTGACCTCCTGGTGTGTGCTCCTTCTGAGAGTGAGTAATAGGAAATCACATCCAGGCTCCATGACCTGTTGGCAGCTGCTGGTTACAAGGGCTCCAGGGGCTAAGTTCAGATTGCCAAGGCCCAGGTCAATTATCTGGGGCTCCTACTGTTTGAGGGTAAAAGGGCCTTGGGCTCCTCTCAAGGAGAGCTTATTGCCTACCATACCCTACCAAGGATTGTAGGGGAACTATGATCATTCTTGGGGTTGGTTGACTTTTGTAGATTATAGATCCTGTGGTTTAGTCTGTGGGCATGTTACCAGTTGCTTACAGAGACCTTCCTGGAGGAAAAAGTGCTCATACCCTGGGAGCCAGTGACCAAGGCAGTTTTAAGACTCCTCAGTAATGCCTATTACAGGCTCCAGCACTGGCCTTGCCCCCAGAGAAAGCTCTTCAGCTTTCTGCATCTGAAAACCAGGGGGGCGCTGAGGGTATTGGCTCAGATGGCAGGCACACAATACCAGCCAGTGGGGTTTCAGTAATGAATTAGATACAATGGCCAAGAGATGGCCTCATTGCAGTGCCTGCCACTCTCCTACCTGAGACACTCAAACTGGGTGCTTATCTCCTACTCATCCTGTATACCCCACATATTCTTTCAACGCTTCTGGGGCCCCAGGTGCAGGCATGGAGGCAAGACTCATGGCTGCTCAGAGATCAGGCTCTTTTTTTAGAAAACCCAGAAGTGACTGTCAAAGCCTGTGTACCCTTTAACCCTGCTACCTTGTTCCCCTGGTGCCTCAAGAGCATGACTGCCTAGAGTTTTGGATGGTGACTGCTGCTTAGCCAGACTGGGATTGCAGACTTCCATCCTGGAGGTGGCTGATCTGAATTTGTTTATTGATGGAAGTGCTAGGATTAAAAATGGTCAGTGCAGGTTGGCCATGCAGTGGTGTCTTCATCTAGGCTTATAGATTGGGGTCTTCTCCGAGAATGGGGTCGTGCCAAAGGCTGAAATTGTGGCTTTTTCTGGTACTTAAATTTTTTTTAATTTATTTTACATAATTCCTTATTTTGTTCATTTTCCCATCTCAGTTGTAATATCCTTGGGCTTTCCACCACCAATTCACCCGTTGCCATCACCATAGTCCCATACACCTTTCCTAACCCATTTTTTTATGATAGAAAAATAAGTTATATCTCTGTAACTACAAATGAGAAGCGTTTTCTCATTTTTTTTTCTGATTCATTTTTACATGATTCTTCATTTTCTATATTTTTCCATCTCAGTTGTAGTCCCTATGGGTTTCCCGACACCAATTCACCCTTGTGCCATTGCCATAGTCCTGTGTACTCTTTTCACCCCAGTTTTTATCTCATTCCCTTTCCACCCCATACCATGTTTCTGGTTTGTAGTTGTTCATTGTTCTCATTTTTACTTTAATACATTTGCTTCTCCCTCTCTTTCTCTTTTTCTCTCTCTCTCTCGCTTGCTCTTTCTCCTTCCCCCTCCCCTCTCTTTCTCTTTTTCCCTTGCTACGAGTGAAACCATCTGGTATTTTTCTTTTTCCTTATGGTTTATTTCACTAAGCATGATCCCTTCCAGCTCCATCCATGTGCTGCAAAAGGCATGAGTTTATGTTTTTTGATTGCTGAGTACTATTCCACTGTGTATTCATAGCATATCTTTCTCATCGAGTCATCTACTTTTGGGCATTTGGGTTGATTTCATATCTTCTCTATTGTAAATAGAGTAGCAATAAACATGGGGTTGTAGGTGTCCTTTTAACTCAATATTTTTGTGTCCTTTTGATAGATACCTAGGGATGGGATTGCTGGGTCATAGGGAAACTCCATTTTTAGCAGTTTGAGAAATCTCCGAACAGTTTTCCATAGTGGTTGCACTAGTTTGCATTCCCACCAGCAGTGCAGGAGAGTTCCTTTTTCTCCACATCCTGGCCAGCATTTGTTGTTGCTAGTTGTTTTAAAATATGCCATTGTCACTGGTGTGATTTTAACTTGCATTTCCCTTATTACATGTGTTGCTGAATATATTTTCATATGCCTGTTGGCCGTTTGCATTTCCTATTTGGAGAAGTGCCTTTGTAACTCATCTGCCCATTTTCTTTGCGGTTGTTCACTCTATATTTGTTGAGTTTCATCAGCTCTTTGTATATCTTTGTGATCAATCCTTTATTATTAATATTGTGTGAGAAAATTTTCTCCCAATCAGTGGGTGTGTGTTTATTTTGTGTAATGTCTCTTTTTTTAAATAATAGTTTATTTTTGCATTATTTTTTGCCTTTTCCATCTCAGTTGTAATCCCCATGGGTGTGTAATGTCTCTTTTGCTGTACAGAAGCTCTTTAACTTGATATAGTCCCAGCTGTTTATCCTTGCCTTCATTGTGTTGGGTGTTGTATCTTTATTTTTTATTTAGTTTTTCTTAAATATTCATTTGTTTTTTGCATACAGAACTGGGGTACAGGCCAGAGGTGCAGGGGTGGTGAGAGGACTCACAGAGACAGAGTAGGGTGCAGAACAGGCAGATCGATGAAGTACACTGCTGATGGGAGCAGTGGGAGGTCCAGATGTCTGCCTTACCATGTGGTCACCTCCAGGTCAGGCAGGGATTGAACTCATGGGTAAGTGGCTTCTTTTGATTCTTAGTGCTGTGTTTTAACCTGCTGTGCCACCAGGGAGGGCCGGGCATTGTATCTTTAAAGATGTTACTGAGGTGTATGTTGTATAGTGTTTTGCCCACCTTTACTTCCAAATAATTTATAGTTTTGGTTCTTATCTCTAGGTCTATAATCCACTTAGAGTTGGTTTTTGTGCATGGTATGAGGTAGTGATGTAGCTTCATTTTTTTGCATGTAGCATCCCAGTTTCCCCAGCACCATTTGTTGAACAAACTTTCTTTGTTCCATTGCATATTCTTTGTTCTTTTGTCAAAGATTAGCTGTCCATAAACTTGTGTTACCTGCACTTTTCAATTAGCAGAAGGAGAGCAGGTCACAGTCTTTACTGACTCTAAATATGCCTATCATGTGATCCATGCACATGGGGCCATGTGGGCAGAGAATGGGCTTTGTCACAGCAGACCACACCCCAATAAAATATGAAGAGATCAAGGTCCTACTACAAGCAATCCACTTTCCAACTGAAGTGACAGTAATCTGTTGTCCAGGTCATAAAAAAGGGATGGACAAGATTACCTTGGGTAATTGATATGCAGGCCAACTTGGCCTGTGTAGAGCCCCTGCCCCCAGCACCTATGGCTCCCTTGCTGTGGGAAGGCTGAGTCTTCAGGAAATCCCTCTTACCCACAGCTGAAGCAGAGAGGGCAGAGCAATAGGGTGCCTTCAAGAACTCTCAAGGGAGATTCTGCAGGGGGGATTCATCATTCCAGAAGCCTTTCATTGGAAAGTTCTGTGGCAGCTGCACCAGGGTTTCCTCTTGGGAGCAGATGTGCTTTCCCCATTAACAGAGCCCTACTCCAGGGAAAGGACATGCTTAAGGACATAGCTCACCGATGTAGTAGGGTGTGCCAAACAAATAATTCCCTGGACCTCAGACAGGCCCTAATGGGGCCTCAGTGTCAGGGAAGTCTGCAGGAGTCCAGACGTACTGGACTGCAATATCCCCCCTTCTTCGGGGTGGAAGCTAACAGGACAACAACTCAGTTGTCCACCTTGAACCAGATTCTGATCTTCTTCAACCACACCCTTGTGTACACAGACATTCCCATCCTCAACTTGGGACATGGGCAGAAATCCATCAGGCTAAAAGGGAGGCCATCATTTTGATTGCTTTGGGAGTTTTAACATTAGTGGCCACTACCACTGGACTCACTAGTGGGATTGTCTACAATACTGAAAATCTGGAAATGTCAGACACACTGTCTTTGAGGTAGCTCTGGACTTGGGAAAACTTTTGGGTGTCTGCTGATTCCTATACTCTCTGGCTCACAAGGTCTCGGGTAATCATTTGGTCTTGCTGACCCACCAGGGTGGAGTGTGTGCAGCGTTTAACACTTATATCAACACCTCCTCTCAGGCTAAGCTGTGAACAAAGCAGATTATCTAAAAGGTTTTGTGGTTGTAAGAATAAGCAGACACTCTGTGCACTTCCTGGTTTCCAGACATGAGCAATGTCCTCCCAGGGTTGGCTACTGCTGCTATAGGAACCTCTATTTTTCTTCTTTTTCCTACTCCTGTTGGGACTCTGCATATTAAATTTCCTATTTTTCTTTGTCTCCTGTAGGCTCTAGACTATTAAGTGCACTTCAGTTTGGGTCTTCCTTTCTCAAGAGGGACTTGAAGGAGTGGGGGCCTTGTGGGCAAAGGCTGACAACCTCAACAAGGGAGGTGTACAGAAAGAACAGCACTTATGATCACCTTATATCTTTAGGTGTGAAGAAGGGGGTGTGGAGACAAGATAGAGCAGTGAAGGAGCAGGGGGCAGTGGAAAAAATATGCAAAGAAGGAAAAAAACCCGGGAGCTTTAGAGAGGGGTGGAGAGCCCCCAGAAGCCCTATAAAATAGTAATCCAGCAACCTAATCCTGAGATCTTCCCGTGGACCCCCTCCTGCTGTCTGGAGTCTCTCTTGCAATAATTCTGAGCTTGCTAATGTTCAGCCTGGTGTGCCAGTAATTATTCCTCAATCACTCAGACACAGAACCCACCTCTTCCATACCTATTCAGCAACAAGCCACTGGTCAATGCTGTGGGTAGTCAGGGTCAGGCTTGTTTTGTGGCACCACCAATAACCCTCCTGTCCAGGGTTCCAGACCCAAGACCCTGCTTTCTGGGTGCTGTTCATACTCTTCACAAGGTTAGAATTCCTAACAAGGACTAGGGGAGGGGAAGCACAGCCCTGTGTACTGCTCTATTCTTTCACTGGGGGCTTGGTCTGTGAGGACCGCCCAGCTCGTCCATGTGTGTTCCTCCTTAGTTAAGGGTGCCTACCCACTTGTTCCTTTTGTTTCAAAAGGAACAAAAAGCATCTTTATGTATATTGCCAATTATAGAAAATAATTTAGATGCCCTCAGACTCAACCAATGAGGAAAAGGGGGCAGGGACTGTGCTCTAGGGTCTATAAACTAAATCAAATGTGTAGTAGTGTGCTAGACTTTTAATGCTTTGGTACACCACCCCTCCATCCTTGCAATGCACTGATTAAAGGGTCTCACTTCCTGTTACTCTCAAGGTCTTTGGGTCAATCCTTGGGTTCAGACAATGTATTCTACATTTCACAATGTATTCTACTGAGCACTGATATCCAAGAGTCTTTCCAGTGCTACTCCAAGCTATGGGATTTTCTGGATGCAGTTTTTCATTGGTTAACCTAGATGTTTCTTAGGGGAGTAAGCAGGAATTCTGACACTGTCTTGGATCTACCTCCATTTTCCACTCTGGTTCTTAACTTGTGCTTTGCCCACAGCATTTGGTATATTTTCTTAGATTGCTGATTCTGATCATTATCACCAAGACTTTTATTTCCCCTAAGCAACTAAGACTTTCTGTGCATCAATCTTGTTCTTATGTTATAAATATTCATTAAAAGTACTTTCAATCAATACCTGAATTGGTTTGCAATTCATTAAATTCAATGCCAACCTAATGCAATAGGAAAGGAAAAACAAACAAGTACATGGACTTCAAAGTATGGCACAAAACAGTCTTTCTTTGCAGATGGCATCAATGTGTATCAAGGAAACATCAGAGAGTTTTAATAAAAGACAATGAGAGTCAATGAGTGCCCCCAGTAACCAGCCTTCAAAATCAATGTCTCTCCTGTCAAAAGGAAACAATTGTAAAATACAATAAGAAAATGTGTAAATGCCTTTTTAAAATATCTTTTTTACATCATTCTTCATTTTGTAAATGTTTTCATCGTGGTTGCAAGTCCCATGGACTTCCCACAACCACTTCACCCATGTGCCATCACCATAGTGCCATGTGCCTTTCCACCCCAGTTTTGATCCTACTTCTGTCTCTTCCCTATTAGAATGTCTCTGGTTTATTGTTGTTAGTTTATTTTTATTTTTACGTTATTACAATTACTTTTTCTTTTTTTCTGATCCCTTATACTCCTGCTATAGAGAAACCATCCAGTATTTTTCTTTTTCTTCCTGGCTTATTTCACTAAGCACAATACCTTCCAGCTCCATCCATGTTGCTGCAAAAGGCATGAGTTTATCGCTGAGTAATATTCCATTGTGTATATGTACCATATTTCTTGACCCAGTCATCTATTTTTGGTCACTGGGATTCCCTCCATAGCTTACCTATTGTAAATAGTGCAGCAATAAACACAGGGATGCAGGTGTCCTTTTGAATCAATGGTTTTGTGTCCTTTGGGTAGATACCGAGGAGTGGGATTGCTGGGTCATACGGAAATTCCATTTTTAGAAGTTTCAGAAACCTCCAAACAGCCTTCCATGGTGGTTGTACTAGTTTGCATTCCCACCACAGTGTAGGAGGGTTCCTTTTCCTTCACATCCTCACCAACACTTGTTGTTAGTTTTTTTTTAATATGTGCCATTCTCACTGATGTGAGATGGTCTCTCATTGTGGTTTTGATTTACATTTCCCTTATTACAAGTGATGCTGAACATTTTTTCATATGTTTCATTTTTTCCTGTTGGCTGTCTGCATTTCCTCTTTGGAGAAGTGTCTTTTTAGCTCTTTCAGCCATTTTTGATGGGGTTATTCACTTTATTTTGATTGAGTTTCATCAGCTCTGTGTATATCTTTGTGATCATTTTATCATTAATATTGTGTGAAAAATTTTTCTCCCAATTAGTGCAGTGTCTCTTTGTTTTGTGTAGTGTCTCTTTTGCTCTACAGAAGCTCTTTTAATTTGATTAAATCCCATGTGGTTATCCTTTTCTTCACTATCATTGCATTGGGTGTTGTATCTTTAAAGATGTTACTGAGGTGTATATCAGATAGTGTTTCACCAATATTTTCTTCTATATATAATTTATGGTTTCAGGTCTTATATCTAGTTCTTTAATCTGTTTTGAGTTGTTTTTTGTGTATGGTGTGAGATAGTAATTTAGCTTCGTTTTTTTTTGTTTGTTTGTTTTTGCATGTAGCAGTCCAGTTTCCCCAGCACTACTTGTTGAACACTTTCTTTGTTACATTGCATATTCTTTGCTCCTTTGTCAAAGATTTGCTGTTCATAAGCTGTGGGTTTATATTTGGGTTTTCTATTTGATTCCATCGGTCTGTATGTCTGTTCGTGTTCCAGTATCATGCAGTTTTGGTTATTATGGCTTAGTAGTATAGTTTGAAGTCTGGAAGTGTGATGCCTCCATTTTCTTCTTTTTATTCAGGAGAGCCTTGGCTATTTGAGGTTTTATATGAATTTCATCAGTATTTTTTCTATTTCTTAGAAAATGTCATTGATATTTTTCTTGGAATAGCATTGAGTCTATAAGTTGATTTTGGTAAAATGACCATTTTAATAATGTTAATTCTTCCAATCCATGAGCAAGGGATGTCTTTCCATTTCTTTATGTCTTCTCCTATTTCTTTTAACAATGTTTTATAATTTTCTTTGTAGATGCCCTTCACTTACTTTGTTAGGTTTATTCCCAAGTATTTGATTTTTTTTTTTGGTTTCAATTATAAAGGGAATGGTTTTCTTTATTTCTTCTTCAGATTGAATGTATATAGGAAAGTTACTGATTTTGGGGGTTGATTTTGTATCCTGCTACTTTACTAACATGGTTGATTATTTTGATAAATTTTTCTGTGGAGTTTTTGGGATTCTCTATGTATATAATCATATCAGCTGCAAATAGTGATTGTTTTACTTCTTCTTTAGATTCTATTTAGATTCCTTGTATGTCTTTTTCTTATTTTATTGCTCTGGCTAAGACTTCCAGTGTTATATTGAGAATCAGTGGAGAGTTTTTTATATCCTTGTCTTTTTCCTGACCATAAGGGAAAGGAATGAAAATGAGTAAATATTTATAGAATATCTAAAAAATACCTAAGAAAAATTCTACAAGAAATGCATGAAACTTCCAGGAGAAAATGAGAAAGTATAACTGAAAGACATCATAATATACATAAAAAGAGTTCTATGGGGAAATTTTAATAAGGAAGCTGTTACTCCTAATTAATCTATTCAGTGTAGTGAATTTCTAGTGAATTACAAAGTAATAAGCATTTTTAATATAAATTAATAACTACCAAAAAGTTTATATGAAAGAAACAATGTAAAAGTAAAGATAACATACTTGTAAAGAACACGTGTTCACAATTGTTTCTCTCTTACTAGTCTTGATCTAGTAGGCAGTCTTTTTGCTACAGTCCCCTAAACTAGACTTTCACTCAAGCCTGAACAAACACAAGAAAAAGGGACCATTTCCATTACATGCTGTTTCTGGGAATTGACTGGCTGACTAGAGCAAGATTGCTTCCCTGTTAGAAACCATCATTTATTTCCCCTTATTTATTCAGCATTCCTTTAAAAGATTCTGACACTCTTTCTGCCTTTTCCTAGAATTTTGATGTTTCTATAAATTTGGTTTGTTGAAGTCCCAATCCTTTAAACAGTATATAGAGATAGGGCTTTTTAGGAGTAAAGTTTAAATAATGTCAGAAGGATGGGCCCTTAATCCCATAGGATTGACTAAAAGAAGGAAGGAAATGTCCCTATTTCTCACATGCAGGTGAGAGCCCATGTGAGAGGACAGTGAGAAACAGCCATCTACAGCCAAGAGAGCAGCCTTGCTATCAACCAGTTCTGCTGTGTTTCTTGACCTTGGTTATCTAGCCTCCCCAGCGATGAGAAATTAAATTTCTGTTGTATAAGGTGCCCTATCTGTACTCTTTGCAATAGCAGCCCTAGCAAACAGCAAAAATGTGGATGTGTAGAAAATAAAGATATATAAAAATGCAGATAAAAAATCACCATAAGTCCACAGCACAATTCACAACTGTCTGTCTCTTACTACCTGCTAGTCTTGATTGGAAGTAGTCAATCTTTTTGTTAGAGGAAAACTTAGGAGGGATTTTCCCCCCTCGTCTTTTAAAACACAGCAGGAATATTTTCCTTTATCAATAAATATGAATCTAAGATTATTTTGAGTGTTTTGAGAAAAAAAAACCACATTGATTGTGATCTGGGGTTTAGGTTGGGGTAGCTTGTGAGAGAGATCTTTGTGGTGATGGAATATCAACTTGATTATAGGGACAATTACAAGGGTCTATAAATTTGATAAAATGATACATAACTCTATACATTCTACCAATGTCAACTGCCTATCTACATACATATGTAATTTTTGCAGGAAATGGGTGAAGGGAACATGCTCTTTGTTATCATTTTGCAGCTTTTTGTGATCACACTTATTTCACAAAAAAAGGTAAAAATGCCTGTTAATAGAAAACGTGTAGATAATGCTATTAATTCTGCTCCAAGTTCCTTGTAGGTTCATGAAGTAACTTCATGTTGGGGAGATCTTTAAATACACAGTATAGCATCTTATATAAAAAGATATAAAATATACTGTCAAGAAGGGTTTCAATAAAAGATTAGGAGGAAGAGCATATTCAGATAACAGTTTCCTAAGAAACTGAAGGCACAAATTACACTTAAAACAAGAAGTCTTTTTCAGATACAGACCGAAGTCAGACATCTCCTTGGCTGGACTCGCTGGTCTCTGTACTATGAGAAGCAGATATCTAAGGTTGCTGCCAGGTAGGTAAATGATAAGAATGACAATAAACAGTAAGGCTATTTGGAAAGTCTTTTCTAGTTCAGAATATATTATGTTCTTTGCTTGGTTTCTGGCTTGTTTCCCCATGGTCTCTATAAGGTAAAGCAGGGAAGAAATTTTCAGAGGGATATTATTAACAACTCAATTATATTACATTCTCAAAGGAGAAAGTGGTAAAACTTATTTCTCAAATAAATGTGGGGACTTGATAGAGATTTCTCCTTTTATCACCTTTTTTTCTCTCCCCCATTCTTCAGAGAAAAACTGCGAGGATATATGTATATATATGTATGCACATAAGTAATACGTATTTTAAGAAATAACCTCATGTGATTTTGGAGGTTGGTAAGTTCAAAGTCTTCAGGGCAGGCTGGCAGCCTAGAAACCCAGGGAAGAGTTGATATATTTCAAGTTTGAAGTGGAATTCCCTCTGCCTTGCAGTAAACCAGTTTATCTTGAGATTTTCAACTGAGTTACTAAGACCTATTCAGATAATGGAAGGAAATGTGCTTTGCTTAAAGTCTACTGATTTAAATGTTAATGTCATCTAAAAATCAACTTTACAGCAAATCTATAATGGTATTTGGCTAACTATATCAGTCATATAATCTGTAAAGTTTTTCAGAAGAGTGCATAATGCATTTCTCTGAAAACTGAAATGTGCTAAAAAAAATTAATCTTAAAGATATAGTCTTTGTGTAGATCATGGAATGATTTGAAGGAAAGTAATTGTGGATTAGTAAAAAATGATATCCGTGAGGTCAGCTTAATTCTGGTACTCCTTTCTATGAAAAAAGCCACACTTCCTGTCTGATTTATAGAACATGATATGTTTTTAAAATTTAATTTATATATTTTACATCATTGCTCATTTAAAAGCTATGTTTGCTTTCTTTTCTCAGATTTAGTCCCCATAGAATTTCCACCCGTGCACCATTACCACAGTGCCTGTCCTCCTTCTCTCTTTCTGGTCCCTCTTCCCCCTCCTCTGCAGGATGTCTCTGGTTTAAAATTTTCTGTTTTGTATTGTTATTACTTTTTCCCTGATGCCTCATTAGAGTCCCCTATATTTCTCTAAAAGTGAAACCATCTGATATTTTCCTTTTGACGTATTTGCTGAGCACAATTCTTCTATCTAGCTCCATCCATGTTGCTGCAAATGGTGTTAGGTTTTTTTTTTATATACCTGAATAAT
>NW_004567125.1:33226544-33233872 GCF_000260355.1 Condylura cristata | reverse complement strand
GTTTTACCTATTATAAATCATGCTGCAATAAATATAGGGTTCAGATATATATTTTTAAAGATTTATTTATTTATGCATACAAGAACTGGGGTACAGACCAGAGATGTGGGGGGTGAGAGGTTTCACTGTAGAAAGAGCAGGGAGCAGAACAGGTCAACTGACTGAAATACACTGGTGAGGGGAGCAGTGGGCTGGTCAGGAGAGGTCTGCCACGCCATGTGGGTCAGCTCTCTGGCTGGGGATAGAAGTTGTGTTGAGGAGGCTTTGGAGAGCGTCATAGTATGGTGCTTTAACCCGTTGTGCCGCCAGGGAGAGCCCGGGTTCAGGTGAATCAAGGTTTTGGTGTTCTTTGGGTAGATCCCTACCGGGTCATATGGAAGGTCATTTTTAGCAGTCTGAGGAAACTCCACACAGCTTTCCATGGTGGTTGGACCAGTTTGCATTCCCACTATCAATGTAGGAGAGTTACTTTTTTTTTTTTTTTTGCCACATCCTCACCAACATTTGCTGCTGCAAGTGTTTTTTAAATTATTATAATAGTTTATATTTATGTCATTTTGTTTCTTTTTCCATCTTAGTTGTAATCCCTGTGGACTTCCCATCACAAATTCACCTGTGTGCTGTCATCATAGTCCCATACACCCCATTCCCATTTTGATCTAGTGGAGACCCTGCCTGCATAAAATGTCGCTGGTATATTGTTGTTGATTATTATTTTTTCCTCGTGGTCCTTTCTGCTTCTGTTATGAGTGAAATCATCTAGTATTTTTCTTTTTCTTTCTGGCTTATTTCACTAAACATGATCCCTTCCAGCTACATCCATGTTGCTGCAAAAGGCATGAGTTTATCTTTTTTGATTGCTGAGAAATATTCCATTGTGTATATGTACCACATCTTTTTACTCCAGTCATCTACTTTTGGGTATTTGAGTTGATTCCATAAAGCAGCAGTAAACTGGGGGTGCCAGTGTCTTTTTGAATCAGTGTTTTTGTGTCTTTTTGGTGGATACCTATGAGTGGGATTGCTGGGTCATATGGAAGTACATTTTCAGCAGTTTGAGAAACCACCAAACAGTATTCCATACTGGTTGTAGTAGTTTGCATTTCCACCAGTAATGAAGGAGTGTTCCTTTTTCTCCACATCCTCACCAACATTTGTTGTTGCTAGTTGTTTTAAGATGTGCCATTCTCACTGGTGTGAGGTGGTATCTCGTTGTGGTTTTAATTTGCATCTCCCTTATTAAAGTGTTGTTGAACATTTTTTCATATACCTGTTGACTGTATTTCCTCTTTGGAGAATTGTCTTTTTAGCTCTTCTGTCCATTTTTTGATGGTGTTGTTCACTTTATTTTTATTGAGTTTCATCAGCTCTTTGTATATCTTTGTGATCAGTCCTTTATCGCTATTATTTCTCCTGATCATTTGGGTATCTCTTTGTTTGTGTAATGTCTCTTTTGCGGCACAGAAGCTCTTTTAATTTGATGTAGTCCCAGCTGTTTATCCTTTCACTATCGTTGCATTGGGTGTTGTATCTTTAAAGATGTTACTGAGGTGTATGTCAGGTAGTGTTTCACCAATACTTTCTTCTATATGTTTTATGGTTTTGGGTCTTATGTCTAATTCTTTAATACACTTCAAGTTGGTTTTTGTGCATGGTGTGAAGTAATGATCTAGTTTCATTTTTTTGCATGTAGCTACCCAGTTTTCCCAGTACCATTTGTTGAACAAACTTTTGTTGTCCCATTGCATATTCTTTGCTTCTTTGTCAAAGATTGGCTGTCCATAAAACTGTGGGTTTATAGCTGTGTTTTCTTTTCTTTTCTTTTCTTTCTTTTTTTTTTTAAAGATTTATTTATTTGTACATACAGAACTGGGGTACAGGCCAGAGGCTCAGGGGCAGTGAGAGGCTTCACCAGAGACACAGTGGGGAGCAGAACAGGCAGATCGACAAAGTACACTGCTGAGGGGAGCAGCGGGCGGGTCAGGAGAGGTCTGCCACGCCATGTGGTCACCTCTGGGGTAGGCGGGAATCGAGCTCATGCAGAAGTGGCTTTTGCTTCTTAGTGCTGTGCTTTAACCTACTGCACCACCAGGGAGAACCATAGCTGTGTTTTCTATTAGAATCTATTGGTCTGTATGTTTAGTCTTGTTCCAGTACCATGCAGTATTGATTATTATGGCTTTGTGGTAAAGTTTGAAGTCTGGGAGTGTGATGCCTCTGTTCTGTTTTGTTTCAGTCAGGACAGTTTTGGCTATACAAGGTTTTTTTGTGGTTCCACAAAAGTCTCATCAACCCTAACCTTAACCTAACCCTAACCCAACGCTAACCCTAACCCTAGCTTATGTTGTGATTTTTGATGCACATTCTTGTTGCTGTTGGTGGTCCCTCTGTTGCTTGATTTTCTTAGGGGTGGCTTTTATCTCCTGTTGGCAGTGGCTCCATCCCTGGCCTGGTTTTTAATTCAGATGGTGTACTATGTGCTAGTAGTGACAGCTCTGCCACTGCCCAACTCTACTTATGACTGGGTCCTGTGCACTTCCTGTTACTGCACGGGAGACCTGCCTGTTTCAGCAGGCTATGGTCATACCCTGCCTCTCTTCTTGCTAATGGCTTGGAGTTGTGTGCCAGCTGTTGCACCCTGCTTGGCCTCCACTGTCCCAGGAAGCACAAGCCCAAGGCACCCTTTTTGTGGCATAGTCGTGCATGTTTCAGCCGCTGTGAGCTTGCCCTCTCTCTCTTCCTGCTAATGGCCAGTAGCACAAGCACATGATACCCTATTTATGGCAGACACATGCCTGTTTCAATGGCCACAGCCACATCCTTTGTAGGTGTTTCATGATCCTATGTCCTCCTTGGTCCTTAAGATGTTTAAGGTTTTTCTTTTTCCATTCTCCACAGTGTCCCCTAATAGACTTTCTGTTAGTCCGGTCAGGTTCTGTCCACTATGAGAACTTAGATCTTAATGACCCCATTCAGGGATGTGGCTTGCCCCTCTTTGTGGCAACCATCATGGAATAAGGAAAGCCCCCAACCTTTCCTGGTTTAAAGCTGGAACATGCACCACTTTGTGTTTCCTAACCTCTTGTGTTTGGTCATCTTGGTGTCCTCAAAGGTACTGCCAATTGGCTCTTTTGTGTTTAGAGGAGTGGGACTAGGGACATAATCCTGTGTGGGACCCTCTCATGCTTTCCTTCAGGTCACAAAAGTTACCCTGAAGAGACCCTGTCTTCCCTTGTTAAAAGAATTTGCCTCGTGGGACATCCTCTACTGCCCTCTGTCCATTTCCATCCTGCACATCATTAAAAAAGACAATTCACGCTCATGCTTGTGTGACCAAGGCGAGACCCCATGCTTCTCCAAACTTTCCTTATATTCTTATTTCTGCCTGGGTCCAGCCAACAGGACTGGTTTTGCAGCTGGGATACCTTCACCCACATTCTTGCCTAATAGAGGGTATAAGAGAGGGGGTCATGACTAATGCCTAGGTGATGCCCAGGGTTGGTTGTTGATGGGGCTGACATTGATGCCTATGGAGCCTATGGAGCCTAGGGTCAGTTGTCATGGCAGTTTGAGACTTGGTCTGTAAGGGACCTATCTGTAAGAGACACCTATTCCCCTCTCATCTCATCTTGGGGGCTAAGAGGGCATTTTATGTGGAACTCTTTTCTTTCTATCTCATCTCTTCTTTTTTTCCAGATACAAATCAGTCTAAGATGGTGGTTTGCTTTTTACTGTTCTCCAATTAGACCTTTCCTGTAGGTGTGGAAATGGGAGGAATTTTCCTATATCCAGCTCTTCTTTGTACTAAGAGATAGACCTGACCATGGACAGACTTGTTCCCTTTGGATTCCCCAGGGAGAGCCAAACATCCTCCAGCCCCTGTTGCTGGTCCATATCATGACCTTATGGGCCTTATCCTGGGCCACCTCAGGTTGAATCTCAGGTTTCTGTTCCTGCTGCCTCTGTACTTCTTGGCCCAACTTCTCTACCTACAGTCTAGAAGGTCCCAATGGGCTTTGGGTATCACCCAGATTTATAGTCCTTTTTCACTTTCTGACCACTGGCAGGCAAAAAAATATCGGGGATTCTATTGTGAAAACCTTGAGCACGATGTAGAAGTCTTTTCTAATTTGGCTATGATGGTGGCTTTAGATTGGAAAGGTGTTATGTTACTGCTAACTCAAACATTGTCAGCTGGGACAAGGAGAGAGTTGAGAGTAGATATCCAGAGGGGAATATGTGGTATAGAGTATATCAGCTCATGGAGGTGAAGACCCACAGGTGTCCTTCAGGTGCCCAAGGCCTTGTACATTGCAGATAGGACCATGACAATCAGGACCACAGATTCTTAAGGGTTCATTTTCTGGAATGAGTGATGGATTCTGAGGGATGGAAGTGGCAAAGCAAAAGCCCCTCTGTTGCACTGAAGTCTCAGAGATTGTGCAGGCCCATGATGAAAGTCCTTGGTCTTCCTGCACTGCTTGAGAGAGCCATTGTGAAAATGTACCAATGTCAATCCCAAGTCTTATGAAAGCCAGACTTTGTTAAAGGACAGCTTCAGGTTGCAGGTGACACCTGATATAAGGCAGTTGTCCCAAACCAATTTTTGGACTACTTCCTAAGTTTAACCTCCAGAGACCAGGAAGAGCAGAGGGAGAGAGGACAGTGGTCTAAGCTTAAAGCCAAAGTTCTGGTGGTAGCCCTGCATTCCTCTAGAGTAGTGACTGGGGGCGCCTGCTTCAACTGTGGTGAGATGGGGCATTTCAGGCAGAATTGCCCACAATCTTGAAGTGGCTATGATCTACCACCTGTCAGACCCCACATGCACAGGCAATTGCTGGAGGAAGGACTCTCTCTGGGTGCAGAACCAAAGCCCTCCCACTCCAAAGATGGACAGGACTCATCGGCTCTGGTTGCTCTGGTCGCTCTGGTCCTCCCTCCTAACACCATGGAGCTGAGGGTGACATAACTCCTTGAGGGCGACACTCCTCATAGAGGGCCGACCAGTAGAATTCCTGCTTGATACTGGGGCTATGTTTTCTGTCATCCACCTCTACCTTTTTGCTTATAGACTGGGGAGAGTACATTAAGGGCATTGCTGGCAAATCTCTAACTTGATAACTTTCCCTGATGTTGGGATTCTCATGGGATGACTTTATTTCACGTGTCTTTCTAGTGATCCCAGAATGCCTGCTGCCCTTGTTGGGCAGAGACATTTTGGTTAAGATTGGAACCTCTTCCAGGTCCTTACTTACCAGGAACCTGTTCTAACTGCAAGCCTGGTCTTAGAAATCAACCCTGAGGTTTGGTGTTATGGCTTTAAAGTTGCATAGGCAGTAAATTGTGCTCCTGGTTGGTCTCTGAAACTTGGTGTGTCTTATTCTTGTCATAGACAATACCTCTCTAGTCAACAGTGTGGGAGGGTCTGATCTCCATAATTGCCAACCTCCAGAGGTAGGGTCTGGAGATTTTGTGCACCAGCCCCTGAAACTCAACCAAATTGGGGATTGAAAAGTCAGATGGATCTTGGAGGCTGTGTAGGATTTATGACTAGTCAACCAGACAGTTGTGCCTCTCCATCCAATGGTAGCAAATCCTTACACCCTTACGGCACAGATCCCTGTTGACTCCAATTTCTTCTCAGTTCTTGACTACAGGATGCTTTCTTTTGCATTCCCCTTCACCCTGGCTCTCAGTTTCTTCTTCCCTTTGAAGATCCCTCTGGGACACATCTCCAATTAACAAAGACTATCCTTCCCCAAGGATTCAGTGATAGTCCCCATCTTTTTGGATAGGCACTGGCAGGTGATTGAAAAAAGTTGAGCCCATAGGACCAAGGTGGAATAATCCAGTATGCAGGTGACCTCCTGGTGTGTGCTCCTTCTGAGAGTGAGTAATAGGAAATCACATCCAGGCTCCATGACCTGTTGGCAGCTGCTGGTTACAAGGGCTCCAGGGGCTAAGCTCAGATTGCCAAGGCCCAGGTCAATTATCTGGGGCTCCTACTGTTTGAGGGTAAAAGGGCCTTGGGCTCCTCTCAAGGAGAGCTTATTGCCCACCATACCCTACCAAGGATTGTAGGGGAACTATGATCATTCCTGGGGTTGGTTGGCTTTTGCAGATTATAGATCCTGTGGTTTAGTCTGTGGGCATGTTACCAGTTGCTTACAGAGGCCTTCCTGGAGGAAAAAGTGCTCATACCCTGGGAGCCAATGGCCAAGGCAATTTTAAGACTCCTCAGAAATGCCTGTTACAGGCTCCAGCACTGGCCTTGCCCCCAGAGAAAGCTCTTCAGCTTTCTGCATCTGAAAACCAGGGAGGGGGCTGAGGGTATTGGCTCAGATGGCAGGCACACAATACCAGCCAGTGGGGTTTCAGTAATGAATTAGATACAATGGCCAAGAGATGGCCTCATTGCAGTGCCTGCCACTCTCCTACCTGAGACACTCAAACTGGGTGCTTATCTCCTACTCATCCGGTATACCCCACATACTCTTTCAACACTTCTGGGGCCCCAGGTGCAGGCATGGAGGCAAGACTCACGGCTGCTCAGAGATCAGGCTCTCTTTTTAGAAAACCCAGAAGTGACTGTCAAAGCCTGTGTACCCTTTAACCCTGCTACCTTGTTCCCCTGGTGCCTCAAGGGTATGACTGCCTAGAGTTTTGGATGGTGACTGCTGCTTAGCCAGACTGGGATTGCAGACTTCCATCCTGGAGGTGGCTGATCTGACTTTGTTTATTGATGGTCAGTGCATGTTGGCCATGCAGTGGTGTCTTCATCTAAGCTTATAGATTGGGCTCTTCTCCCACAATGGGATAGTACCAAAAGGCAGAAATTGTGGCTTTTACCCATGCTTAAAAAAAAATTAATATAATTCTTTATTTTGTTCATTTTTCCATTTCAGTTTAAACTCCATGGCTTCCCACCACTAGTTCACCTGTGTGCCATCACCATGGTCCTGTGCACCTTTTCCACCCCTTTAAAAAAATAATATAGTAGTGTATTTTTACATCATTTTGTGCATATTTCTTTCTCAGTTGTAATCTCCATGGGCTTGCCATCACCAAATGACCCGTGTGCCATCAGCATAGTCCAGTGCATTTCTCTACCCCCACTGTTTTTGATTCCATTCCCCACTCCATCCCTATAAAATATCTCTGGTATATAGCTGTTCATTATTATTATTATTTTCTTGCCTGGTCCATTATACACTTGCTATGAGTGAAACCAGCCCGTATTTTTCCTTTTCTTTCTGGCTTATTTCACTAAGCATGATCTTTTCCAGTTCCATCCATGCTGCTGCAAAAGGCATGCATTTATATTTTTG
>NW_004567125.1:33225466-33226079 GCF_000260355.1 Condylura cristata | reverse complement strand
TTTTTTTTTATGGTAGAAAAATACCTTGTATATCTCTCTTTATAACTATTTAATTGATGGGACATTGTGAATGTGGTGGTCTACAAATGTAAAGGGTTTTCTCATTATTTTTTTCTTATTTATTTTTACATCATTCTTCATTTTATATATTTTTCCATCTCAGTTGTAGTTCCTCTGGGCTTCCCATCACCAGTTCACCCTTGTGCCATTACCATAGTCTTGTGCACTCTTCTCACCCCAGTTTTTATCCCATTTCCTTTCTACCTCATACAATGTTTCTGGCTTGTAGTTGTTCATTGTTCTCATTTTTACTTTATTACAGTTGCTTCTTTCTTTCTCTCTCATTGTCTCTCTCTCACTTTTGCTCTCCCTCGCGCTCTCCCTCTCCCTTTATCTCTCTCTTTTCCCCTTGCTATCAGTGAGACCATCTGGTGTTTTTATTTTTCTTTCTGGATTATTTCACTAAGCATGATCCCTTCCATGATCCATGTTGCTGCAAAAGGCATGAGTCTATCTTTTTGATTGCTGAGTAATATTCCACTGTGCGGTACATACTGCATCTTTTTAATCCAGTCATCTACTTTTGGGCATTTGGGTTGAGTCCATGTCTTCT
>NW_004567125.1:33218102-33224841 GCF_000260355.1 Condylura cristata | reverse complement strand
GGGTCAGGAGAGGTCTGCCTCGCCACATGGATCTCCTCCAGGGCAGACGGGGATCAAACCATGTGGAAGTGGCTTAATCTTCTTTGTGCTGTGCTTTAACTCACTGCACCACCAGGGAGGGCCAGAACATGATATTTTCAACAGGTGGTTTTATATTAGAGTGTCTATTGTGTCAAATGCAGTGGGTATTTAAAAGAAATGAAGGCAAAGTTAGTTTCTTCAAGCATTTTGTATTTTTGGATATCTAAAGTATTTATAATATATTCAGAAGATCTAGTGAATTAATACATACACATGGGGCAGTAGGACTCTTTTTCCCTCCCTTGGGTTCCACACTTTAGAACACAGGGACATGTGAACCATGGAGTTCCTGAACAACTTTCCCAAGAGGCTTTGGACTCCACCTTGGGTTTTGGACTTACGCATCTATCTGGCTCTCTTTACCACTGGACAGAGCTGTAAGAGGAAGGACAATGAGGGACAATAGAAGTCTAAGATTCTGACTGCTGAGTCAAGGGCTCTTACTAATGTGAATTTTGATAGTATGACCCAGATACAGGTGTGTCTCAGAGAAAAGCAAGGTCAGAGAGGATAGGTATGAACTCTGCTTTTCATTTTCATCTTATACCCTTTATTTCCCCTTAGCTGACAGTTTTTTGTGGTGCCAGACACTGTACTAAACTTTATTAGTCCCCAAATCTACAACCACAATAAAGCTGTTATGACTACCATTGTAACAATTTTCACTGGGGAAAATTGTAATTCAAAGAAGGGGTATTTCCAAATCCAGGCAGCCAACAAGAGGGGATTGGGATGCAGACTTGGACGTGTCTGACTCCCATCCATTCTCCAGCAGGGCTCTCTGTGCTTGCATAGTATGGGAAGAGCAGTACAATCTGGAAGGGGGATTCATCTTGGCCTTTGCTGAGTGGAAAGATCCTGTAAAGTCATGTAAACGTGAAAAGATAGTCACAGGGCTCATGACTGGCAGGATTTAAAGACAGGCCCTAATAGCTAGACTGGTGTGTCTGTGAGTTAGATGTCATTCCTTCTTACCTGTAGAGGTTTTCATACCACAAAGCCTGCTGCTGTGAGGGAATCACTTCTCAGAACTGGACTGGATGGTAAAGAGGAGACTGTGCCTTAGTGCACTGCAGGGAGGGTGAGGAGCTCATTTTGAAGGAGCCATTCATGAGTGTTGTACCTGGACAGGCCACTTAACCAGGAGACAGTGATTCTACCTGCAGGTTGTCAGTTCTCATTCCTTACCTGTCACCAACTTCTCTGTCAATGGCCCTGAGTGCTGTTCATATTCTTAGGTGAGGCTCAGACTTTGGGATGGCTGACTCCAAAATGCATCATTTTCTAGTATGTCCTGAAACATGTACCTTAAATAGAAGTGATCCTGTAAGAGAAATCCTCAAAGCAGCTTTCTCCTTCTGCCATAGAATGAAGAGCTTGACAGGGGTCATGTCCGGTAAGTCATTTCATATGGAGAATTTCACCACCTCTGTTAGGAGTGGCTGAAGATTCTAGGGTGTGTCTATTATCAGTTGCCAATATATGTTCTGTCCTCTGTAACACTTGTTCCTCCAGTGCTATGTCTGTTGGTGACTGATTCCTTGTGAATCTCGGGAGATGGAGGGATGCGATCAGTTTTTCCTCAAGTACAGGAGACTTTGGGTTACAATGGGAAGCGATGGGTTGCAGGACCCTGATCATGAGGTGACGGTAATGAGAACAGGCTTGATTTGGAGCTGCACTTTCATCTCTGCTCATTTCTCTGTCTTCCTGCCCTAGGGCTGTCAGTGCTCCTGATGTTGCATTCAGTTCTGAACGCTGGAGGTGAGTCTGCCCAGCCAGTCCCATTAGTAACTTCAGTTGAGGAGTGCAGCAGGGATCTGGGTCCTCTGCAAAGTATGGAAAGCAGGCTGATATGCAAGACTCTAAGATAGGCCTCTGGAGATCAGAGAAGCAGTGTGTTGATTCATCTCTAAATGTCCAATTTCTGAGCTCTTCCTTGTTGGATGACAGTCAACCTTTTCTTCTCTCCCCTCTTCTACTCTTGGATCCCAAGCTGGCATCTGGCTTCTTATAGTCTTTGGATCTTCTGACTACAACATCTGTCCCCACAGCCTCTGCAGCCACAGCCTGCGCTCCGTGGTGCCCTCAGAGCTCCATGTGTGTCAATGCCACCACCTGTCGTTGCCTGCCAGGATTCAGTTCTTTGTCTGGAGTGCTCTTCACCAATCTCTCAGAGATCTGTGATGGTAAGGAGATTTGGGGAAGCTGGAGGGCACATAGTGAGTTTGGGGGATTATTTTGTAGTCTCCTGAGCCTCATTCCTGATAGCTGCATAGAAGCAAGGGGAAAGGTCAGGAGAATAAGAGGAAAATGGGCAGTTGGGTTTCATGAGCAGTGGGCAGAGTGACCAGAGCTTCCCCAGTAGTTCTATGTAGGTTTCCAGTCTAATTCTGTTCCTGACTGGCTTTCTGACATTTTGGAAATCATTTATCCTCTCTTTTCCCAATTTTGATGTTTGTACATTGTGTGTGTGGATCTCCATGAATGGAATGAGATTTAAAACTCATCTGTGTAATCCAGATGCCCCAAAACAAATGACTGGATCAAGAAGGTGTGGTATACATACATATTGGAGTACTATTCAGCAATTAAGAAAGATAAACTCATGCCATTTATTGCAACAAAGATGGAGCCAGAAGAGATTATACTCAGTGAGATAAGTCAGAAGGAAAAAGAAAATTATCAATGGCTTCATTTATAGAAGGAATATAAGGGAACCAAATAAGAGATCAGGAAAAAACAATAATGAATAAAACCCCAAAATTAACAGGCAACTAAAATAAGAGACATTTTGCAGGGGAGGGGGAAAGAGAGGGGTGAAAAAACAGAGGGAAGAGCATAAGGGACTTTGGTGACTGTTTTCTGGTAAATTGGTGGTGGAATTTTACTTGTACTACATTTGAGAGGAGAAAGCAGACATTGTACAATAATGAACAAAGATGTAAAATATATAAAAATAAATTAAGAAATTAAAAATATAAAATTCACCTGCGTAAAGAGCAGGCAAAGACTAGTATAGTGAACTAGACTATACTTTGCTAAAACTATTGTTATCATTATTTTCATAACACAAAGAGAGGGAGAGATAATTGAGTCAAGGGGAGGAACCCTCACCTGGAAGCTTTGTCTTTCACTTAGCTCAAGGTCACAGAGAACTGCTGCCCACTCTCAGTCATGGTTTACCACGTGACTCCTCACTGCAGCCCCCCCCCCCCAGGCAAGGGGGAGAACATCATTTCTGAATCACTCTAATTGGGATCAAGGAGTTTGAGTCACTTGTTCAGACACATAGACAATTAGGTGGGAGAACATAGATCTGAGTCTAAGACAAAGGAGATTTTATTCTTCAACAACACATAGCACAAAAACAAGTAGGATGCTAAGCTTTGTGGCATGAATGTCACTACAATAAAAAAAAAACAAACAGAAAGGACAAGGACAATTATGTTGTTTTTACACCAAGCAATACTCTTTATGACTCAAAATAGCCTAGCTGCATATTTATTGGTAAATAAAAATGTTCCTAATATAATGGGAAAGTTAAAAAATATTTGCTGTAGACCTATATATTGGAAATTTGCTTTATTCATAGAACTATATGTTAGACCTGTGGGAAAGAACTTCAAGACAACTGACTAAAAAAATTTGAAAGATCCAAAGTCAACTTTTCCCTTTTTTTAAAAAAGATTTGTTTGTTATTTATGCATACAGAACTAGGGTATAGGGCAGAGGTGCAGGAGTGGTGAGAGGATTTATGTGAGACATGATCGGGAGCAGAACAGGCAGACTGAAGAAGTACACTGCTAAGGGGAGCAGCAGGTGGACAGGGGAGGTCTGCTGCGCCCTGTGGATCAGGCCCTGGCCAGAGATCAAACTCATGCTGCAGTGGCTGAGGCCAGCTTTGCAGTGCTGTACTTCACCAGTTGGGCCACAAGGGAGGGCCCAACATTTTTTCCCTTAAGGAAAAAATAATCCTGAAAAACTTCCAGCAGCTTTTATATATTTGCAGGATTTTATAATTTTATTTTTTACATTGTCTTTATCTTCTAACCACCCACATGTTATTTCATATTTGGGGTGAGGGGATGTAGAATTTTCAGGCAAAAAACATCTTTGATGACTACAGTCCAACTGAAACATGTCCAGGGGTTTTCCAGAGGATTCCTTTGTGAGTGGGTGTAGGTCTCACTTGTGTTGGTGAACATAGACAGGAGGTCCTGCAGCTAATGCATCCCAGCTCCTACTTGGGACACCTGCTGGTTGAGGAATTCCCCATGTCTTCACCCCTATCTCATTTCCCCCCTAATCCCACTGAACTCCATTCATCCTTGAAGACAGGCCTCCAGCCTTATCCACCACATGAGAAGAGAGGAGGAAGTCCATTGCCCAGGTGATGCTGAACAAAAATCTCTCAGGTGTGGATCCTTCCCACATCCTGTCCCATCTAGGTGCTGACAGTGGCAGCCTGGACTTAGAAGGGAAATCTGCAGGTGAGGGAAGAGCATGCTGATGTGGGGGACACCAATTGTCCCCAGGTCCTTTCAGGCTCTAAGGTCTTTGGCCCTCTCATGAAATGTATGGGGCCAAAACTTCTGTCCCCGTGTTTTGATTCATCTTCGAATCTATGTTTCTTATTAAGTTGTTTTGAGTCAATGGGTCCAGTCCTTGTTCTTTGGGTCCCAAAGTTACTGAAAGGGGGCCCGATTAGTGGCAGTCTCTGCTTTCAAATTTAGAAAACAGGAAGAGGTAAGCTGCCAGAAAATACTGTAGTCATGCATTTGGAGAAGCTTCACGCTGCTCCTCATATCACATCGGTGATGGATTCTGAGAAGGGGTGACTTCTGCCAGGGGCTGAGATAACAAAACTTTCCCAGAGACATCTGGTGCACCTTGAAAAGTCTGACATTTGGGGGCTCCTGAAGAGAAGTGAGATGTGCTTGGAACACGATGAATAGGGGGAGGTGGAAGACAGTAATGAGCAGGTACCTGATGTGCATGGCCCTGAGAGGTCTACTTGTGACTCCCCCTCCTGACTGAGCTTTAAGGGTGGCCTGCATTGCCCCTGTTTCCTGGGTGGAAACAGCCCCTAGATTCCTGATAAACAAACAGCTCCCCAGTAGAGGGTCTGGAGCCTGAGTCATTGCCTCTCTCAGCCCCTCAGGCCTGCTCAGGGATGCAGGCTTCTTTCCAGCCCCCGTCATGACACAGCAGGATGTCTGTTTTCATATATGTGGGACTTTAGTGAGCTCTCACAGCAGAGTGTCTTTAACTAGGTGTCATTAGGCCCCTCCAGAGAACAGAGATGCATTGAGCCATCAGCAGGTATATTCTGGACCAGCTGCTCCTGCCAGGCCAACCTAAGGAGGAGTCTTGGAGGTTATATTCAGTCCAGCCCATGGTGGGGTCAGGCTGGATTTGGGGTCTGCCCCTTGGAAACTCATGATCCTTTGTCATGTTGTGTTCCAGACATCAATGAGTGTGGACCACCAGCGACAGTGTCCTGTGGAAAATTTGCAGACTGCCAGAACACGGATGGGAGCTACTACTGCACGTGCATCCCGGGATATGAGCTTGTGTCTGGGGGAGCAACATTCAGGAATGAGAGTGAGAACACGTGCCAAGGTAAGAGTGACCCCAGATTCCATCTTCTCCTCCATGAGACTGGAGATTCCATCTCCTCCTCCATGAGACTGGAGGATCCTCAGCCCACTTTCCTCACACACTGGAATTTACCTGATAGAGCGGCTAACCTGGGCTGCTGCTCGGTCCATGCACCACTGTGATCCCTCAGTTTCAGAGCCCTGCAGAGTGCCACATGCACAAGTTCAGAGCATGTCCCTTACCAGGCTGGCATCGCATTTTATAAATAGAAAACAGTGGGACACCATTCAAGAGACTTGACAAGGTCATGGCGTTTCTGTCCTCTTTGTCGTCATCTGGGACTGATGAGTTGAGGCCCCCGTCCCACTTCCTGGGGCTCAGCCACAACAGGAGCCCCTGGACCATGATCGACAGGAACTCTTTCCAGAAGTGTGGGAAGGGGGAGATTAGACGGCAGGCCACATCTGGAGACGACACCTCTTGGCTCGCTGACCTGCCTCCTTGGCTGCTCAGCTGCTGTCTCATTTCTCCATGCAAGTTTCTCTCCTGATCCTTCCTTCCCGCATTCCCCTTCCCCAATAATTTCAAGTAAGGAGCATGCGAGCTTCTTCAATGACCAGGAGGATGTTGTGTTGCTTGTAGGCAGGGTGCTGAGCACCTTCTCCTACACTCTGTGAGAGCTGAAGGGAAGAGGCTCTGTCTTTCCACTGCTAAGAGAGGGCACCACCAGGGATCTCTGATCCTGACCCAACCCTCCCTTAAGCAGGCATGCCAGGCTTCACATTTACCCAGAGCACTTGGGACAAGAGATGGAGAATGAAATGGAGAATGAACCCCAATCAGCACGACCCGTGGGTCTGTTTCCCTGCTGGGAGACCAAGGGCTGAGCATATAATGCAGTTCACCTGTAGCCCGTCAGCACCTGTGCCCCTCTAGCCCTCAATCCACAGCCTTTACTGGCCTTGCTAGAATGTGCATTCTCACCATTTCCTGCCAGTCCAGGGAGAGTTTTTATGAGGATCATTAAAAGCACCTTTTTGAGATGGAAAAAAAA
>NW_004567125.1:33216605-33217637 GCF_000260355.1 Condylura cristata | reverse complement strand
GTCTCCTGCCCCTTCCTGGAAGCTCACTGAGGGTCCTGGCCCAGGTGTCTATCATGCCCATCTCCACAGAGCTGGAGGCTCAGTTAGAGCACGTGGAGGAGCACTGACCTGCCAGAGTCGCCTGAGTTCCAAGGAAGACAAGGCCATCACTGACCCTCAAGATGGCCCTCATTTGAAAGCAGCATTTCCCTTCTACTCACTTCCCCAGTGGTGTCAGTGGCTCTTTGTCTAAAACTTCAGGCTGGGCACAGGTGGCTCAATGTTGCTGCTCCAGCTGGAGCTGCCTGGGAGTCAGAGTAGCTGGCAGATATGGAGGACTCAGGCCACTTCCAGACACACCAGACAACAAAGCATCTAGGTCACCACCTTCACCTATAGAATGGCTCCACATGAGTAAGGAAAGACACCGACTGGCTGAGGAGTAGTCAGAGAGGCTTCTGGATGTTTCTATGGCAGGAAACATGACTGACCCCAGCCCTGAAAGCTGACCACAGCTATAGGTCCCTATCACCTTTTCTTTCCCTTTACAGACGTGGAAGAATGTAAGCAGAACCCCAAAATATGTAAAAGCCGCAGCATCTGCATCAACACCCAGGGCAGCTACACCTGCAAGTGCCAGCCCGGCTTTGAGCTCAACCCGAAGGACCCGAAGCAGTGCACAGGTAGAGGCCCTGGAGGACACCGTGGGGCTGTCCTGGAGCTGGGGATGGACCTGACTTTTTGTGCAGAGGAGGGAGATGATACTCAGGTTCCCACAGAGCAAGGCCCGCCATGGTGCTGCCCAGATGCACCTTCCTGGGTTTTCCCACCACAGAGCAGGAAGGGGCGGAGCCTGTTGGCCTGAGTTTCCTTATGAAACTGCCTGCCCCTGTGAGCACTCCCTGGCCCTGGCCCCTTTCTCCTCTGTCACAAATGAGTACTTTTGGAGGAGGGATCACTCCTGGCTCTGAAATGGGGAACCTCAGTCTAGGGCTAAGGAGGAAGCATTGAGAAGCCTTGAGCAGGAAGTCCAGCTCCCTAGGCCAAGTTTCC
>NW_004567125.1:33198726-33200070 GCF_000260355.1 Condylura cristata | reverse complement strand
TGATGGTACAGCACCAAGGAGACAGGAATGTCATCTTAAGACAGAAGCAGGTGCAGATGATGCTGAAGTGGGATGTGGAGTCAGAATCTGGTTCCTCAGGTAATGACTGAAGTCACTGAAGCCTCACAGTGCACAAATACCCTCTGTTACAAATATGTGACAAAAACAGACTAAGGTTTAAAGGGAAGTTGTGGGTGATGATGAGGAAAGAATTCTTGTGAATATAAGAGATTTTCTTGAGGACCCCAACATCAGTCTTAGCTTTGTCCTGCAGGTCCTGCTGTGTTGGGCCTTGTCTCCATCCCAGGGATGGGCAAGTTGCTGACAGAGGCCCCTCTGGCCCTGGAGTCTGAGAAGCAGGACGTTCTGCATGAGACACACAAGCGTTTTCTACGAAATGTCTCCTCCGTCCTGCTCTCAGATGTCATCTCTGCCTTTATGAGCAGCAATGCCACCCAAAACCTCCACTCCCCTGTCACCTTTGTCTTCAAGCATGTGAGTCCTGATGGGTGGGATGGGGTTGTGGAGGAGACTTTCCCTTGGCTGCCCACTTCAGCCTTAAGGTGTGAAGGAGTTTTCCTGCATGCATCATCTCCCCAGGGAAATCCTTTGCAAACCAGCTTTGAATTGACATTTCGGAGCACCAGAAAACCAAGTCATATCTATACTCTGTTCCTGCAGTCAGTGCGTCAGTCATGGCAGGAGATACTTTGTGTCTACTGGGAGCATGACCAGAATGGATGTGGTGGCCACTGGGCCACTAAAGGCTGCAGGATGGTGAGCGCCAGAGACACCAGTACCACCTGCCAGTGCACCCACCTCAGCAGCTTTGCTGTCCTCATGGCCTCCTACAGTGTGCAGGTGAGAGCCCTGAGAGGGACTGGATTCAGTGTGTTGCTGGGTGGTAAGTTAATGTGCATGGAAGCTTTAAAAAAAACCACATTTATATAATTTCCCTGTTTCTGCTCATCAGAAATTTGGCATGATAATCTTTTGCAGCTGAAAGCACTTTCTCAGCTAGGGATACAATCTCATCTGCAGCTTAGGGGCCTCCTCTTAGCCCCCTGGTTGCTGGTGGAGGTGAGCTCCTTATAGTCAGAAATTTGAGGTCCCACTTTCCTCCTTGCTGTCAACAGTGGAGCACACAGTTCCTGGGGTTACACACATGGCTTTTCATGTGGTCTTCTCATTGACCCTCTCAAGAATTTCAGTGTTCCTAAATAGAGGCAAGAGGAGGCTCTCCCACACGTCAGAGCACTCTAAAAACAAATCTTTTTAACAAGGAAAAACCCCAAATGTTTAAAAAATTTGACTATATCAAGCCCACCCAGGATAAACTCCCTT
>NW_004567125.1:33195439-33197811 GCF_000260355.1 Condylura cristata | reverse complement strand
AAGGCATTGATGAAAGACTGAAGATGAAACAAATAAGTGGAAAGCTATTCCATTCATTCCATCCTAATGCACTAGGATTAATGTTAGTATCTCCATATTACTGAGGCAGGGTGCAAACTAATACAGTCACTCTCAAAATTCCAGTGGCATTTTTTACACAAGTAGAAAGCAATCCTAAAATTTGATAGAACTACATTGAGGCTCCTGAATTCAAACTATGCTAAATAGATGTAGTGTTGGTGTACATAAGAAATGTTCCCTTTGGGTTCTTCTTGGCCAGCAAATAAACAAGCATCAGATATATTGATGGGAGAAAAAACATAGAAGTGTCAATATTTTGTATAGCTCCTGTGTACACAGGGAGACCCAGCATGGCTGAGTAGCTCACTTACATGGTTTTAGATACTACCTCAAGACAAGGCAGGTTGGGTCAAAAAAGGAGAAATTTCCCAATAAGGACTTGGAAAATAAAGCAATACAGACTTAAATTCATCCTTCTTCCTTGAAAGGAGATAAGAAGAATAGAGCTTCCTAGGTAATGTTCTTACAGAGAAAAATTGATAAATAAATAGGAAAAACAGCTTCCACCCAGTCTCAGGACCTGTTCCATGAAATAATCCTCTTGTCAAAAAACACATATTTAAAAGGCAGATTTTTTTCGTTCCCACAGCCCCACTTTTGGAACTCCTCAATATATTCCACAATTGGGAGATGAGTTGCTTAATTATTTCCTAGAATCAGTCTCTTAGTCCTGAAAAGAGGTCATTCCAATTAAACAGTTATGCCCTATTTCTGGATGCATGACTGTGCAAGAGATCACTCCCTTAGTAACTATCTGTTATACTCAAGAATGGCATGATGACTTTAACCATGGCATTTGATTCTGAAGCTTAGATTTATTGAAATTATAAAGTGACAGAAAGCCCCAGGGGGTTCACTAAAGTCAGTGACTTTGTTAGGTAAAACAACCTCTCCCATATATAGGCCACAAGGAGCCTAACAAAAGGGATGACATTGTTGTACATGTGGGGGCAGAGTGGAGGGGGAGCAGCCTGTGCAGCCACAGTAGGGGAACATGCTTCTTCATATACCACATGTTCAGAATATGGAGAAGTCCTACTAGATGTTTAGTATTAAAATGAAGACAAAGTCAGAGTGAATTTAGGGTTCTTCTCAAAACACACAAGCTACTACCAACTGGTTCATTGTGGGCCAGCAACAATTCCACCATGTCATCTCTGGACTGCTAAGACAATTGACTAAAAGAAGTTCCTAGGGACAAAGAGGAAGTAGTGACTGGTGTTAACTCATTAAGCTCTGAATTATATGCATTATTGTTAGTGTTCTTGTTCTGAGACTACATGCATGGCAAAAAAGCAAGCACACCCAAGAGGCCTCTGTCACAAGGAATAAAAAATACTTTTATGGAAATAAAGAAAAGAGGTTAAGGTTTGAAGCAAACCACAAATTCAGTTGGGAGTCCTGATGGAAACCTGTCATAAGATTTCTAGATGTTGGTGGGGGATGGTTTGAGACATCTTCACATGAGGTGAGGACAAACAGTGGTTTTCATGTTTGCAATTCCTTATCATCACATATTTAGGAAAACAGTGATGGTCATATCTAGCACAGCTGTCTTGGTTATCTCTCTGAAGTTGACTGGTTTCCACTTCCAGGTTTAGAACATGACAGGCAATCAATCCAAGCCAAAATGATTGGGTGAAATTTGGAAAGATTAGTTTGAAAAGTCAGTCACATATTGGAAAAACTCAGGAGGACACTGGGCAAAACTTAAGGTTTCCCAGGGGCCTCAAACTCTTACAGGGAAAAACCCATGATGGCCATTCTATGGGTCATATGCATAAAAGCAAAGAATTAAATTCTAGTGTGCCCAAAGATTTTAAATAGATTGATGAGAGGTTCAAAAGGAATAGAGAAGGGAGAAAAGGATTAGGGGAGAGAAGGATTTCAACATATAGACTCCCAATCAAACTCACAAATCAACCTTCCCTTGTGGGCAACTTTAGCCAACTAGGCAGGGCCAAAAGTGGAGTGGCCAAGGCCCAAGAGCAGAGCTGCCAGAAGCATGAATCCAGTCAGCCTCCTGGCACGAAACACAAGCAAGAGGTTGCACAGTGCTCTTCATTCTGGTAGAGCACGAGAACTAACATTCAAAATGTACCACCCAAGCCGAATGCAGCACAAAGTCAAGATGGAATCTGACTTAAACTCTCAAGAGTTGGATCATATCTCCCACCAAAGCACTGAAGCTGGAAAAAGAGCCACATGCAGGAGGCAGCTGAAGGTGACAAGTGGGACCAGCAGCAGGAACCCACTCAAAAGGGGCACTGAGCTGAGGTGGGAGCAACAGG
>NW_004567125.1:33165298-33193044 GCF_000260355.1 Condylura cristata | reverse complement strand
CGTGGATCTGCCTGTTCTGCTCCCAGCTCCGTCTCTGGTGAATCCTCTCACCCTCCGCATCTCTGGCCTGTACCCCAGTTCTGTGCGAATAAATAAATAAATCTTAAAAAAAAAAATTCAGCCACCGGGCCCTCCCTGGTGGAACATGTGGTTAAAGTGCAGCATTAAGAAGATATCTGCAGCACTGCAGCACGAGCTCCGTCCCTGGCCAGGGAGCTGATCAACATGGTGCGATAGACTTCTCTTCTCTCCCTCTCATCACCCCTCAGCAGTGTATTTCAGACGATCTACCTGTTCTGCTCCCCACTCTATCTCAGATGAATTCTCTCACACCCTGCCCCTCTGGCCTATATCCCAGTTCATGTCTGCATAAATAAATGAGTCTTTAAAAGAAAAATTCAGGCCCCTCTATTTGTTTTAAGAAACAAAATTTACTTTACCAGTATCTGGAAGAGACCAAAAATTTTTATTAATTTAACATTTCTCTTTCATTTACACATTTTAGTAAGAAATGCTTCTGAAATTAGCTTTTTAAAAAGAATGCTCATTGGTTCTAAAAAAATAGAAGCAGGAAATTTACATCACAGAAATAGATTTTTGCTTCCTAAGACCAGTTGTTTCCTTCTCAATTCCTACAAGAGACTTGGGGTGGGTGGACTTTGAGTTGTTTCTGGAACCATATCTTTGCTCCAGTAAAGGTCTTACTTATACAAAGCTAGTCTAATACCCTAAATGTCTTTCTTCATCTCAGTCATTTTCAATTGACTTTATTTCTTGTGGATTTATGTGAATTCCTTATACACTAGGGAAATCAGTTTTTTTGTGATGATGGCAAAAATTCTCAAAAAATTGTGTGCATAAAGAATACATAAAGGGCTTATTAATTATTTTCAGCATTTTATTAGGAACAATTTCAAATTACAGAAAATACTACAGATTTAAAACAGTAGATATAATGCCCAATTGCTATTTATCCTATATACCAGTTTTTAGTTGCCTTCATCATCAAGCATAATGGTTTTCCTCCTTTGTCAGAACCAAATTCTGCATGTAAGGATTAGAGCCAGCAAGGAACAGTGGTGCTGTGTTGAGGTGAGTGGTATCAGGGTGTGGAATTGGATGCTGGACATGGAGTGTCCTGGAATGGAACCCATCATAGCCTCATGGAATAGAGGTGAGCGTCAGGAGTGAATGGAACATTGTGCCTGGAAGTGAAAATAAAAATAAAAATGGTTAGTGGCATTGCCACAGAGCAGTAGGTAATGGTCATCTCCGCTGCGTCCCAGGAGGAGGATCCTGTGTTGGCTGTGATCACCTACGTGGGACTGAGCCTCTCTCTGCTTTGCCTCTTCCTGGCCGCCGTGACTTTCCGGCTGTGCAAAACCATCCAGAACATCAGTACCTCCCTCCACCTGCAGCTCTCACTCTGCCTCTTCCTTGCCCACCTGCTCTTCCTCACGGCCATTGACAGAACTGAAATCAAGGTAGTGACAGTGCCCCAGGGGATTGCCAGCTCTCCCTCTGGGAGCTCTGGAGTTGGAGCCTTGCTATAATGTACATTTAAATGAAATAGCCCTGGATCCTGGGGAAGGTTATGGGAGTGAAGGGTCAATTTCACACTGACAGGTGCAAGTGGAAGACAGCCCCTCTCTTGACAACTCCTTCCTATACCTCAGCGCTGTCTTCAGTGGCAGGGTGCAGAGAGGTCCTGGGGCCGCATTCTACTGCATGACCCCTCCTGAGGATGCCCTCCCTCCCCAGGTCCTGTGTGCCGCCATCGCAGGGACCTTACGCTACCTGTACCTGGCCTCCTTCACCTGGATGCTGCTGGAGGGCCTGCACCTCTTCCTCACTGCGCGCAACCTGATGGTGGTCAACTACGCCAGTGTCAACAGGTTCATGAAGAAGTTTATGTTTCCGGTGGGCTATGGAGTCCCAGCTGTGATTGTGGCCATTTCCGCAGCATCCAGGCCTGACCTTTATGGAACAGCTGCCTAGTAAGTGCAAAATCCCACTGGCATTCCTTTGTTCCATGACCATGGCCATCTTGGGACCAATGCTGAATTTTGATTAACTCAATAATTAACACTATGGAGAACAACACTAGATAATAATCCCAGTGTTGCTTATAATGATTCCTTATAATGATTAAGAATAATACATTTAAATTTGTGCCCTTGAAATAGCAAAGAGGAAATCAAAAGACATGTTAGATTTCAAGAAAAAAAAATCTAACCAATGCTTAATCATTATCTTCTAGGATATTCTAATTTTTCACTTGGAAATGTAGAAGCCATTTAAGTAATCAAAAACACTAGTTTATGTCACAGTGAAGATTTACAAGGTGACTACTTAGTGTCAGGATTTTCTAACAATTTTCATAGTAGTTGATTAAATCACCACAGAAAATATGAAGCAGATACTATTGTTTACACTATTTTACAGATGAACACATAAAAGCACACAAATTTTTAAGCAAGTGTCTTACGGTATATTTATGTATAAGCTGGTATAGTGAGGGTTTAAATCCATGGCATCAACTTTCAGAGCTTCCATTCTCTTATTTCAGCATTTAATACTAGACTTAATATTTTTATTTCTTTATGGAAATAGATATCACACTCCATTAACTTTACCCTTCAAATGTGCACATATCAGTGGTTTTTAGCATAATCCAGAGTGGTGTGTAGCCATCCCTGCAATGTAATTTTAGAACACTTGCAAATCCTCAAAACAAACTTAGTAGACAGTAACTTTCATATCCCATTCCCTTCAGACACAGATCTACTTTCTATTTCTATGGCTCCACCCTTTGGGCTATTTTAGACAATGCATCCTGTGTGTGGTCTTTTGGGACTGAATTCTTTCATTGAGCATGATATTATCAAGGTTCAAGCTGTTGGAGCAAATATCCTGACCTCATTCTTGTAGCTGGTTGTGTTCTGTAAATAATACTTCATTATATATATGTACCACGTTCAGCAGTTGCTATGCTTAAAATGTTTTAATTGCTTTGATATTGTGAGTGTTGCTGATATACATGCATGTTTTTATGTGGATGTGTTTGCATTTGTCTTGGGTTTTGTATCACTAGTGGCAAATCTGTGTTTAGCATCCTGACAAGCTACCACCTGTTTTCCAATATCAAATTTCATGTCCCACCAACAAAATATGAGGTTTCAGCTTCTCCACATCATTAACACTTATTTTGCACATTTTAAACTTTGGCCATGATGCATATGAAATGATAATTATTTTGGGTTAGATTTGTATTCCCCTAACAACTAATGTTGGGCATCTTTTCATGTGCTTATTGATTATTTGTCCTGGAGACATACCTATTTAAATCTTTTCCCCATTTTTCAAGTTGATTTGTCTTGTTATTGTTCTGTTTTAAGTGTTCTTAATATATTCAATTAGAAAAATATCAATAAATCTGATTTTCACATTTTGTTTCAGTACCTTTTCACTTCCTTGATAATGTCCTTTAAAGCCTGTGCTGACTGTGGAGTCCCAGTGTCCCAAGCTGACTGGTGTCTCTGTGCGACTGTATGCCTTTCTGAGACAACCCCCTAGGGAAATTTGGTCTAGTCCTTAAAGCAGAAATAGTTTTTGACTTGGATGATGTCAAATGTATTATTCCACTCTGCCTCCCATCCCCCTCCCCCGCACTGCTTCTTTCTGCTCTGGGTCCTATTCTGTGCAAGTCGAGTTTCCTGGTGAGGGGTCTAGTGCTGGTCCATAAGATTGTTGCTCTGGGTCAGTTAGGTCATGGCATGTGTGCCCCCTCCCCACTGTGGCCAGAGGTGATGGCCACCACAGCAACCTCCACTGCTCTGCTCCTGCCCAGGCAGCTGGGGGCAAGGTCTATGTGCCTGCTTGTACTGTCCAAGGGGTGGGAGTTCTCTCTCACCAGTCCTTTCTGTGTTGAGCCTAACATGCTGGCGACTCTGATCTCTTCTAGGAGAGGGTGGAGTGAGCTTTACTTGCCTATGCCGATTGTGGAGTCCCAGTGTCCTAAGCTGGCTGGTGCCCATGTGTGACTGTATTACCTTTCTAAGAAATCCCTATAGGGAAATTTCCACTAGTGCTTTGTATGGCTGTGGATTGCTGTCTGGGGTATCTACTTTCCTGGTTTCACTCCCCTTACCTTTTCTATCTCTTTCCCAGCAGCAAACCACCAACCCAGTGCAAGTCCTCCAAGGGAAACTTAGTACAGAGTTTCCAAGGGAGACTGTCGGGGAACCTATGAATCTTCCTTTGAGCAAAAATTTTTTTTAAAGATTTACTTATTTATACATACAGAACTGGGGTACAGGCCAGAGATGTAGGGGCAGTAAGAGGATTCACCAGAGTGGGGAGCAGAACAGGACGACTGACGAAGTACACTGCTGAGGGAGCAGCGGGCAGGTCAGGAGAGGTCTGCAGCGCCATGTGGGTCATGTCCAGGGCAGGGATTGAACTCATGCTGAAGCGTTATTAGCTTCTTAGTGCCGTGCTTTAACCTGCTGCACCACCAAGCAGGGCCCTGAGCAAATATTTTTTTTTAGTTGTTTTAAGGGAGAAGCTGATCCTGATCTTTATTCCTCCATGATATGGGTGGATTCCCTAAAACTAGGTGTTTTAGGTGAAATATAATCCTGTTATTAGGCTTCTTACCCCTCCAAGTTTCATTATCACTAGTTTGCTGTTTGTTTGTTTAATGACTTTCCTTCACTAATTCTGGTGATTGATCATTGCTTGCAGTATGTAGCCTTGAACTTTCTGTTAGATTTTTACAAGTCTTGTTTTTATTTCTGAATTTAATATCTACTGGGTCACACCCAGTTCAGTTCAATTTAGGAGCTATTCAGTGTTTGTTCAGAAGACTGCAACATGTTTTGCACTCTTTTACACAGGTATCAGTGTAAGATTCCCCTTTCACCTTTAAGCAGTTTGCATAACAGACTGAGCTTTCACATCTTTTTAAAGATATATTTATATTTTAGATTGTTCTTTATTTTTGTACAGTGTATGCTTTTTCATCTCAGTTGTAACTCCCATAGACTTCTCACCACCAATTCACACATGTGCCATCACCATAGTCCTGTGTGTTCTTCCCGCCCCAGTTTTATCCTTTTGTCCTTTCCACCCTGCAGCCCCATGCTTTCATGTCTTGATTGCACAAAACCTCAAGGTCATGCAGAGATAAGAGACCTATGCTTTTCTTCCTCCAGGCCTTTCCTGAGCAGACACAGTGTTGTTCAACCTTAAAATTCCAGGAATATTTCAGAGTTCTCAAAATTCCTTACTGTTCCTTAGTCTTCCAGTATTTAGAAAAAATCCTGCACAAGTTGACACTAACTGATGACAGTCTGGCAGCTGGTGATGTTACAGGGCAACCCAATGCGAGCTGGGTTGCCTGTCTGTTGGTCCTTACCTGCATGCTTAAAATTCACTTGTACTTATAGACACACACAAAAAGGTTCGATAATGGGTTTATTTGCAAAGGGAAGGGAAAAGAGACAACCCAGGAAAAGAGAGGGAAATACAAGTTAGCTAGAATGCCCTACCAGTTCTGCTGGCCTGGAACTCCAACAGCACACTGAAAGCTGATCAAGAGCCAAACGACCAGCTGGGAACCACTAGCCAAGAGACCCCCGGAGACCACATGTCTGGTTTTATCCCAACCTAGCTGCTCAGCTCCACCCTCAGGTCCCAGATGATTCTCATTGGTATGATGGGATTTGTAGTTCCAGTATCTGTCTGGAGTGGGGGTGGAGCCCATGAAACCTATATCTGTTACAAGGTGATGGTAGTTTTCCATTATTTGGTAATGCTCTCAGAGATGCAATTTTTTTGTCCCTAAGAATGTTCCCTGTCAAATCATATAGCCACTAAATTTGGAGCATAAAGTGTCCCCAGGGAGTTAAGGGGTGAGAAAAAATACTGACTGCTCTATGGTGATGATGCTATTAATGGCTCGCTAAAGGGAGGCATAGCTCTGTTGCCTGCAAAGTGGTCAACATGTGGCTGCTGCAGCCTAGGCTGTGGAGAGAAAGAATGAAAATAGCTTCAAGTTAAAACAACACATGCTTACTCCTGATATGAAATAGGACACCCATCTATATATCCTAAGCTGTCCACTTAAAGGGACTTATAATAAGACTCAATCCCCAGGCACACACAAATCAACAATTCAGTTAATAAAGCATTTATTTACAAAAAAAAAAAAAAAAAAAGGAAAAGAAAACATGAATAGTAAGAGAGGGAGGTAAGCTGGTTTATACATCCTACCAATTTGGCTGACCTGGAATCCCAATGGCACACTGTGAGCTGGCAAAAAGCCATGAGTCAAGCCAAGCTGCCAAGAGACCAAGAGCCAAAATCCAAGAGAGCCCCCAAGGTCCACATGCCAGGTCTTAGACCAAACCTGACTGCTTAACTCTACCCTCAGGTGCAGCGGCTCCCTTTGGTGATGAGGGTATTTGTAGTTCCTGGACTCTTGATGACTTTGGTCTGGAATGGGGTGGAATCTACAAAACCTGTGCTCAGGGTATGCGTTCCCTCTAACACTCATTCTAATCAGAGTTCAGAAGTTTATTTTAAATAGGCTATTTTCAGTTTGTTCTGTGGTTTGGGGAATTTGAGTTTTAAAATAGTTGGTTTTAGTCTTTTTCCATAAACATGCTTTTGCTTTAGGATGATAGCTACTTCATACCTCATGCCTCTACTCAGGAAATGACTCCCCCAAATTCTGCACCCTTAGCCACAGCATTCAGTTAAATTCATGTTTGCTCACACCAGCTGTGTTATTTTTCAGATGTCATTTTTGGACACTTCAGTTCTTACTTTCTTCCATTTTTCTTGGCATATTCTTCATTGTTCTGAAATATCCCGCCTTACCCTGAATTCTACTCTGGTGTTGCAGCAAGGATGAATTCTGTCACTGTTTATTAATAAAGTCTGACTTCTATGTTCTCTGTGTTTCATTTACTAATCCCCTCCTCCTTCAGGCATACTGGACTTGTAACCCAAAGCAACTGCATGTAGTGGGGGCAAGGAGAATAACCACATTCAATGCTCCTCTCCCTTTCATGGATATTTATCTGTTACAAAAGCATTCATAGACGTTTGGGCCCAACCAGCCTTTATACCCACCACACCCTTCTAGTACCACCTGTGCCAATGCAGGTTTTGTTCTCTCTTGTCCAGTTGCTGGCTCCACACAGAGAAGGGATTGATATGGGGCTTCCTTGGACCAGTCTGTGCCATCTTCTCTGTGAGTGATGATGTTAGAGCATCCTTAATGCTCAACTAGGGTCACTGGAAGAGCAGAATTGCAAAGGGGAGGGTGATAGAATCAAGATGTGTCCCTGGGTTGTTATGAGTTTGATTTTATGAGGCTACTCCCAAAACTATAAACATCAAAACTGTTACTAAACATGAACACCATGGGTGTGTGAAGTTGATATTGAACTGGCTGGGATAGAGATAATAGGTTGGAATTTTATTCAATAAAATTTCTGTGGTTTCCTGAAGGTCAATATAGTTTTCTTCCTGATGGCACTCTGGTACCTGAAAAACAAACTCTCTTCCCTCAACAGTGATGTGTCCACCATCCATAATACAAGGTAAGACAGAGAGGAGGTGACAACCACATAAACATGTGAGGCTTAAGGAACATAAAGCATGTGCCCCTCAGTATTCTCTGATGTCCTTTGTCAAGGTTGTCTGAGGGAACCCAGATGTAATTTCTTCTGTTGCAGACAGTTTCGTTTTGGTGGGGTGTGCTGCTGGCACCCCAGTCAAAATGATTCCTTTAATTCAAGTTTGTGCATCTGCCTGCAATAGAAAGAATTGACATTGATTGATAAGCATGATTTGGACTTTTTGTCAGTAGTTCTCAGACAAGAGACGCAAGAACACTTATCTTCCTATATAGCACTAGAAAAATCTGAGAGTGTCCCACAGTCCACTTTACACTTTCAAGCCCCACCCTCAGTACAGTCTTTTGGCTACAGACCTAGTCCCGGGAAAAGTCTGAAGCAGCATCACATATAGAAGGTTTGAACACTAGTTTGCTCTAGGAAGCACTGAATACATTTAATGCTTTTTAGTATACGTTCTTATCATTATCTTTTAAAAATTTGCATGCCATTATTCATTTGTATTAGTAATTTGAATAGGCTATGAGGTTTATGAAAATAGAAATCTTGCCTTTGTTCTTTAAATTTAATTGTATTATTTTTGTTAGCTGACATTTTTTTGGTAGCAGTTCACAGCACCTCAGATGTATGTTGCCACACGGCACCCACTACCAGAACACACATAATCCTCCACCACAGCCCACTGGGTCCCCTCCCCACCTTGTCCATGTGCTAGCCTCAGTGCTACAGTCAGATCTAATATATGTTTTGTGGTCCTTTTTATTCCTTTATATTCTATGCATGAGTTTGGAATGACCCAATGTTTATTTTCTCCATTGGCTTATTTCACTTATCATAATCTTCTCTAGTTCATTCATGTTGAAAATGGCAAGAGTTTCTTTTTCTTTTTAAATAACTGAATAGTATTCTGTTGTTTTTATATACATAGCTTAATCCACTTGCCTGCCATTGGACACTTAGGTTGTTTCCATAGCCTGGCTATTGCAAATAATGCTGCAGTGAATACAAACTATACAACCCTTTGTATTAATGCTTTTGCATTTTTTCTTGTCTCAATATAACATTTTAAAACAAATTTGTTATATATATATATCTTATTCTTCCTTTTATGTTCTCCTCTCCCATGTCATAACTGCAGAATTCCCACCACCAATATGTCCGTGCACCATCACCATAGTCCCTTGTGCTCTTCCCTTCTGTTTTGATCTATCACATTCCTCCTCCCATATAGAATATCTCTGATGTATAGTCACCTGGTAATTTTGTTTTCTAATTTATTATAGTTATTTTTTCCTCTGATCCCTTTTTTGTTTCCCCTACATTCCTCCTATAAGTGAAGACATCTAATATTTTACTTTTTCTTTCTGACTTATTTCACTGAGCATAATCCCTTCTAGCTCCAGTTTTTGCATTTTTTTAAAGATTTATTTATTTGTGCATACAGAACTGGGGTACAGGCTAAAGGTGCAGGGGCGGTGAGAAGATTCACAAGAGACAGAGTGGGCAGCAGAACAGGCAGAATGATGAAGTACACTGCTGAGGGGAGCTGCGGGCGGGTCAGGCGAGGTCTGCGGAGCCATGTGGATCACCTCCAGGGCAGGCGGGGATCAAAATCAGGCTGAAGTGGCTTTGCTTCTTAGGGCTGTGCTTTAACCTGTTACGCCACCAGAGAGGGCCTGCATTTTTTTTTTTTCATGGGGGTAGATACTCATTAGTGGAATGACCCAGATGCCAGCACAAAACCTGATATATAGTACTTTCCTCAGTTTGTTGGCCTAATGAAATTATTGTCATCCAAGGAACATCATAAAAAATTTGACACCATATTATAAAGTGTCACTCAACCCAAATAAAAATGCCATTATGGGGAACAACTGACAGTAAAGATCAATGCTGATCACAATTCTTTCTGAGAAGTCATCACCAATGGAGGGGTAGGGCCATTCCTTATGGGGTGGAGAAGAAAATGACTTAGGTAGTGCTGTTCCTGGTAAATTATGTATCCCCTTACTTCTCTCACCTAGAATGCTGACATTTAAAGCTACTACTCAGGTCGTCATCTTGGGATGCACATGGTGTTTGGGAATCCTGCAGGTGGGTCCTGGTGCCCAGATCATGGCCTACCTGTTCACCATCATCAACAGCCTGCAGGGCGTCTTCATCTTCCTGGTCTACTGCCTACTCAACCAGCAGGTACTACTGGACATCCCCCACTGAGGACTCTTCCAGTCTCGCCTCTCTCAGTGAGCTGACCCAGAGTGTGCTTTTTCCTTGCAGGTCCGGGAGCAATATGGAAGATGGTACAAAAGGGTCAGGAAGTTGGGAGCTGAGTCTGAGAGCCACACACTCTCTAGCAGGGTCATTTCGGATGCCTCCAAACCAAGCATGGTAAGGTTACAGATTTTGCCCTTCACTAATTGAACCACTTGAACAGCATATACCTGCTACACTAGAGAGTCAGGGCATATAGAAGGCAATGCCCTCAGGTGATGCTCCCTGGTTTACTCTTGTACCCACTGGAAGGTGTGTCCTCATCATGAGTGTTCTTGCTCAACTTTCAAGCTCCCTTCACTATTGTATACCACTATTTTCTCAGTTGTCACACTCATGGGACACCCACATTGTGTGACCAGGTAAACGAGCTCTTAGATTTTCTGGTGAGAAGATAAAACACTGTCATCAAGAAAGTTAAATATAGTAATCTCAGAAGGCAGAAACTAATAACCTGAGGCAGTGATGCACAGGCTGTGATGCACTGTGGTCACTGCCTGCTGCCTGTCCACATGCAGAGCAATAGGCACGTGTTTATAGCTATGGCAGCAGAGTGAAATAGGTATTGACAGGGATTTGAGATTGTCCTGTTAAGCCTGCAGCCATTATGAGTGTCTCTTGCACACACAAAGGCTAAAACCAGGAAGAAAGTCACGGAGGTCAGAGGAGAGGCTGCGGTATGAATCAGCAGGCAGCTGTGTTTTTCTATATACAAAGCCTTTATATATATATATATATATATAGTTGTTGTTGTTGTTCAAATATTCTTCAAATCAGCATTTGGAGGTGAATAGTATTATGGTCCCATTGATATGTGAATAACACAAAACATAGGTCTGTATGAATCATTCTAGGTTTTTTGACTGCCCTAACTTCTTTTCCCTACATCAGTGATTCCACCACCTTGCCTGGTAAACCTTCTACATTTCTCTGAATTAACTATAACTACTCCAAAAAAACTCCACATTTCGTAGTTCTCAGCCTTCTAACTCTTCTTTCTCAGCATATGTTCCTACCACCTTCTTCTATATATATATAAATACATGCATGCCACATTTTGATCCAATCATCTATTTTGGGGCACTTGGGTTGTTCCTATATCTTACCTATAGGGCTACAATAACCGCAGGGGTACAGGTATCTTATTGAATTAAAGTTTTTGTGTCCTTAGGGTAGATTCCTAGGAATAGCATTGCTGGGCCATATGTAAACTCCATTTTTAGTAGTCTCAGGAACTGCCACACAGCTTTCCACAGTGGCTGGACCTGTCTGCACTCCCCCCAGTAGTGCAGGAGAGTTCCCTTTTCTTCACATCCTCACCAACATTTGTTGTTGCTAACTTTTTACATATGTACCATTCTCATTGGAGTGAGATGGTATCTTGTTGTTTTTGATTTCGCATTTTCCTGACTTCCAGCGATGTTGAGCATTTTTTCATATGCCTGTGAGTCATTTGCATTTCATCTTTGTAGAAGTATCTTTTAAATTCTTCAACCCATTTTTTTTTTGGACTGGGTTTCTTACTTTGTTTTCGGTTTAGTTCTTTGTATATTTTTGTGAGTTGTTGGAGTGCAAAATGTTTCTCCCAGTCAGTAGAATGTCTCTTTGTTTTGGTAATATCTCTTGCTGTAAAGAAGATTTTGGGTTTGATGTAACCCATTTATCTTTTCTTTCACTTTCTTTGCTTTGGGGGATTAGTCTTTAAAGAAGGTACTGAGGTGTATGTCATGTAATGTTTTGCCATACTTCCTACTTTTAAAGACAGTCACTCCACCTGAAAATTGGTTCTTACTTGTCGATAACTTTGCATCATTGCTCATACATTCTGTATACTGTGTACAGTCTAATCTTCTCCACAGCACCCTTTCAACCTTCATTGCAGCAAGCTAATTCTTCCACTTGTGAATTTGATAGATTTCTTCTCTCTTTTTTGTATATGCACTGAAATACGGTTTTATCTCTATCGTTCTACTAAAACAGCTCTCTCTTAGGTCTCCAATGATAACTATTTTTTAAGAAGATTTATTTCTTTATGCATACAAGAACTTGGGTAAAGGCAAGTGGTACATGGTGTAAGAGAATTCACCAGAGACAGAGCGGGGAACAGAAGAGGCAGATTGACTGAAATACACTGCTGAGGGGAGCGGCAGGCGAGGAGGGAGATGTCTGCTGCACCATGTGGGTCACCTCCCTGGCAGGGGGTTGCTGCAGTGGCTGCAGATCACTTCATAATGCTACACTTAAAGCCCTTGTACCACCAGGGAGGGCCCTTTTAGTCTCTTAACAGCACTGGGTACTATGGTTATTGCCTTCATTTTGAAATATTCTCCTTTTATCTCTGGTTTTCTTATCTCAAAACTCCTGGAATTCTTCCTATCCTTCTAGTTGAACTTTATTTGTCTCCTTATATTTCATATATTCTACATTGGTAGTTCTTGAAACACTTCTATACTCATTTTATACCCTCACATAGACAATTATGTCCATAGTGACTTAATGAGCCAAACAGAAGGAAACAAGGAAATGATGGTCAAATATGTTTCTCAGTCTTGAGATAGATATGGTTCCTGACTACTATTTCCAGTTCCCAACTTGACATCTCTAATAATGTATCTCAGCTCCACATGATCATAACAGAATTTACCACCTTTTTTTCCAACTTTACACTCTTCAGCTCTCTCAGTTCTGTGATAAGCTTTTCCATCCTTTAGTTGAGGAAAAACTGCACCATTGGACCCAAAACACCCTCAATATTATAATTCCCTATCTTTTTGATATTCAAGTCATTCTGTTGCTAAGCCCTACTATTGTTTTCTCTTTAGTAGATCACAAATTTGTCTTCTTGATTCTGTATCCATCACTTTCTCCTACATTCCAGTTGCCATATCTCTGGGCTGATTGCAATATCCTCCTAGATAGACTCCACCTCTCTGTCCTGTAATGACTTTTCCATACAATATGGAGAGTTACTTTTTTATGCAAAAAAATAGATTTTGTACCACTTTTCATTAAAATTCTGGAAATGGTTGCTTCTAGGCAATAAAAGAGGTTCTAGTTTCCCTCCCATACTTACCAAAAGGTGATTTTGTTTATCTTTTTGATACTTTAGTAGGTGTGGAATGCCAGCCATTCAGGTTTTGATTTACCTTTCACTGATGCGTGATGATGCTGAGTCTTTCATGTGCTTATTAACCATTTGTTTATCTTGTTTTTCGGGAAATATCTATTCAAATACTTTGTCTATATTTAATTGTGCAATTGTGTTTAATGATAAATGGTAAGAATTCTCTAAATATTTTAGTTAAAGTGCCTCTTATCTGGACACCTTAATAAATTTTAATGTATGTGTTTCAATTTCTGAGAAAATTTTAACTGAACTGTTCAGGATAGTGTTGAATATTTAGATCAATTTGGGGGGACTACTGCCATCTTAATTATGTTAAATCTGACCAATGAGCATGCAATGTTGTTCTATATCTTTAGGTCTTCTTTGACTCCTTTATACTGTTTTACTATTGTTTAAGTCTTTCAGTTTTTTAAAAAAACGCAGTGTCATTTTTATACCTCTCTTTTCAGGGTAACTATAGTGAACAGTCAAAGTAGATGATGTCTCCTAGAAAAGATGGAGAACACTGAATTGTCATTCTTTGTGCAGAGTATAAAAAGCTTTTCTAGTTTGTTACAAGTAACTTCATGATATCATATTGGGAGAAAGTATGCAGCTAATACTTGACTTTGGATTGCTGGAGAATTTGGGTTTTCTGGTCCTGTTCCATGATCATCATACTCCCAAGAGAGTCCACAATTCTTACTCAATTTGAAAATATAACAGTGAAAGCCAGCTGCAGAGGAAATAACACAAAAGCAGAAAGTAAATAGCAGAAAAGGGGAAAGTAATGTTCACATTAATACCTGTCAGCAGGGTTAACAATAATCTCAGTTGCCCAAGCCTTTCATGGTATTAATACTGAAAGTCTGCATCCCAGGACATATCTCAGTCTTAGGCAAAGCAGGGAAGCTGGTTTCCGTACATACCTGCCTCTATTTCTTCATGTCTATTTTCAGTGACTTGCCAATTTATTAATTGAAAAAATGTATTTTTATTACTCAACAATTGCAGTGAAATCAAGACAGACCCAATTCCTGATTTCGTAAAGCTTACATATAAAAATTGTTTTCCTCAGAGTAAAATCAGAATCCTGTATTAGAGTCTTTAATCCTTACATTTTATAAGCTGAGCTATGGAAAAAGGATTATATTACTACTGCACATTTTGCAATTTGTATTTTTTATATAATAATTAATTTTCAGCATGTGAGCAAGGCAAGATACCTAAAAACTACTAACCATATCCATATAAATTTTAACATAAAATGGCTATAAATTATTAGAGTGTGTTAAATAAAATATTTAGAAGTCCTATGTGATAGCTAAAATACCAGCCCATAAATGAAATTATGAATAATTGGTAATTCATCATTTGTCAATATTCATGGGGTGGTCACAGAAATCATTTGGGGAAGGAGTTTTTAGAGAACAGGCTGGTACCACATGCTAAAATATTACCTTATAGATTACTGTTGACTACACACACAATTACAATGTGGAGGTCTGGCAGTCCCCACCTGATCTTAATAATCAAACTTAGCATCTTCAGTGGTTGGCAACCTAATATATGTCTCCTGATAAAACATGAAGTTACTACATCTTATCTTTGATAGATAACGAATTATTTATCTATCAGCCTAATACAAATATAAGCTAGTCTTTAGACTAAGAGTTGACTAACTTTAGCATCCTGGCCAAATTCATGCAAATGCCTACTTTCATATTGAAGTCTTATTGGAACACAGCACCTCCACTCCTGCCATTGATGTATTGTTTGTGGGTGCCTACATGTTACAATAAGAGGGCTGAATAGTTTTGACAGAGTTTGTAGGGTCAGAAAGTGAAACATATTTACAACCATGCTTTATAGAAAAATAATTGCTGGGTCCTGTTCTTCCAGAACTAATTTTCAACATACATGAAATAATCAGACAAAAATTGGAATGCAGTCTGGACTCTTCTGAAATTATTTTTGAAAAATGACTATAGCCTATTGTGTATGAAAAGTGACAAAAAGGACATAGTAATCAGTGTGAGTTTGATCACTGTTAGTGAGATTTTGATCACAAGTTGAGACATTTTAGAAGCAATTGAGTTAATTTGTATATATAGCAGATATTCAAACTTACAAAATTATTAATTTTGTGTATAATTTTAGTATTGTGGTAATAGAATTTTCTTTTAATTCTTCCATCAATTTTTTTTGAAAATGAAATAGTATGATGTATGTAATTATTTAATATTTTAGCAAGTAAATGTATACATGTGGGCACATAAATTGAGAGAGATTGTTTTGATGTGGCACTGTATCACATATGTTAAATACAGATTTGGGGTATATGACAGCTTATTGTATCATTCTTCCAGTTTTGCTCTGTGCTTGAAAATTAGTGTAAATAAATGGCTTTAGAATTATATATATTAATTAGTTATTCATTCATTAGAGTGTTCATCTCCTCACAAAATCTCAGATGCCCAGACTTAGTAGTTTTACCTCTGCAGAAAGCTAGTCTTAGGACATACTTTCTGAAACTAAGAATTTGCATGGGTATATTGCAAAACCCAAAACTAAAATATTAGAATCAAATAGGTAGATGACGATTAGAATCAAATAGGTGGATGCTTCTGCCTAGGGAATAGAAAATGAATTGTACATTGTTTTCAACTTAACAGTAAGAAAAAACCATCCAGATTTTAGGGAAAATGATATCATAGGCAGACCCTGAATGCACCTCCTTTGATGGAAACACCAATTATATGAAACACAATATATGAGTACTAGCTGAAAACTTTATTTTCATCAGTAGACAAAAAGGACACATCAACATGGGTGATAGAGGCAGAGACATTAACCATCCCTGGCATGGTGAATCCCAGAAGGGAAGGACTTTTTAAGCACTGAGTTCTCCTGAAGTGTAAGGGGTTTGGACCTCCCATAGGTTACTCCAATGCTAAGTACCTGCACTAGAGAGATGATGACCTTTTTATCCAAAATATCTGGTATTAAAAATCGAAGGGACATATGTCCAGAAGTACTAAGGAATTCTGGGAAACAGAGATACTTCTAAGATAATGCAAAAATTCACTCTGGGACCCAGAGAGAGGTGGCAGTTTGAAAAGCAAAGGGACCGTGCAGGGATGAGTTTCACATACTGAGCAGAGGCAACTGCCAGGGAGGCAGGGACCGGCAGGAACATCTCCTTTTCATATTGTTGGTGAAGGTGGGCATGCTCATGGTTGTTGAGAGGTGACACTCCTTGTTGTGCTAGTTAGACTGAGCAAGTGGACACTGAAATTATAGTGTGCAAATAGTCGAAGCTAAGGTCACATGCTAACTTATACATATACTGGACTGGAGCTTTGTAAGTTATGACTGAACCATACCCATCTTGGTGTTCATATTACCACACATTGCTTAAAGAAGAACAACCAAGACCCCTGCTCCTTAAATCATTGCGTCCTCTTACTTCACTCAGTTGTTGGTTATTGCAGCTAATTGCAAATCTTAGATGCCTGTGGTCTAAAGAAGGGATGGCCAGTGATTGACAGAGCCTGACAGATATGCATGTGGACTGCTAGGCTATCCCAAACCAAGAGACAGTCCCAGCGGACACTTACTCAGTGGGCACTGAGGTGGCTGTTGTGAACAAGGTAGAGACAAGCACTGAAATTTGAATGAAAAGGGGAAGTAGAACACTTCTCAAATGACAAAACCAGATTAAACTGCAATGAATGGCCTTCATGAAATGTAGATAAGTAATCTACCTAATGGATATTTCAAAGTAACATTCATAAATCTCATCAAACTCAGGTGAAAAATGTTTGAGCAAAGTATGACTGCCAACAAATACAAAGAAAATAGAAGAAAACTCAAATAGATGTCAAAGAGCTGAAGAATACAAAAGATGGAAGTCACCGAGGGGTTTAAATCCAGACTTGATGAAGCTGAGAAACAGGGAAGCAAGAGAAAAGTCAAAGTAAAGCTAACAAACAGCAAATGGAAAATGTAAAAAAAAAAAAAAATCTAGAAATCGCCTTAAAGAAAATGTGGGGCAACATCACGCAGAAATAACATCTGATCTATGGGTTCTGAAAGAAGAAAGGGCAGACAATGTATTTGAAGATCTATGAAATAAAATTAATAATTCAGTAATCCACACTTAGACACTTACTTTACAACAAATTAGCCAAAAAATAAAATAAACCTAAGCAGAAACATACAATGAACAAAGGAATGTCTTCAATAAATATAGTGAAAATTTAATTGATGTAAAAAACTAATTCACTGTCTTACATGATACACAAAAATGAACTCAAAGTTGATCAAGACTTATGTTAGACATAAAATAATAAACTACAAAGAAGAAAACATAGATAGTAAGCTCCTTGACATCAACCTTAGTCATATTTTAGTGATCAACTTCAATAGCCAGAGATCAAAGCAAAGATCAATAAATCTTACTATATCAAACTAAAATGATTCTGCACAGAAACTATGCTATCATCAAGTGAAATGATGGAATAAGAGAAGGTAATATAAAATTGTACATCTGACAAGGATTAATATTTAATGCTTAAAATATATAAAGAAACCATAAAACTTTACAATAACTACAAACAACATGATTAAAAACCTGGGTGGGAGACCTGAATAGACATTTTCTCCAAAAGACATATAGATGACCAAAAGATACACAAAAAAGTTCATCATCACTTATTACTAGTGAGATGCAAATCTGGCATGTATGCTCCTGTACAACTGAAATAATTCTGTTACAGGGCAGGGAGAGCAGGGCATCCCAAACCTGCCTGCTCTAAATAGGTTCTGCCATCTGCCACATCAAGACAAGACATAAGAGCTTTAATGGGAAGGAATTTTTAATACCGTGAGTATGTAACACAAAAAAGACAAAGAATATGGTTTCTAAATCAAACACCCAAAGTTACCCCTCATGGGTAAAATTCCAACCAAAAGGGATTGGCCCAAAGCAAGGCCCAAAAGCCCACCACAAACTTAAAGCATCCTGTGGCTGGGACCCTTAGAAAAGGGTCCGATATAGCCAGACAAGTCTGGGAGGAAAAGAGCAAAATCAAAATCAAGATAAAAGTTGCCATAGTCGACCTCCCCACAGTCCCTCACTCACATCTGTTCCAACCAGTCCAGGACCAAGAAGCAAATGCAGTTTCTTCACATATCCCTCTGCTCCATGTGGCTTCCTCAGGTCTTCTTCTGGGTCTCTATTCTGCTTCCTACTTCCTCAGAATCCTTCTCTCCTCTGCTCAGCTCCACCCTCTTTCTGGGTGCGGCAGGGGACCAGGAGCTTCCCCTTTTCCTGGGGACCACCCTGTTACAATTCCAGTCCTAGATTCAGTGCAATTATTGGTTTGTGTATGAAGAATTAACTAATATACTCAGGAAGTGGTCACTACCTTGTGATCCATATAGGAAGATTACAGAATTTGCTGTATACATTGCTTTTACTTCTTTCCATGATTATTTCTAACTTAAACCATGAGTTCCTAATGGTAAGAAAAAGATCTTGCTATTATTTTTCACCCCTGAACATAATTACCATAAGGTAATTATTTAATAAATATTTATAGAAAGCTTAAGCACCAGATGGTTGAATGAGATAGATACCTTTCTATAAAATGGGATAATGAGAAACCATCAAGGGGAGATGCTGTTGAAGCAGTGAGACCCAGTGATTGAGAGGCAACACCAGAGAAGCCACACAGGAAATAGAAATTGTATCTCAGTCTCGCCTTTCAGGGTGGCAGTGCTGGAAGTGGAGTTGGATGAGGGAAAGGGTTACTCAAAGTCCATGTGGAGCAAGGAGAAGCCTTGAGGGGCTACAATGGAAATAATGCACAGCCCTCATATTTATTGGCATTGAGTGCCAAGGTGGGGCAAGCACAGAGGGAGTGTTCATCCATGGTGATGGGTTTAGGGATGTAAGTGAGGGTGGAATAATCAGGAGCTATAGCCTGAGTGGCTCCATTATTCCTACAAGTCCAAGCATATCATCTCTATTCAAATATCTGACTGCTGTTATTAACAGTTTCTGGTTTCCCATTATGTTCCTCACACTTAGATTTATGCCCTTGGGGAGAGGCACCTGCCTGATCCTACACCTAGATGATAAGTAGGAACTCTGGGCACCAAGACAAGACAATATTCCCAAGAATAAGGAGGGCTGGGGGTTCCACATGACCCATATCAGGAAGACCAGAAACAAGTGCTAACAAGATTGTGGAGAAAAGGATCTCTTTTACACTCCTGGTGGGCATGTAGACTTGTCTAGCCCTTATGGGAAGCAGCATGAAGCTTACTCAAGAGAGGAAAATAGGATTGTCATATGATCCAGAAATTTTACTTCTAGATGTCTTTCTAAATGCAAAAACACTAATTTAAAGGCAAGCTTGCACTCTTGTATTTAAGCAACAGTGTCCAAGATATAGAAAACAACATAAATTCCCAAAATAGGATGAGTGGATCAAGAAGACATTGTACATGTACTCCATGGAATACTACTCAATGAGCAAGAAAGATACACCCATGTGATTTGCGGTAATATGGATGGAGCTGGAAGGGATTATGCAAAGTGAAATAAGCCAGAAGGAGAAAAATACCAGATAGTGTCACTTACATGTGGAAAACAGAGAAATCAAACACAGGGTCAGGCAAAGATAAATTTTAAAATAACCCTTGAAAGCTGCAGATGGAAGGAGGACTCCAGAGTAGGAGGGGAGCGGAGGGAAAGGGCTGCGAAGAGGGTGGGGAGAGAGGGCAGTGTATCAGGGTGGGTGACTGCAGGTGCTCGGGGGCTGAGTGCCCTTCTGTGACCACATCTGCGTCAGAGTCTTATGCTTCCAAAACGCTAACAAATATGCAAACCAATGGTAACTTCAATTAAAACAAAAATAAGAATAAACTAAAACAGAAAATAAGCGTTGGCAAGCTTATGGAGTAGTTGGAAGCCTGGGGCTTTGCTGGGGGAAGGGGAAGTGGCGCAGCTGCTGTAAGACTCAGTGTGGTCGATCCTGAGGAACGTGAAGAACTACCATGTGGCCAAGTCATTTCATTTCCAGTCAGATACCTGGTTATAATGATAAAAGAACTGAAGACGAGGGCTACAACCAACACTTCTACATAGGTGTCCTTAACAGCATTATACACAATAGCCAAAACATGGAAACAAGAAAGTGTCCATCAAAAATAAATGGATAGACAAAATGTAATAATAAAAATGACAGAATATTTAGCATGAAATAAATGAAGGTCTAACATTCTGCAACACAGGGCATCATCAGAGTAGCTACTTTCATATGACAGAGGAAACGTTACACTTTTATTCCCCTCTCTCTCCCTGTAATATTATAAGAAAGTAAAATTTCTATATTATTTGTATGTTGCTGAAAATCCAGACAGTGAAATTATTTTCTACACTAAAGCCAAATAAGATAATTAGAAATCAAACATTAGAATTACGGAAGAGGGTGTCAGAACAGCGAGTTGGATCACATGAGTAAGTTCACAACAAGAGGGATTTCCAGTTGTGTACAAAAGACATTCATACAAAGATTAAGGTTTGTCATAGAGTATCCAGAATACTCAGTAACCAGGAGGCAAGAAACTAGACACTACAGAGCTTGGGGTTCATGATGGTCATATATTGGAGTGGATGGCAGATGGCCACAAACTGATCACAGGCCACTGCTGTCACAGAAAGCTGTCTAAGCCTCCATAAAGGTGGTGAAAGTATATCTGGGTGAGGTAGCCTTCAGAGGTCATGAATTTTCTCTGAGTCTGGATGTTCAGGAGCATCTTTGGGATGGTGGTGGAGGTGGTGAAAGTTGTGTCTGTAAAATAGAGAGGAAGTGTGAAGGTGAGGGACAGTGATGCTAGCCACTATGACGAGGAGGTTGCCAGTGAAGGTGACCAATTACATGGACAGAACCACTCCAAAAGGGTAGACTGCAGCAATACCTCTTCTGAAAGACCCAGGATGTCTTGTTTTTTCTTCCATGTAGCTGATATAACTGATACAAAGTGTGTGCAATGAGGATGCAATCAGCATTCAACAACAGATGTACTGCTTGATTTTGCATTTATTTAGTTATATCTTGTATGTTATCTTTAGATTTGTTGCTCTTTAACTGATCAATCAGGGAATCCCAAGTGTTGCTTCTCTCCTGTAGCTGATAGCTGCTATTGACATCTGCCTAAAACATTTTCTTGGAAAATGTTTTCCTTTGTAAACCAAATTTCCTGCTCTCATTCCTCAAATAATTTTGACAAATTATTTGTGCCCAAATGTGTCCAAGATCTAAATATGTGGCTCCTCACAGCAGAAGCTCACAGGTCTGCTCTAGGGGTGACCAGCCACCAGTGGAGCCAAAGAAAATAGTCATCTGCAGGGAGAGAAAAGCTCTTCACCAAGATGCTGAGCCCAGGCAGGAACTATAAGAATGACATTGCAACATCATAAATAGGGAGCCTGGGATCAACCTCTTTCCTAAAAGCAGCTAAAGGGAGGGCTGATAATGAGCTAGCAAAACCCAGATGCTTCAAAGCAGCAACTCTCCAGGATGCCCAAGAAACAAAAGGGGGCAGAGAGGGGAAAAGGAAGTGATTCTCTGCAGACACTTGGCAGAATGGGCGAAGCCCAGTCCAGTCTGCAAAGCAACATCTTCCTGCCCAGACTGGGCAGCCAAGAACCCCCAGTAGCCTACGATGGTACATCTGGAACCCTCAGATATCCTCAAGTGAGCAAGGAGACCAATGAGATGCCATCTCGATGGGAGAGGTTAGAACTTAATTCCCCCACCCCGCCTTTTTTTCTTTTCCCTGAGATGCAACTGAGGAGTAAACCCTGCTGAGAGGTGCATCCCATTTGGCCCTTGGGTGCCACCTAAAGCAGGGCCAGAACACCAGCCACCAGACCCTCTGGAGCACTGACTGCATCTTGAAAGACCAAGTGACAGCAGCACAACTCAACCAGCCCAAGCCTCCAAGCAGACCGGGCCACAAGCAGAACCTCCCAGTTGTTGTGCTCTGTGTCGGGTCGCCTGCTACACCAGCAAGTGCTCTCCACTCAGCCTGCTGTGCCGCCAGAGGACAGGGCTAAAGCAGGAGCTTCGTGATGCCCTCCATCAAGGGCCTTTGCATCCTGAAACAGTTTGGTTGTCCAAGGAAGCCGTAAGAGCCCCCAATCCTACCCAACTGCCACGGCAGTCCAGACACTGTGCAGACCCACACACACCATGGTAAGAGCTCTAGGATGCCCAGCTGCCAGCAGCAGGGGTCTGGTCAATGCATACCAAGGTAATCCCCCACCCTTGAATCTCCTGAGCTGCAACAGTGGTCCAGGCAGAGTGCACATCCATCCACTGGCCTTTACATGAGGTCCCATCGCTCAGAACTGACGCCAATTCTCTCATGTGACACAAGCTATGCAACGTCTATCGATTCCGGGTAGATCGGGAAAAGCTCTGAAAAATCAGACTTTCCACTCCTAACTTATGTTATGACCTCCCTTTTTTGTATAATCGTAATATCAAAATATTCTGAGCAACTTTCAGCTTACAATTGGATTGTCAGCCACATAAGGCCTGCCTGCCCTAACAAGCAAGCACTGCACCAGCGTGAGAAATTCCTCAGAAGTCAAAAGTGACTTGACAACTGGCTGATCAATAAAAGCAAAAGGGCTGTTTCTGCAAAGTCTCTAGCACTGCAGGATGGAGGAAAACCCCAATCTTATCACTTTACTATCTCACCTAGCCTTCTGTTCAGCTTCTAAAAGAATTACTCAAACTTCCTACTGTCTTAGTTATGGAAATTCATCCAGGTTGCCTGTTTTAGAGCTAGTCAAGTTTTTTACCTGCTATACCTCAAAGCAATCCACAAAAGGTCTTCTGGCTAGTCTTTCAGGATTCTACTATCTAGTCTTTAGACAAGAAATTCACCTATGTCTCCTATTCAGAGCAAATTATGCTTTCGGCTGTCTAGACCTCAATGAAACTCACTTAAAACCTTTTAGCAAGTTTTTTCTTTCTTTCTTTTTTTTTTTTTTAAAGATTTATTTATTTGTGCATACAGAACTGGGGTACAGGCCAGAGGCTCAGGGGTGGTGAGAGGCTTCACCAGAGACAGAGCGGGGAGCAGAGCAGGCAGATCGACGAAGTACACTGCTGAGGGGAGCAGCGGGCTGGTCAGGAGAGGTCTGCCTCGCCATGTGGTCACCTCCCGGGCAGGCAGGATTCCAACTCATGCCGAAGCAGCTCCAGACTCTCAGTGCTGTGCTTTAACCCACTGAGCCACCAGGGAGGGCCAGCAAGTTTTTTCAAAGAACTTTTCAGAAAGTTGATTTGCAAGAAATTTCCTGTTCCTGCCTCCCAGGATGTCTCAGGTAGAAAAAACCATCAAGTAATAGATAAGGTTAAAGGGACTTTATTTTTATCATTCTTCACTATAGTAATATTAGTCTTAAACTTTGTGCACCTATGTACCTGTTTTTTAACCTTGATTGATGTTAGAATGTTAGAATCTGAAGTAAAGGTCAAAAGGACGCCAGACTATTCTTAGAAAAATGGTGATTGTGATTTCAGCTCACTTCATATGCTAATGTCATTCCTCTGCCTGCGTGAAGTGTATAAACTGAACCTTTGCTGAAGGCAGAGCAGTAAGATTTGCACCCAACTCCGACTCCCATGTCTTCCTCACTCCTGCTCCCCTTTACTCCCCAATTTTTAGAATATAGCCTTGTGGAAGTCGTTCCCACCTTGAGCCCCTGCCTGTGTCAGCCGCTCGATAGCCTGAAATCGGGGCTTGTACCCGACATTCATGCTCTGGAAAAGCACACAAATCACATGGCCCTACATCAAGAAAAACATGAAAGGAAACTATGGGGAGAAAGAAAAATACAGCGATCAAGAAAGTCCCCCTGGGAACAATACACCACAGAAATAAAATCAGCTTCCAGAGCACAATGATACTGATATGGAAGAATTTCTCTGCTCGATGGATAAAGAATTCAGAATCATCTTAATTAAAAGTTGAAAGAGGCAGACAAGGAACAGGATGATATGGAGACAGATAATCAATGAACACAATAACAAGATTGAATCTTTAAGTAAGATAGTAAAGGAATAGGAGGAGTTTAAAAGACGGAAGAGGAAGTAAAAAAATCTGGGAAAAACACAGAGATGGCATAGATGAAATGGAATAACGAGTCAGTACTCTTGAAGCCAAAAAGGAAAAACAAATAGAGGAATAAAGACTAAAGAATGAAGAATTATCTGACTACACGAGGAAAGGAAATATAAGGGCTATAGGAATCTCAGAGGGAATAGAGAGGGCCAAGGGAAATGAGAAACTATACAAGGAAATAATTGAAAAGAATATCTCAAACTTGAATAAAGAAATGAAAACAGAGATACAGGAAACTAAAGTACTAAAGTACCAAGGTTAAAGAAAATTACAGAATTACACAGAACAGAAAACCTCCTATGATTTCTAGACAGAAATAAATTAATGAAGCTGACAAGGGAAAGAAGCAGATAACTGATATAGGAAATCCAATCAGGGTGACGTCAGAATTTTCTGAAGAAACACTACAGGTAAGAAGAGAATGAAGATACATATTTAGAAATCTTCGAGACAAAAATGTCAACCAGTAATATTTTGTCCTGCGAAGCTCTCCTTCCTCTGTAAGTGACCAATAAGGAACTTCTCAGACAAACTATAACTTCAAAAATCAGCTACAACTAAATCCCCACTCCAAGAAATATCACAAGAAGTCTTAAAATGTAAAGCAACAGAGGAATGAACAGGAAGACTGGAACAAGATAGTGAATAGAACCACAGAACAATCACCAAAATAGCAATAACAGATTTCCATCTATCAATAATCAACCTAAATATTAATGGACTAAACTCACTAAAAAAGAAAAAAGTAAAAGCAATATACAGCTGATTCTTTAATTTGCCTATGTGGACTTAAAAAGTAGTTACAGGGCCCTCACTGGTGGCACAGCACTAAAAAGCTAAACCCACTTCATCATGAGTTCAATTCCCGTCCTGGTGGTGATCCACATGGTCGGCAGACCTCTCCTGGCCTGCCTGCTGCTCCCCTAAGCAGTGTACTTCGTCCATCTGCCTGTTCTGCTCTGCACTCTGTTTCTGGTGAATCCTCTCACTGCCCCTGCACCTCAGGCCTGTATCCCAGTTCTGTATGCATAAGGAAATCTTTTTTTAAAAAAAGTGGTTACAACTTTTTGAGTAGGTTAATTATTCTTCACAAACAATTAATTATACTGAATCTGGAAGGAGGATTGGGATTATTTCAGTTAATTAAAGAAGTAAGTACATGCCTGTGAGCTGCATGAGTTCTTTGTCATCCTCTGATATTGGCCCCTTGTCAATTCCTTTTTCTCCACATCCTCCCACAGTTTTTTTTTTTTTTAAGATTTATTTATTTATGTATACAGAACTAGGATACAATCCGGAGGTACAAGAGCTGTGAGAGGCTTCAACAAAGACAGAGTGGGGAGCAGAACAGGCAGATAGACAAAGTACACTGCTAAGGGGAGCAGCAGGGAGACAGAAAAGGTCTGCTGCGCCATGTGAATCACCTCCGGGGCCTGGGATAGAACTTGCACTAAAGCGGCTGTAAGTAGCTTACAGTGCTGCGTCCTAACCCACTGCGCCACCAGAGAAGGCTTGGAACTGATTTTTTTTTTACATTCTTTCTTAAGACTTATTTATCTGTGCATACAGAACCGTGGTACAGGCCGCAGGTGCAGGAGCAGGAGCGGTGAGAGGATTCACCAGAGACAGAGTGGGGAGCAGAACAGGCAGATCAACAAAGTACACTGCTGAGGGGAGCAGTTGGTGTGGCAGGAGAGGCCAGGGACAGAACTCACACTGAAGTGGCTACGGCTCACTTGCAGTATTGTGTCCTAACCCATTGCTCCACCAACTCTCACAGTTTTTTTTAAAGATGTGTCATTTTCACTGGTGTGAGATGGTATCTCACTGTGGTTTTGTTTTGCATCTCCCTTACTACCAGTGATGCTGAACAGTCTTGCATATGTCTGTTGGCCATCTGAATTTCCCCTTTGGAGAAGTGTCTTTTTAGCTCTTCTAGCCATTTTTTTTTAAAGACTTATTTATTTGTGCATACAGAACTGGGGTACAGACCAGAGGTTCAGGGCGGCGAGAGTCTTTACCAGAGACAGAGTGGGGAGTAGAACAGGCAGATTGAGGAAGTACACTGCTGAAGGGAGCAGCAGGCGGGTCAGGAGAGGTCTGCTGCGCCATGTGGTCACCTCCAGGGCAGGCAGGAATCGAACTTATGCGGAAGTGGCTTTAGCTTCTTAGTGCTGTGCTTTAACCCGCTGAGCCACTAGGGAGGGCCACTTCTACCCATTTTTTGATGAGGCTTTTTCACTTTATTTTTGTTGAGTTTTGACATTTGCATTGTGTGCAAAATTTCCTCTCAATGCACAACATGAAGGATGATGTAAAAAATAAATAATTATATTTAGTTGAAAAAGAAAATCAAAATATATAAAAAATGCAGACAAAAATATCACCCTAATTCCACAGCAGTATTCACAACTGTCTTTCTCTTAATCCCTGCTAGTCTTGATTGAAAATTATCAAAGTTTTTGCTATAGGAAAACTTAGGAGGCATTTTCCATTGTTTTTTAAAACACAGCTGGAGTATATTCCTTTATCAACAAATCTAAGATTTATTAATGAATCTAAGATTATTCAGGGTTTTTGAAGGAAAAACAAACACATTCATTGTGCTCTTCCAGGGTTTAGGTTGGGGTAGTTTGTGAGCGATCTTTGTGGTGCTGGGATATTTATCTTGATTGCAGTGACAGTTAAGGTATCTACAAATGTGATAAAATGACACAGAACTCTATGCATTGTGCCAATGTCCAGTAGCTTATGTACATACATATGTAATTTTTACAGGAAATGGGTAAAGGGAACATAGGACCTTTGGTACAATTTTGCAGCTGTGATCACACTTATTTCACAATAAAAGGTGAAAATGTCTGTTAATAGAAAAATTGTAGCTAACACTGCTTATTCGACCCCAAGTTTCTTGTAGGAGCCATGAAGGGGATTTTTTATATTGGGGAGATCTTTTAATATTCAGTATAGCATCTTATATAGAAAGATATGAAATACAGTGTCAAGAGTGGTTTCAGCACTAATACTAGCAATACTATACAAATACTTAAAAAAATATAACTTTGAGTTTTAGGTATGTTAATCAGTAGGTTAAGATTAAGAGGAAGTGAGTATCCCGATCAGCAGTTTCCTAACAAAAAAAAGGCATAAATTACACTTTAAACAGGAAGTCTTTCACAGACACAGAACTCAATCAGATAATTCCTTGGCTGGGCTCGCTGGTCTCTACACTATGAGAAGCAGATATCTAAGGTTGCTGCCAGGTAGGTAGATGATAACAATGACAATAGACAGAAGGTTATTTGGGCAGTCCTTTCTAGTTCAGAATATACTCTGTTCTTTGCTTGGTTTCTGGTTTCTTTCTCTAAAGTCCTATAAGGGAAAGCAGGGAAGAAAATTTCAGAGGGGTATTATAATAGCTCCATTATATTATCTTCTCAAAGGAGAAAGTTGGTGAAATTATTTGTCAGATAAATATGGGGACTTAATAGAGACTTCTCCTTTCA
>NW_004567125.1:33162407-33165108 GCF_000260355.1 Condylura cristata | reverse complement strand
TAATAAGACCTATTCAGGTAATGGAAGGTAATGTGGTTTGCTTAAAGTCTACTATTTAAATGTTAATATCATCTAAAAATCAGCTTCACAATAAACCTATAATAGTATGTAACCAAAAATATCAGTAATATAGTCTAGGTAAAATTTTCAGAAGAGTACATAACACACTCCTTTGGTTACTGAAACCCGCAGTGGATTAGGAGAAACTGATATCTGTGAGCTCCCAAATTCTGGTTCTCTTTTCTATGAAAATAGCCACATTTCCTATGATTCATAGAACATGATATATTAAAAAATTTCTTAAATACATTTTACATCTTTGTTCATTTTTCTAATTTTATAACAGTTTATTTTTACATCATTTTGTACTTATTTTTTTCATCTCAATTGTAATCCCCGCGGGTTTCCTATCACCAATCACCTATGTGCCATCACCATAGTCCTGTGCACTTCCCTTGCCACCTCCACCCTGTTTCGATCCCATTCCCCACTCCACCCCCACAAAATGTCTCTGGTATACTGTTGTTCATTATTTTTGTTACTTTCTCGCCTGGTCCATTATACTCCTGCTATGAGTGAAACCATCGGTATTTTTCTTTCTCTTTCTGGCTTATCTCACTAAGCATGATCTTTTCCAGCTCCATCCAAGTTGCTGCAAAAGACATGTGTTTCTCTTTTTTGGTTGCTGAGTAATATTCCATTGTATGTATGTACCACATCCTTTTAATCCAGTCATCTACTTTTGGGCATTTGGGCTGCTTCCATGTTTTTCCAATTGTAAATAAAGCAGCAATAAACATGGGGGTGCAGGTATCTTTTTCAATCAGTGCTTTTGGGTCTTTTGGGTAGATATCTAGGAGTGGGATTGCTGGGTCGTAGGGAAGCTCCATGTTTAGCAGTTTGAGGAACCTCCAAACAGTTTTCCATAGTGATTGTACTCGTTTGCATTCCCACCAGCAATGCAGGAGAGTTCCTTTTTCTCCACATCCTTGCTAACATTTGTTGTTGTTAGTTGTTTGAAGATGTGCCATTTTCACTGGGGTGAGGTGGTATCTCATTGTGGTTTTAATTTGCATCTCCCTTATTAGGAGTGATGTTGAACATTTTTTTCATATGCTTGTTGGCCATCTGCATTTCCTCTTTGGAGAGGTGTCTTCTTAGTTCTTTAGCTGCCCATTTTTTGATGGGGTTGTTTATTTTTGTTGACTTTCGTCAATTCTCCATATACTTTGGTGATCAGTCCTTTATCACTGCTGTTGTGTGAGAAAATGTTTTTCCAATTAGTGGGCTATCTGTTTTTTTTTTTTTGCAATGTCTCTTTTGCTGTACAGAAGCTGTTTAACTTGATGTAGTCCCATCAATTTATCCTTGCCTTCACTATTGTGGCACTGGATGCTCTATCTTTAAAGATGTCACTGAAGTGTATGTTGTGTAGTGTTTTGCCCATCTTTGCTTCCAGGTATTTTATGGTTCCGTTCTTATGTCTAGGTCTTTAATCCACTTCGAGTTGATTATTGTGACTGGAGTGAGGCAGTGATCTAGTTTCATTTTTTTTGCATGTAGCTTCCCAGTTTTCCCAGCACCATTTGCTGAACAAATTTTCCTTGTTCCATTGTATCTTCTTTGCTCCTTTGTCAAAAATTAGCTGTTCATAAACTTGTGGGTTTATATCTGCGTTTTCTATTTGAATCCACTAGTCTGTATGTCTGTTCTTGTTCCAGTACCATGCGGTTTGATTATTATGGCTTTGTAGTATAGCTTGAAGTTTGGGAATGTAGTGCCTCCATTCTCTTTCTTCTAGTCATGAGAGTTTTGGCTATTCGAGGTCTTTTGTTGTTCCATATGAATCTCATCAATATTTTTTCTATTTTGTTGAAGAATGTCATTGAGCCTTTTATTGGGATGTCATTAAATCTGTATATTGCTTTTGGGAGGATGGCCATTTTGATGATGTTAATTCTCCTGATCCATGGTTTTGCTATTATTGACCAGCATTTTTTTTATTTTTGGATGTTCTTTCTGGAATAGCTGAGGGACTTCCAGACACTTCAGTTGTGGAGGTTATTCTGAGTTGTGTTTTTTTTCCCCAGTCCCCACCGTGTGTAATTGTGCCTGTTGTCTCAGTTGGTAACAGTCAGGGGTCTCTTGTGTTGTTCAGCCTCTTCTAGTAACACGTTGAGGCCGTGTTTCTGGAAGGTGTCTATTGATCTTTGTAGCCTTCAGATGTCCAAGATTCCCTCTATGCTTGGTGTGCCCATGGTGGTTATGATGAATTAGAAATGTGTAGGTTTCCCTAGAGTTGGGTGTGTGGCTGTGTTGGTGGCTGGCTTTGTTTACACTCTAAGTACTGTGAGCCTTTCTGGCTCACAAGTCTTTAGGCCTCTGTGGGGCTGGGGTATCCCCCTCCCTGTAGGAGTGCAGGGGAGTGCCAGAGGGCTGAAACCCTCAGCTGAGCAGGCTGCCAGTCCTCCCTGAGCTTTCAGGGCTGTTTAGTCCAAACAGTCCCTCCCTGAGCAATTCCTCCCCACTGCCTGAGGTCCTCTCACAGAGCCCACGCTGTATCTCTTTAACTCCAGGGTTTTACCACAGTTTTTGTGGGTAGATGTGGTAAGCAGGTAGACCCCTTAGCAAGTCTCCTTGTTTGAGGCACTTCCTAGGGCCTCTCTATGTTGAATGTGCCCGTGGAAGATTGTTAAAATTG
>NW_004567125.1:33159194-33160711 GCF_000260355.1 Condylura cristata | reverse complement strand
TTTCCAGGTTTTCCCTATTATAAATACTACTGCAATAAGCATAAGGGTACAGGTATTCTTTTGAATCACTGTTTCTGTGTTGTTTTTGTAGATCCCTATGAGTAGAATTGCTAGGTCATATGTTAGCCCCATTTACAGTAGTCTGAGAAACCTCTACACAACTCTTCATAGTGGTTGGACTAGTTTGCATTCCCATCAGTAGTGTAGGGGAGTTCCTTTTCCATCATATCCTCACCAGAATTTGTTCTTGCTGTTTTATATATATATATATATATATATACACTACTTTTACTGCTGTATTGTGATATCTCATTGTGGTTTTGATTTTACATTTCCCTGATTATAAGGGATGTATGACACAAGCTATGCAACTTCTATCGACTGACAAATTCCGGATAGAAAACGAAAAGCTCCGAGAAATCAGAATTTCCACTGCTAACTTATGTTATGACTTCCCTTTTTTGTATAATCATAATATCAAAATATTCTGAGCAACCACGAGTTTACAACTGAATTGCCTTAGCCTCCTAAGTGGCTGCCTAGCCCAGGCAAGTTGCCCCAGGGTGGGAAATTCCTCTGTCTCCTGAGACAAAAGCAAGCCTAGAGAAATAAGAGCCCTAGGGCATAAAAACTGGGAACCTTCCTTGGTTTCTTTAAAATAAAAAGCAAATCTCAGATAAGACTCCCTGTGCATAAGAACTCATGGACAATTTTTAACCTTGTTTGCTTAATACACAGATGTACAACTTTCTCTTAATTTACTCCTTTTTAAAACAAGCACTAACTACTCTCTGCTATCCTTAAATTGACCATTTGCTTTTCTTCAGGCATTCACTGATAACACTGCTGATACAATTTATTACTTCCCTAAGACCCCAATAACCTTTGCTAACAAGCTCATCCTATCCCAGACCCCTCTTCCCTTGAGTTATAACTAAATATCTGTACACATGACAATTTTCACAAAAATGTATAATTTATTATAACATAAAATGTGAGATAAAATGCTTTGTTCCCCTTGTCCTTGAGAACATTTATGACAATTATTGGGATCTCTCATTTAATTACCCTATACATTATTGCAATTAACTACTTGCTACACAGTATAAATAAAGATCTGCTGTGGGAATGGGCAGGAAGACTTGCACCCAACTCTGACTCCTGTGTCTTCCCGGTGCCCGCTCCCCTAACCCCTTTTTGAATCTCCGCTCGCCGATGCCTTCCCATGTTATGGCCCTGCCTGTCTCACTTCCTAACACCTCAGTAGTTGGGGCTGGCCCCCGACAGATGTAGAACATTTTTTTTAAAAGCTGGGCTTGTTTTAGAGTGTCCATTGTGTCAAATGCTTGGGCATTTAAAAGAAATGCAGGGCATAGTTTGTTTCTTCAAGCTATTTATATTTCAGGGAATCTAAAGTATGTATAACACATTCAGATTTCTAATGAATTAATGCATACACATGGGACAGTAGGACTCCTTTTCCCTCCTTTGGGTTCCAAACTTTAGAACACAGGGAC
>NW_004567125.1:33152247-33157724 GCF_000260355.1 Condylura cristata | reverse complement strand
CTGTCAGTGCTCCTGATGTTGCCTTCAGTTCTGAACGCTAGAGGTGAGTCTTCCCAGTCAGTCCCATTATTGACATCAGCTGAGGAGTGCATCTGGGGATTTGGATACTCTCACTGCAAAGTATGGAAAGCAGGCTGATCTGCAAGACTCCAAGATAGGCCTCTGGAGATAAGAGAAGCATTGTGGTGATTCATCTTTAAATGTCCAATTCCTGAGCTCTTCCTTGTTGGATGACAGTTGAACTTTTCTTCTCGCCCCTCTTCTACTCTTGGATCCCAAGCTGGCATCTGGCTTCTTACAGTCTTTGACTTTTCTGACCACAACATCTGTCCCCACAGCCTCTGCAGCCACAGCCTGTGCTCCGTGGTGCCCTCAGAGCTCCAAGTGTGTCAATGCCACCACCTGTCGTTGCCTGCCAGGATTCAGTTCTTTGTCTGGAGAGCTCATCACCAACCCCATGGAGATCTGTGATGGTAAGGAGATTTGGGGATGCTGGAGGTGCACGTAGTGAATTTTGGGGATTATTTTGTAGTCTCCTGAGCCTTATTCCTTGATAGATTCATAGAAGCCCTTTGTCAAGGATAGAAGACAGTAGAAAGGTCAGTGAAATTAGAGGGAAATGGGCAGTTGGGGTCATGTGCAGTGGGCAGAATGATCAGAGCTTATAAGCCCAGAGGTTATATGTAGGTTTTCAGTCTAATTCTATCAGTGACTGACCCTGTGACATTTTGGAAATTATTTCTCCTCTTTTTTAATTTTGATACCTGTACATTGTTGTGTGAGGGTCTCCATGGATGGAATGAGATTCAAAATTCACCTGTGAAACCCAAATATGCAAATACAGATGACTGGATCAAGAAGCTGTGGTATACATACACAATGGAGTACTACTCAGGAATCAAACAAGGTAAGTCATGCCATTTGCAGCAACATGGATGGAGCCAGAAGAGATTATACTCAGTGAGATAAGTCAGAAGGAGAAAGGAAAATGATGGGTGGCTTAATTTATAGAAGAAATACACAGCAACCAAATAAGGGATCAGGAAAAAATAATAATCAATAAAAACCGAACATCACAAACAACTAAAATGAGAGACATTCTTCAGGGAAGAGGGAGGGTGAAGCGTGAAAACACAGAAGGAAGAGCACAAGGTACCTTGTTGACCATTCACAGGTGAATTGGTGGTGGAATTTTACATGTATCTTGTATAAAAATATGTTGCATAAAAATGAAGTTGTAAAATATAAAAAATAAATTAACAATTATAAAAGAGATTCACCTGTGTAATGAACAGGCAAAGACTAGTGTAGTGAAATATACTATACTATACCACTTTTTACTACTATTGCTATCATTATTTTCATAACACAAAGAAACAGAGAGAATTGTGGCAACAGCAGGAGCCCTCGCCTGGAAGCTCAGCCTCTCATCTATCTCAAGGTCACGGAGAACTGCTGCTCACTGTCTGTCGTGGCTTCCCACGTCACTCCTCACTGCTGCCCCCTGAGGCAAGGGGGAGAACATTGTTTCTGAATCACTCTAGCTGGGATCAAGGATTTTGAGTCACTTGTTCCACCACATAGATAATTTGGTGGTAGAACCTAGAGCTGAATCTAAGACATAGGAGTTTTTATTCTTCAACAACATGATTGAAAAAGTAAATTATATTGTTTTAAAATAAATAGGATAGAAAGCTTTATAACATGAATTTTACCATAATTAAAAAAAAAAAAACAGGGAAAGACACAAAGTGTCGGGGACCAGCCCCGAATGTCAGGTTGTAGAGAGGCTATCACGGGCAGAGTCTCAAGGTGGGAACGACGTCGGCGAGGCGATATTCTAAAAATTGGAGAGCGGGAGCGAGGAAGACATGGGAGTCAGAGTTGGATGCAAATCTTCCTGCTCTGCCTTCAGCAGAGGTTTATTTTTATACATTAGGAGTAAGTAGGATGATATCAGCACAGGAACTGGGCTGAGAGATTACAATCATCTTTGTTTTTCCTAAGAACAGTTTGGGGTTGTTTTGACCCTTGCTTGAGATTACAACATTCTAAAATCAATCAAGGTAAAAACAGGTACATAGTGCACAAAATCTATGATTAATATTACTATAGTGGTGATCAACTAAGATAGAAGTCCCTTAAACCTTATCTACTACTTAATGGGTTTTTGTTTTTCTGCCTGAATCATCCTGGGAGATAGAAGAGGAAATTCCTTGCTAATCAAATCTCTGCATAGGAGACATAGGTGGGTTTCTTTATCTAGAGACTACATAGCAGAATCCTGAAAAACTAGCCAGAAGACTTTTGTGGATTCCTTTAAGGTGTAGTAGGTGGAAAACTTGATTAGTTTAAAAAACAAGCAAACTGGATGAATTTCCACATCTAAAGGCCAAACAATAGGAAGTTTGAGTAATTCTTTAAAAAGCTGAATAGAAGGCTAGGTGAGATAATAGAATGATAAGATTTGGGTTATCCTCCATCCGGCAGTGAGAGAGACTTTGCAAAAACAGCCCTTTTACTTTTATTTATCAGTCAGTAGTCAAGTCACTTGACTTCAGGGGAATTTTTTCACCCTGGTGCAGTGCTTGCTTGTCAAGGCAGACAGGCCTTGTGTGGCCTAGGCAGTCCAATTGTAAGCTGAAAGTTGCTCAGAATATTTTGATATTATGATTATACAAAAAAGGGAGGTCATAACATGAGTTAACGTGGAAAGTCTGATTTTTCAGAGCAATTCCCCTCCATCCGGACCGTGTCTGACGACAGAGGTTGCATAGCTCGTGTCAACAAAGCAATTCTCTTCAAAATACCCTATCTGCATATTTATTCATGAATCAAAATATTCCTAATATGACAGCAAAGATAAAAATTATGTAGACCTGCATATTGGAAATGCCTCAGAGAGTAAAACTGTGATTTGTTTTATTCAGAGAATTGTATATTAGACCTGTGGGAAAGAATTGCAAGACAGCTGATTAAAAAAACGTTTGAAAGAATTAACGTCAACTTTTTTCCTTTGAATAGATCTGTTTGTTATTTATGCATACAGATTGAAGAAGTACATTGCTGAGGGCGTCTGCGGGAGAGGGTGGTCAGAGGTTTGGTGCACCATGTTGGTCACGTCCCTGGCCAGAGATCGAACTCATGCTAAAGTGGGTGCAGCTAGCTTTGTAGGGTTGTGTTCAACCTGTTGAGACCAACATTTTTTCCTTTAAGGAAAATAAACCCTGAAACATTTCCTGCAGCTTTTATATGATATGCATGTGATTTTATAGTTTTGTTTTTTACATTGAATTTCTCTTCTAACCATCCACATATTATTTGATATTTGGGGGGGGGGATTGTAGAATTTTCAGGAAAAAATAGATTTCGTAACTACTGCCTAAGTAACCCATGTCCAGAGGTTTTCCAGAGGGTTCCTTTGTGTATGTAGCTCACTTGTGTTGGTGAGCGTGGACAGGTGGTCCTGCAGCTAATGCATCCCAGGTCTTTCCTAGGAAACACCAGCTGGTTGAGGAATTCCCCATCCCAAGGTCTCCCCCCTATTTCTCATTTTCAACCTCACCCCACTAAACTCCATCCCATCCTGACAACCTTGAAGGTAGGCTTCCAGCCTTTCCCACCATGTAAGAAGAGAGGAGGAAGTCCTTTGCCCAGTTGATGCTGAACACAAATCTCTCAGGTGTGGATCCTTCCCACATCCTGTCCTGTCCAGGTGCTGACAGCAGCAGCCTGGACTTAGATGAGAATAAAGAGCTATGATGTGGGGGAGACCAGTTGCCCCCAAGTCCTATCAGGCTCTAAGGTCTTTGGCCCCCTGACTGAAATGCACGGGGCCAATTTGTCTCCATGCTTGGATTCATTCTTGTGTCCATAGTCCTTATTAGGTTGTTGTTTTGAGTCAACAGGTTCAGTCCTTGTTATGTGGGTCCCAAAGCTACTTTAAGGGGGCCTCTTTAGTGGTAGTCTCTGCTGTTAAATTTAGAATAGGGGAAGAGGTAAGCTGCCAGAAAACACTGTAGACACACAGTTGGAGAAGCTTCACGTTGCTCCTCATTTCACATCTGTGATAGATTCTGCTATGGGGTGACTTCTGCCAGGACTGGGTTAATAAGACTTTCCCAGAGACATCTGGTGCACCTAGAAACCCTGACACTGGCATGTCAAGGACTTCTGATTAGAAGTGAGGTGTGCTTGGACCACTATGAGTAGGGGAAATTGGAAGCCAGCAATGTGCATGGGTCTGACCATCTGGTTCCATACTCAGCATAAGGGATGCAACTGGTCCTGGGAGCCCTTCTTGTGACTTACCTCTTGACTGAGCTTTACGGGTGGCCTGCATGGCCCCTGTGCCATGGATGGAAACAGCCCCTAAATTCCTGATGTGCAAAAAGATCCCCAGTGGAGAGTCTGGAGCCTGAGTCATTGACTCTCTCAGCCCTACAGGCCTGCAGGGGGATGCAGGCCTCCTTCCAGCCCCTGGAATGACACAGTAGGGCTGAAGTGAGCTTTCACAGCACAGTGTCTGAATCTAGGTGTCCTCAGGCCCCTCTAGAGAGCAGAGATGTGTGGAGCCATCAGCCAACTTTCTGGATCAGCTGTTCCAGCCAAGCCAACCTAAGAAGGAAACTTGGAGGCTGAATCCATTCCAACCCATGGTGGGGTCAGGCTGGATTTGGGGTCTGCCCTGTGGAAACTCATGATGGTGATCCTTTGTGATGTTGCGTTCCAGACATCAACGAGTGTGGACCAACAGTGACAGTGTCCTGTGGAATATTTGCAGACTGCCAGAACACGCATGGGAGCTACTACTGCACGTGTGTCCCAGGATATGTGCTTGCGTCTGGGGGAACAATATTCAGGAGTGAGAGTGAGAACACGTGCCAAGGTAAGAGTGACTCCAGATTCCATTTCCTCCTCCATGAGACTGGAGGATCCTCAGCCCACTTTCCTCACACACTGGAAGTTACCTGATCCAGCGACTAACCAGGGCTGCTGCTCGGTCCATGCACCTCTGTGATCCCTCAGTTTCAGAGCCCTGCACAGAGTGCCACGTACACAAGTTTGGAGCATGCCCCTTGCCAGGCTGGCATCTTATTTTATAAATGTAAAGTGGGACGGCATTCAAGAGACTTCACAAGGTCATGCTGTTTGTTTCTCTTTGTCATTATCTCTGTCTGCTAAGATGAGACTTGATCCTTTGTGTTTCTGGGCTCAGCCACACCAGGAGCTTCTGGACCATGATAAGACAAGATTCTCTTTCCAGACATCTGGGAAGGTAGAGATTAGATGGCTGGCCACATCTGGAGACCACACATTTCTTGGCTCACTGACATGACTCCTTGGCTGCTCAGCTTCTATCTCATTCCTCCATGCAAGTTTCTTCCTTGATCTTCTCTGCCATCCCTCCACCCACAACCAATATTCAATTAAGGAGTGCATGAGCAGCTGGGATGACCAGGAGGATGCTGTGTTGC
>NW_004567125.1:33148470-33149625 GCF_000260355.1 Condylura cristata | reverse complement strand
AAAAGAAACAGTTTGTTAAATATAATGTGAATTTATGTTGATATTAAGTATGATTTCTTTTATTGACATAAGATTAATAAGACAGAAACTTCACTACTTTAAGCAAATAATTCAATGGCACTGACTACATTCACAGAGTGGTACAATCATCTCTTCTACTCCTAAAATATTTCATCAGCTCAGAAGCAGACATTGCCCTTTCTAGGCAGTCTCTCCTCATTCCTCCTTCCCCCAAGCCCTGGCAACTCTGGTTTGTTTATTTCTGTGGATGTGTCTGTTCTGAAGTCTTCATATAAGTCAGGTCTTATATGACTTAATAATGTAACTTCTTTTACCTAACATGACTTGGGTCTTCTCCATGTCGTAGCGTGTATCAGCGATTCCTTCCTCTTTGTGGTTCAGTAATATTTCATTGCATATGGATATACTTCATTTTGTTTATAGTCCCATCCACTGGTGGACATGTGGATGTTGCCACCTTTTGACTATTGTGAATAGTGTTATTGTAAATGTTGACCTATGAATTTTGGTTTGGATAACATTTTCATTATTTTACATACGTATTTAGAAGTGGAATTGAGTGATATGGTAATTCTATGTTCAACTTTGTAAGGAGCCACCAGAATATCTTACCAATATGTCTGTAACATTTTACATTTCCACCAGCAACATGCAAGACCTCAAATCTCCATACCTTCAGCAACACTTGTTATTTCTATCTCATTTTTTTTTGTTTTTTGATAAACTTCCTAGTATGTGTAGACCAACATCTCACTGGGGTCTTGATTTTTATTTCCTGAATGTTAATTGTGTTAAATCTCTTTCCATGTGATTGTTGGATGTTTTTGAATCTTGTTTGGAGAAATGTCTATTGAAATCTTTGCCTGTTTTTCTGTTGTCGTTTGACTTTGGATTGAAGAGTGTCTTTTATATGTTCTGATAATGAACCTTATGAGGTGAGTGATTTACAATTATCATTTCCTACCCCATTGAATAAATGTTTTAAATTTGGGTGAAGTAAGTAAGTTATTTAAACTTATTTCTAAAATAAGTAGTTGTGTGTGCATTTGGTGTCCTATCTAGGAATCTGTTGTCAAATCCAAGGTCATAAAGATTTATTCATATTTTCCCTAATTTTACCTTTATCTATTTATT
>NW_004567125.1:33146625-33147546 GCF_000260355.1 Condylura cristata | reverse complement strand
GGGCTGCTTCCATGTTTTTCCAATTGTAAATAAAGCAGCAATAAACATGGGGGTACAGGTATCTTTTTCAGTCAGTGTTTTTGTGTCTTTTGGGTTGATACCTCGGAGTGGGATTGCTGGGTCTTAGGGAAGCTCCATGTTAAGCAGTTTGAGGAACCTCCAAACAGTTTTCCATATTGGTGGTACTAGTTTGCATTCCCAATAGCAGTGCAGGAGAGTTCCTTTTTCTCCCCATCCTTGGCAACATTGAGTGTTCTATCTTTATGGATGTCGCTGAAGTGTATGCCGTAGACTGTTTGGCCCATCTTTGTTTCCAGGTATTTTATGATTTCCGTTCTTATGTCTAGGTCTTTAATCCACTTCAAAGCGATTTTTGTGTATGGTGGGAGGTAATAATCTAGCTTCACTTTTTTTGCATGTTTTCCAAGTTTTCCCAGCAGCATTTGCTGACCATGCTTTCTTTGTTCCATTGTATTTTGTGTTGTTGATCTATCCATTGTTGAGAGTAGCATATGAAGTCTCCTACTATATATGTATTTTCTCTGATATAAGTTTTGATAGATGAGTAGTTTCCTGATATTTTTTGGTGCTCATTCCTTTGGTGCATATATGTTGATGATTGTTATGTTTTCTTGTTTTCTTGACCCCTTAATCATAATGTAGTGATGTTCTGTGTCTCTTTTAACCTTTTTTAGTTTGTAGTTTGATCTGATGTAAGTATAGCTGTTCCTTTCATCTTTCTTGGTCCATTTGGTTGTGAATTGTATTCCACCCTTTTACTTTCAATCTGTTTTTATTTTTTGTAGTTTCCTGCAGACCGCAGAACGTTGGTTTCTGTTTTTTAACCCATCCTGCAACTCTGTGTCTTTTTATTGATGATTTTAAGCCATTTACATTTAGAAATAATATTGATATACTGGC
>NW_004567125.1:33144985-33146525 GCF_000260355.1 Condylura cristata | reverse complement strand
CCTCCCTGAAGCAGGCGAGCCAGGCTTCACATTAACCCAGACCACTTCGGAGGAGAGATAGAGAATGAACCCCAATCAGCACGACCCATAGGTCTGCTTCCCTGCTGGGAGACCAAGGGCTGAGAAGACTGAATGCCTGCCACCTGCTGTCCATCATCTCCCCTCTAGCCCTCAGTCCGCAGCCTCTACTGGCCTTGCTGGAAAGTGCATTCTCACCATTTCCTGCCAATGCAAGGAGATTTTTTATGAAGATCAAGAAAAGCATCTTTGTTACCCAAGGCTGCCTGGCTGGTGCCAGCCCCCGACCATCCCAGCCTGGTACCCACTGACTGGGTGGTTCTGGCCTCGCTGGCATCTTCTCCTGTCTCCCTAACTCTTTCTGCAAGCTCATTGAAGGTCCTGACTCACTGATGGGTCCATGCCCATCTCCACAGAACTGGAGTCTCAATAGAGCACATGGAGGAGCACTGACCTGCAGATTCACCTGAATTCCAAGGAGAACTCAGTCAGTGAGCAGCATCCCGGGAAAGTAAGACAAGGCCATCACTGACCCTCAAGATGGCCCTCACTGGAAAGCAGCATTTCCCTTCCACTCACTTACCTAGTGGTGTCAGTGGGTCTTTGTCCAAAACCCCAGGCTGGGACATAGGTGTCTCAATATCCCTGCGCCAGCTGGGAACTGAGGGGAGGCAGACACGGAGGGCTCAAGCCACTTCCAGACACACCAGATAACAAAGCATCTAGGTCACCACCTCACCTCTAGAATGGCTCCACGTGAGTAAGAAAACACACCCACCCACTGAGGAGTATTCAGGGAGCCTTCTGGATGTTTCTATGGAAGAAAACATGACTGACTCCCAGCCTTGGAAGCTGCCCACAGCCATAGGTCCCTATCACCTTTTCCTCCCCTTCACAGTTGTGCAACAATGCAAGCAGAACCCTCAAATATGTAAAGGCAACAGCATCTGCATCAACACCCAGGGCAGCTATACCTGTAAATGCCAGCCCGGCTTTGAGTTCAACCCGAAGCACCCGAAACAGTGCACATGTAGAGGCCCTGGAGGGGCCCCTGGGGGTGGGGACGCTTAGCTGGGAGAAGGGAGTCTGGCACACACAGGAGAGGGGCCTGACGCCCTTCTTGTCCCCAGATGTGGACGAATGCACCTCCGGGCAACACCAGTGTCACAACTCCTCTGTCTGCTTCAACACTCTGGGCTCTTACAAGTGCCGCTGCCGCCTGGGCTGGAAGCCCAAACCTGGATTCCAGTACAACCAGATCACCACCATCTGTGAAGGTACCTCTTTCGATTTGATCCCAGACCCTAGCCCCAAACCCTGATTCTCATAGCTAAAAAGTCACTGTTCTGACCCCTGCAGGGATCTCCTTCCCCAACTGGACCCCACCCCCTGGAATCCAGAGCCAGGTGTGTGGCCCCAGCAGCGTTCAGGAGGCGGGAATGCCTCACACAGCATTCTGTGACTACCTGTTTTGCCCCATGCTTCCCCACCCACGCTGATGCTCTCTGATCTCCCTTCCCCT
>NW_004567125.1:33137638-33144885 GCF_000260355.1 Condylura cristata | reverse complement strand
GTAGTGTTTCTTCGGAGACTTTTATTTCCTTTTTTAATGTCTTATTTTCTTTCTTCAATTCGTTGATTGCTTGTCTCATATAATTTTTTTCTTTTTCATTTCTTTCTTTCATTTCCATGTTTGCATTCTTCAACTTGATGGCTTGCCTAATATCATTTTTTTCCCTTCACTTCTTCTTTTTTTGTTTGCTTATCATGATGATTCTGAATTCTCTACCTGGTAGGCTGAGCAGTTCTTCTATTTCTTGGAGGTTTCTGGAGACTTATCTTTTTTGTGGTGAACTTTCTCTTTGTGAACTTGCTTGTATATTTGTTTGTCTTCTTTTTCTGTCTTGTATTTTCTAATACTTTCTATTCATTAATAAACAATTTTGCTATTATTGCCCAGCATTCTTTGTAATGTTCTTTCTGGGGTGGCAGAGGGACTTCGAGACACTTTAGTTTTGGAGGGTATTCTGAGCCTTGATTTGTTTCAATATCTCCTGATTTTCCAGCCCTCTCTGTGTGTAATTATGCCTGTCGTCTCTGCCAGTGAGGGGTCTCTTGTGTTCAGCTTCTTCCAGTAACACGTTGGGTCCTTGTGTCTGGAAGGTGCCTGTTGATCTTGTAGCCTTCCAATGTCCCAGGTTTTCTCTATCCTTGGATGTGTCTGTGGGGTTTGTGGCACTTTAGAAGTGTTGTAGGTCTCCCTACAGTTGGGCTTGTGTTTGAGCCAGTCACTGGTTTTGTTTATTTTCTGAATACTGTGAGCCTTGCAAGGTAGTCTTTTACTGGCTCACAAGTCCTCTGGCCACTGCTGCTCAGTAACACCTTGGTGCTAGCTTCTGCTGTTGGAGTTGGAGATGATGCAGGGCTGTAGGCTATGCCAAAAGAGCTGCAAACCTCCCAGCTGTTCAGGCTGCCAGTCTTTTCTCAGCGCCTCCAGGGTTCTTTGTACCCTCTCAGAACAGTCTCCCCCTGAGCAGTCTTTCCCAACCATTTGGAGGAATGTTAAGAGTGTTCTAGCTTTCCAGGGTTGTTTTTGATTCACTCTAAACATTTTTTTATCCTTTTTACCTTAGGGGTTTTGTGAACTTGCTGGCCCCACCTTAGTGACTAATGGTGGGAACAAGCCTTCAGGCTTATGCTGTGGGGGCCAGGAAAAGGTTTGAAAGCCTTGCAGCTGCACCAGTCTCCAGTTCATCCTCCCACCTCCTGGGCTCTATGTGCCCACCTATGTAGTCTTTCCCCACAGCTTGGGTTCCACTCACCGAGCTGAATGAGCAGGAATCCTCTGTCTGCAGCACTAGTACCTGGGTGCCTGGGCACTCCACAATCAGACCTGCAGGGTTCTGCTCACCGAGCCTCCTTTGAGGCACTTTCTAGGGCCTGGGCACCTGGTCACTCTTGGATGGGAGCTCCCCTATTGGAGGTCCCCAGTCACCAATTCTCCCTCAGTTATCTTCCTTCTAGTGAGTCCAGGGTGTTCTCATTTGGGTTGAAACTAGTAGTATGTAAGTCTACAGTCCGTTTTTAGTTTTATATTCCTGTGTGAGCTTGGATGTAGTGATTTCGGCATCTTTACTCTGCCGCCACCTTGTTCTCTGTATATCTGTTCTTATGTTACTATCATACTATTTTGATTCCTGTAGGAAAGTAGTAAGTATGAGTAAGTTTGAAATCAGAAGCTGAGTCTGAGTCCTCCAATTTTGTTTTTCATCTTTAAGAGTAGGCTCCTTGAAATGTGATATGAATAGTAAGATGAGCATTTCCAACTCTGAATAAAATATTGAAAATTCTGTGGGGATGTTGATAGTATTCCAGTGAGTGGTTTCTTTCACGGTTGAAAAGATTTTTATTGTCTTATTTATTTTTTATTTCCTTTGCCAGTCCTTCATTTCCTTTCCTTAATATCATCTCTGAGTTTGATGTCCAGGAGTATATTGCCTTTGTTTCTTCTGTGTTTTTTATAATTAAGTCATTTGAATTAACTTTTACTAGTAGTGTTAAGTAGGGATCTAATTTCTTTCCTTTTTTTTTTTTTTGCATATTTCTGGCCAACTTTCCCATTACTACTTGTGGAAGAGTCTTTCCTTTCTCAAATATGGTCTTGGCTTTTTTGTCACTGATCATAGCTATGTGGGTTTATTTCTGGGCTTTCTTTTCTATACTATTGGTTCTTTATTTCTGCTTTGTTCCAATACATTACTGCTTATATTACTGTGACTTTATAGTGTGGTTTCAGTCGAGGGAGTGTGATACTTATCTTGTTTTCTATCAAGATTAATTTTGTTATTTGAGCTATTTTGTGGTTGTATGGAAATTTTATATTTGTTCTTGTTCCTCGAAAAATATCATTGGGCTTTCCATAGATATTACATTGAATCTGAATTGCTTTAGGTAACGGAGGCATTTAAATTTATTCTACAAATCCATGAAAACTTATTATCTTTCCTTCCCTTGGGCTTTAAAAATTCCTATGAACAGTGTTTCATAGTTTTCATTGTGTAGGTTCATCACCTCCTTAATTAACTTTTCTTCCAAATATTTCAGTTTTTTTCTTCATATTTTGTCTTCTTAATTTCTCTTTCCTTTAACTCATTGTTTACATATGCAACAGATTTTTGTGCATTGCTTTTGCATCCTGACACTTTATTCATTTATTTTTTCCTAGCAATATTTTTTTGGGGGGAGTCTTGGGTTTTCTTTGTATAATATCATGTATTCTGAAAATAGTGATAGTTTATATCTTGTTTTCTAATTTTTATTCCTTTTTCATTTCTTACCAAATTGCTCAAGACTTTTCTTATTAGGTTAAACAGTAGTGATGAGAGTGTACATCATTGTCTCATTCTGATCTTAGGGGAAATGTTTTCATCATTTATTATGTTTGCTGTAGATTTGTCATATATTGACTTTATTATATTGAGACATGTTTCTTTTATTCCTAATATTGAGAGATTTTATTACAAATGGATATTGAATCTTTTCAAATGCTTTTCCTGCATGTATTGGCATGATAAAGTTTTTTCATCTTGCCTTTTGTTGCTATGGTGAATAACATTAACTTGTATATGCTTATGAACAATTCTTGCATCTGTGGTCATAAAATATGACTCTCTTAATATTTGTATGGATCAGTTTCCTAAGATATGTTGAGGATTTTTGCATGTAAGCTTATTGGATATATTATTCTATAGTTTTCTCTTTCTTGAATATGCAGTCACTTTCTCATTTTGGGATCAGGATAACGTTGGTGTCCTGAAATGTTTTTGGGAATTTTCCCTCTCTTCAATATTTTTGAAGAGTTTGAGAAAGATTAGATTGTCTTTGATAGTTTGGTGGAAATCACTAGTGAAGGTGTCTGATTCTGGCTGTTTTTTTTCCTTAGGGATATCTTTACTTCTTTTTTTGTTGATTGCTATATTTGTGATTGATCTGTTCATATGCCACAAGAATTATTATATGCCACTGGAAGAGGATTTTGTTTCATCTTTGTTCAGTCTTGGAAGTTTGTGTGATTCTAAAGTTTTGTCCTGTTTTTGTGTATACTTGTTCATAGTAGTCTCTTAAATCTTTGCATTTCTGCAGTATCTATTATCACTTTTTCTCTTTTCTGACTACTTTCATTAGGGCTGCATTCCTTCTTTTTCTTAGTGAGTATAGCTTACAATTTTATTATCAGTTTGATTAATTGTTAATCCTCCCTTTGATTTCTGTTTTAGTTTACTTTGATTTTTATTCTTTTTTCCTTCTTTTTTTTGCTTTATTTTTTATTTTATAAATATATATTTTTTACATTATTTTTTATTTTGTACTTTTTTTTTCCATCTCAGTTGTAATCCCTGTGGACTTCCCACCATCACTTAACCCATGTGTCAGAACCATAGCCCAGTTTTGATCCTGTTTCCCTCTCCTCCCCCATAGAATGTCTCTGGTTTATTTCATGTTATTTTTTATTTTACTACAATAACACTATATATCCCTTATCCCTTACACTCCTGATATTAGTGAAGCTATCCAATATTTTTCTTTTCCTTTTGGCTTATTTCACTAATCATGATCTTTTTCAGTTCCATCCATGTTGCTGCAAATGGCTTGAGTTTATATTTTTGTAATTGCTGAGTGAAATTCCATTGTGTATATATACAACAACCCTTTGATCCAGTCATCTATTTTTGGGCATTTGGGTTGATTCCACATCTTCCCTATTGTAAATAAGGCAGCAATAAACATAGGTGTCTTTTGAATTACTTTTGAATTTTTGTTTTTGTGTCCTTTGGGTAGATGTCTAGGAGTGGGATTACTGAGTCATATAGAAGCTCCATTTTTAGCTGTTTCAGGAATGTCCACACAGATTTTCAAGTGGTTACACCAGTTTGTAGTCCCACCAGCAGTGTAGGAGAGTTCCTTTTTCTACTAGTTATTTTAATATGTGGTATGAAGTGGTCTCATTGTGGTTTTGATTTGCATTTCTCTTATTACAAATGGTGTTGAACATTTTTTGATAGCCTATTGGCCATCTCCATTTACTCTTTGGATATGTGTCTCTTGAGCTCTTCTGCCATTTTTTTTATGGGGTTGTTCAATTTATTAGTTTTGAGTTTAGTTAGCTCTTTGTATCTTTGTGACCAGGCCTTTATCATTCGTGTTATGTGCAAAAATTGACTCCCACTCAGTGGAATGTCTTTTTGTTTTATGTGGGGTCTGTTTTCCTGTACAGAAACTCTTAAATTTGATGTATTCCCAGGTGTTTAACTTTTCTTTCACTCTCCTTTCTTTGGGTGATGTATTTTAAAAATGTTACTGAAATGTATATCATGTAGTGTTTCACCAATATTTTCTTCTAATAGCCAGTGGTTTCTTGCGGGTCTGCATCTTCCAGTAATACCTTGAGTATTAGTCTCTGGGAGGTGCCTGCAAGAAGTCCCTGGATGGGTTGCCTTTCTCTGTTGAAATTCTCGATTCTTCTAGGCATGTCTGGCAAAATAATGGAGTTAAAGAGAATAGGGTGCGAGAGGAGGGTTAAAGAAAAGGGGAGGATGACATGGAAATATAATAGGAAGGGAGGTGGTATAGTAATATACCACCTATAATATACCATATAATAGGTGCTAGTTAAATGTGGGTAGAGGGAGAAGAAGGAAGAAATGGAGGTGAGGGAAACAGAAAGAGACAGCATTAATAATAATTTTGAAGGGGAAGGAGAAAGCTACAGAAGACAGAAAATGGGTAAAAAATGAAGGGAAGGCATAGAAATCTACCAGCCGACCAATACAGGTACAAAAGAAGCAAGCATAGAAGCAACAGACACTTCCATAGGTAGAGGAGAATTGCTTCTCAGACATCTGATGTCTTCCAATTAGCTAGTCTTTGTGGTTTCAGGCTGGTCTTCTGCGGAACACACTAGGACTGCATAGAGGAGCCTTCCCAGAATCTGTAGTTTCATTTCAGTTTCTTTTTTAGTCCCTGAGGTAGGTACTTGGGCAAGTAAAGGAGCTCCTGAGGTTTTTTTCCCACCCAGGGGCTCATGATATCTTAGAGGTGTCAGGTGTAAGGTCTGTCCCTAAAAGTCTCCTCCTGATGGCTTTCCCTTTGGTAATCCACCTGGTCAGATGAGTGTGGCTGGTGATTTTACTGTGGTCACTACGTGGCACCATAGTCTTTTCCCAGTTAGTTTTCAGAACTGGGCTTTTCACACAGGTCTTTGAGAGAGGGGGGTGAGGAGCTCCTAAAGGAAAGCTACCAGCTAGTCTTCCCTGACAGCCAGTCAGCCCCATGCTTTAACAGCACTGCTGCCCCCACTTGCCCAAAGGTTGATCTTTGTAGCCTTCCATGTCCCAGGGTTTTTTGGTATCCAATAGCTGTAGCCATCAAGCTAGACACCAAGACTGAAGCCAATCAAGTTCTCATGTCAGCTGCCAAGCCAGCTGCCAAACAGTCAGTCTCCTTTTATCTCCTGTGTGCTGTGACTTGCTTTTGAAGGTGAGGGTGGGGAGTGGTTATAAGAGTGACAAATATCCCTGTTGTGGCGTTTCCAAGCTGTTTCTGCACTCCCAGATCAGAGCCCCCCCACTCAGAACTCCCAGATTGCTGAGTTTTCCTCAACTATCTTTGATCTAGGAAGTCCAGGGTGCCCTCATTTGATTCATCTTCTAATACATGTGCCTATAATCCATTTGGAGGCTTATCTGTATTGTGTGAACCTGGAGGTAGGATGTTCTGCATCTTCATTCTGCCATCATCTTGCATATTGGAAACCAAGGGTATTCTTGTTTATTGATGTAATTACTATGAATGTTCCTCTTAATACTGCTTTTTCTTGCATTCCATAAGTTCTGATAACTTGTATTTTTACTTCCATTGATCTTTAAATAATTTAAAATTTTTCTTGTTTAATTTTTTCAATGACCCCAGAGTTATTCTATTGCATTTAATCTTCACCTATTTGTTTATTTTAGACTCTATTTGTAAGATTAATTTTTAACTTCATACCATTGTGGCCAGAAAAGATGCTTGCTATTACTTCAATTTTCATTGAAACTTGCCTTTTTTTTTTATGTAGCACTGCTATCCACATTTCTTGTAGGTTAGGTTGTTGCTAGTATACTCTATTAAATTTTGTTATCAAGGAAAACTTCTCCATAACATTTAAATGATAGTTTTTCAGGTAAAGTGTAGTTTTCTGATTGTTTTCTCTTTTAAAATTTTGAATATGTCATCCTACTGTTGAGAAATTTGATAGTGTGATTGAGTGACTTTATATATTATATATTTTCTTTTGGCAGTTTTTCCTTATCATTGAGTTTGGATGATTTAAGAATGATGTATCTTGATGTAGTTTTTAGTTTTCTTTTGGAAGTTTTGTGTTTCGTCAGCTTTCTGGCCTTCCCTGGGTTGTTATTTCCTTAGGTTTAGGAAATTAGTAGCTATTATTTATTTGAACAGGCTCTTGATACCTTTTTCCTTCTCTTTTTCTATAGTAAATATCATAAAGATATTTCTCTATATCTTTATGTGGAATATGATAATTTTGTAGAGCTTCTTCGTTTCTCATGATTTTTATTTTCCCCTTACTAACTAAGCCATTACAGACATTTTAATCTTCAAATTTAGTGATTAACCCCTCTTCAAGATTTAGCCTGCTTGTTATCATTTCCATGGAAGTTTTTTTTTTTTTTTCACTATGAATGACTGTGGGAAGTATGAAGTGGTTATTTTTTTTTATTATTAAAAAGTTTATTTTTACATCATTTTGCACATTTTTTT
>NW_004567125.1:33130051-33130597 GCF_000260355.1 Condylura cristata | reverse complement strand
TTGTAGTAAGTGAGTCTATAGTCCGTTTTCAGTCCTCAATTCCTATGCCGGCTTGGACGAGGTGATCTCGGCGTCTTTACTCTGCCGCCATCTTCCGGAAGTCTCTGGGCTAGTCTAGTTTTGCTCAGGCCTGCGTTAGTTACTTCCTCCATCCCTTCACTACCATGTGGCCAATTCATTTCATTTCCAGTCAGATACCTAGTTGACACAAGCTATGCAACCTCTGTCGACAGACACGGTACGGATGGAGGGGAAATGCTCTGAAAAATCAAACTTTCCATGCTTACTTATGTTATTGTTATAGGGCACCTCAATTCAGAGAGAGGCACTCCTGAAGCCCCAAAACCTGCCTGCTCTAAGTGGGTTCTGCCATCCGCCGCAACAAGACAACCTTCTGGGTGGGGCAGGGAACCTGGAACTTCCCTTCTACTAGGGACCACCCAGTTACACTATCACTATATGTGTGTGTGTGTGTGTGTGTATTTGTGTCGAGAAATAAAAAAGAAAATCTTCAAAATGAAGTTATCCTTTTGGAACCCAAGAAGA
>NW_004567125.1:33122884-33129821 GCF_000260355.1 Condylura cristata | reverse complement strand
CTTTTTCTCCATCTGGCCTCCTCTCTTCTTCTCTCTCCTTTTTCTCTGCTCAGTTCCACCCTCCTTCTGGGTGGGGCAGGGAACCTGGAACTTCCCTTCTCCTAGGGACCACCCAGTTACATTATGACCTACATTTTTGTATAATCGTAATATCAAAATATTCTGAGCAACCTTCAGCTTACAATTGGATTGCCTCAGCCGGATAAGGGGTTGCCTGGCCCTGACAAACAAGCACTGCACCAGTGTGAGAAATTCCTCTGATGTCAAAAGTGACTTGAAAACTGGCTGATCAATAAAAGCAAAAGGGCTGTTACTGCAAAAGTCTCTCTTACTGCCAGATGGAGGAAAACCCAACTCTATCACTCTACTATCTCACCTAGCCTTCTATTCAGCTTCTAAAGAATTACTCAAACTTCTGTCTGGCCTTTAGATGTGGAAATTCATCCAGGTTGCCTGTTTTAGAGCTAATCAGTTTTCTACCTGTTACACTTCAAAGGAATTCACACAAGTCTTCTGGCTAGTCTTTCAGGATTCTACTATCTAGTCTTTAGATTCACCTACGGCCTCTATTTAGATCTAATTACACTTTCTACTGTCTAGACCTCAAGGAAACTCACTTAAAACTTTCTAACATGTTTCTTCAAAGAACTTCCGCAATTTGGTTTACAAGAAGTTTCCTCTTCCTGCCTCCCAGGATAGCTCAAGTAGAACAACAACAACAAAAAAACCATGAAGTAGTAGATAAGGTTTAAGAGACTTTAGTTTAGTTAACCTTTACTATAGTAATATTAGTCTTAAACTTTGTGCATCTATGTACCAGTTTTTAACCTTGATTGATTTTAGAATGTTAGAATCTCTAGTAAAGGTCAAAAGGACCCCAGACTATTCTTAGAAAAAAGGTGATTGTGATCTCAGCCCCTTTCATATACTAATGCCATCCCTCTGCCTGCTTGAAATGTATAAAATAAACCTCTGCTGAAGGCAGAGAAGGAAGATTTGCACCCAACTTCCATTCCCGTGTCTTCCTCGCACCCACTACCCCTTTTTTCCCCTTTCTCTCCTGTACTCCCCAATTTTTGGAATATCCACTCGCTGACGTCGTTTCCACCTTGAGACCCTGCTTGTGTCAGCCTCTTAACAGCCTGAAATCAGGACAGGTCCCTGACACCTAGTTATAATGATAAAAGAGCTGAAGACAAGGGCTACAATCAGTACTTCTACATAGGTGTCTTTAACAACATTATACACCAAAACATGAAAACAAGCAAAAAATAGCCAAAATTATGGAAACATGGAAAATAGCCAAACCATGGAAACAAGCAAGTATCCATCAACAATGAATGGATAGACAAAATGTAATAATAAAAATGGCAGAATATTTACCATGAAATAAATGAAGGTCTAACATATTCTGCAACACAGGGTATCATCAGAGTTGTTACTTTCATATGACAGAGGAAACATTACACTTTTATTCCCCTCTCTCTCCCTGTAATATTAAAAGAAAGTAAAATTTTTAATATTATTTGTATGTTGCTGAAAATCCAGACAGTGAAATTATTTTCTACACTAAAGCCAAATAAGAGAATTAGAAATCAAACATTAGAATTAAGGAAGAGGGTGTCAGAACAAGCAAGTTGGATCACATGAGTAAGTTCACAACAAGAGGGATTTCCAGTTGTGTACAAAAAGACAGTCATACAAAGATTAAGGTTTGTCATAGAGAATCCAGAATACTCTATAACCAGGAGGCAAGAAACAGGACACCACAGAGCTTGGGGTTCATGATAGTCATATAGTGGAGTGGATGGCAGATGGCCACAAACTGATCACAGGCCACTGCTGTCACAGAAAGCTGTCTAGGCCTCCATAAAGGTGGTGAAGGTATATCTGGGTGAGGCAGCCTTCAGAGGTCATGAATTTTCTCTGAGTCTGGATGTTCAGGAGCATCTTTGGGATGGTGGTGGAGCTGGTGAAAGTGGTGTCTGTAAAATAGAGAGGAAGTGTGAAGGTGAGGGACAGTGATGCTAGCCACTATGACGAGGAGGTTGCCAGTGAAGGTGACCAATTACATGGACAGAACCACTCCAAAAGGGTAGACTGCAGCAATACCTCTTCTGAAAGACCCAGGAGGATAAATTCTAAACAAGTGTTTGTTTTTTCTTCCATGTAGCTGATATAACTGATACAAAAAGTGTGCAATGAGGATGCAATCAGCATTCAACAACAGATGTGCTGCTTGATTTTGCATTTATTTGGTTATATCTTGTATGTTATCTTTAGATTTGTTGCTCTTTAACCAAGAAATCAGGGAATTCCAAGTGTTTCTTCTCTAGTGTAGCTGATAGCTGCCATTGACATTTGCCTAAAACATTTTCCAGGGAAATGTTTTCCTCTGTTAACTGAAATTTCCTGCCCTCATTCCTCAAATAATTTTGACAAATTATTTGTGCCCAAATGTGTCAATGATCTAAATATGTGGCTCCTCACAGCAGGAGCTCACAGCTCTGCTCTAGGGGTGACCAGCCACCAGTGAGGCTAAAGAAAATAGTCATCTGCAGGGAGAGAAAAGCTCTTCACCAAGATGCTGAGCCCAGGCAGGAACTATAAGAAGAATGACATTGCAACATCATAGATGGGGAGCCTGGGATCAACCTCTTTCATAAAAGCAGCTAAAGGGAGGGCTGATAACGAGCTAGCAAAACCCAGATGCTTCAAAGCAGCTACACCAGCAACTCTCCAGGATGCCCAAGAAACAAAAGGGGGCAGAGAGGGGAAAGGAATCGATTCTCTGCAGGCATTTGGCAGAATGGGCGAAGCCCAGTCCAGTCTGCAAAGCAACATCTTCCTGCCCAGACTGGGCAGCCAAGAACCCCCACTATCCTACGTTGGTACATCTGGAACCCTCAGGTATCCTCAGGTGAGGAACGAGACCAATGTGCTGCCAGCTCCATGGGAGAGGTTAGAACTTAATCCCCCACCCTTCTTTTTTTCTTTTCCCTGAGATGCACATGAGGAGTATACCCCGCTCAGAGGTGCATCCCATTTGGCCCTTGGGTGCCACCTAAGGGCAGGGCCAGAACACCAGCGACCAGACTCTCTTGAGCACTGAGCTGCATCGTGAAAGACCAAATGACAGCAGCACATCTCAACCAGCCCATGCCTCCAAGCAGACCCGGCCACAAGAGGAACCTCCCAGTTGTTGTGCTCTGTGTCGGGTCGCCTGCTACACCAGCACGTGCACTCGACTCAGCCTGCTGTGCTGCCAGAGGACAGGGCTAAAGCAGGAGCTTCGTGATGCCCTCCATCAAGTGCCTTTGCATCCTGAAACTGTTTGGTTGTCCAAGGAAGCCGTAAGAGCCCCCAATCCTACCCCGCTGCCACGGCAGTCCAGACACTGTGCAGACCCACACATACCACGGTGAGAGCTCTAGGATGCCCAGCTGCCAGCAGCGGGGGTCTGGCCAATGCATACCAAGGTAATCCACCACCCCTGAATCTCCTGAGCTGCAGCAGCGGTCCAGGCAGTGTGCACATCCATCCACTGGCCTTTACAGGAGGTCCCATCGCTCAGAACTGAGGCCAATTCATTCATGCTCTGGTAAAAGCACACAAATCACATGGCCCTACATCGAGAAAAACATGAAAGGAAACAATGGGGAGAAAGAAAAATACAGCGATCAAGCTAGTCCCTCTGGGAACAATACACCATAGAAAGAAAATCAGCTTCCAGAGCACAATGATACTGATATGGAAGAATTTCTCTGCTGGATGGATAAAGAATTCAAAATCATCTTAATTAAAAGTTAAAAGAGGCAGACAAGGAACAGAATGTTATGAGACAGATAATCAATGAACACAATAACAAGATCGAATCTTTAAGTAAGATAGTGAAGGAATAGGAGGAGCTTAAAAATGGAAGAGGAAGTAAAAAAATCTGGTAAAAACACAGAGATGGCATAGATGAAATGGAATAACAAGTCAGTACTCTTGAAGCCAAAAGGGAAAAACAAATAGAAGAATAAAGGCTAAAGAACGAAGAATTATCTGACAACATGAGGAAAGGAAATATCAGGGTTATAGGAATCCCAGAGGGAATAGAGAGGGCCAAGGGAAATGAGAAACTATACAAGGAAATCATTGAAAAGAATATCTCAAACTTGAATAAAGAAATGAATACAGACATACAGGAAACTAGAAGAATACCAAAGTACCAAGATAAAAGAAAATTACAGAATTACACGGAACAGTAAACCTCCTATGATTTCTAGACAGAAATAAATTAGTGAAGCTGACAAGGGAAAGAAGCAGATAACCGATATAGGAAATCCAATCAGGGTGACGTCAGAATTTTCTGAAGAAACACTACAGGTAAGAAGAGAATGAAGGTACATATTTAGAAATCTTCGAAGCAAAAATTTCAACCAGTAATATTTTATCCTGGGAAGCTCACCTTCCTCTGTAAGTGAACAATAAGGAACTTCTCAGACAAACTGTAACTTCAAAAATCAGCTACTACTAAATCCCCACTCCAAGAAATGTCACAAGAAGTCTTAAATCAACAGGAATGAACAGGAAGACTGGAACAAGATAGTGAATGGAACCACAGAACAATCACCAAAAGATTTCCATCTATCAATAATCAACCTAAATATTAATGGACTAAACTCACCAAAAAAGAAAAAAAAAAGTAAAAGCAATATACAGCTGATTCTATAATCTGCATATGTGGACTTAAAAAGTCATTACAGGGCCCACCCTGGTGGCACAGCACTAAGAAGCTAAAGCCACTTCAGCATGAGTTCGATCCCCGTCCTGGTGGTGATCCACATGGTGTGGCAGACTTCTCCTGACCCACCTTCTGTTCCCCGCAGTAGTGTACTTCGTCCATGTGCCTGTTCTGCTCCCCACTCTGTTTCTGGTGAATCCTCTTACTGCCCATGCACCTCTGGCCTGCACCCCAGTTCTGTATGCATAAGTAAATAAATCTTTAAAAAAAAAGTGGTTACAACTTTTTGAGTAGGTTAATTATTCCTCACAAACCATTAATTATACTGAATCTGGAAGGAGGATTGGGATTATTTCAATTAATTAAAGAAAGGAATAAGGAATATGAATGAGGCATTTTGTAAACTGCAATAGTATCTCTTGTGGTTTTGTGTGTATTCATATATTTATTGACCTCTGTATGTCTTCTTCGAAGAAATTTCTATTTTGTAATTCTGCCCTTTTTTTGTGGATAGCATTATCTACTTTATTGTGAGCTGCATGAGTTCTTTGTTATTCTCTGATACTGGCCCCTCGTCAGTTCCTTTTTCTCCACATCCTCCCACAGTTTCTTTTCTTTTCTTTTTTTTTTAAAAGATTTTATTTATTTATTCATACAGAACTGGGGTACAGGCCAGAGATACGGAGGGTGAAGATTCACCAGAGACAGAGTAGGGAGCAGAATAGGCAGATTGACTAAGTACACTGCTGAGGGGAGCAGCGGACTGTCAGGAGAGGTCTGCCGCGCCATGTGGTCACCTCCGGGGCAGGGGGGAATCGAATTCATGCGGAAGTGGCTTTGGCTTCTCAGTGCAGGGTTTTAACCCTCTGCGCTGCGCCACCAGGGAGGGCCCCCACAGTTTCTTTTTAAGATGTGCCATTCTCACTGGTGTGAGATGGTATCTCATTGTGGTTTAGATTTGTATCTCCCTTACCACAAGTGATGCTGAACATTTTTGCATATGTCTGTTGGCCCTCTGAATTTCCTCTTTGGAGAAGTGTCTTTTTAGCTCTTCTACCCATTTTTTTTGATGAGGTTGTTCACTTTATTTTTGTTGAGTTTTGACATTTGTATTGTGTGCAACATTTTCTCCCAATGCACAAAATGAAGGATGATGTAAAAAACAAATAATTATATTTAATTGAAAAAGAAAATCAAGATATATAAAAAATGAGAACAAAAATATCACCCTATTCCACAGCAGTACTCACAACTGTCTTTCTCTTAATCCCCGCTAGTCTTGATTGAAAGTAGTCAAAGTTTTTGCTATAGGAAAACTTAGGAGGCATTTGTCCTTGTCTTTAAAAACACAGCTGGAATATTTTCCTTTACCAATAAATCTAAGATTTATTAATGAATCTAAGATTATTGAGGGTTTTTGAAGGAAAAACAAACACATTCATTGTGCTCTTCCAGGGTTTAGGTTGGGGTAGTTTGTGAGAGATCTTTGTGGTTCTGGGATATTTATCTTGATTGCAGTGACAGTTAAGGTATCTACAAATGAGGTAAAATGACACAGAACTCTATGCATTCTGCCAATGTCCAGTAGCTTATGTACATACATATGTAATTTTTGCAGGAAATGGGTGAAGGGAACATAGGCTCTTTGGTATAATTTTGCAGCTGTGATCACACTTATTTCACAATAAAAGGTAAAAATGTCTGTTAATAGAAATCTTGTAGCTAACACTGTTTATTCGACCCCAAGTTTCTTGTAGGAACCATGAAGGGGATTTTTTATATTGGGGAGATCTTTTAATATACAGTATAGCATCTTATATAGAAAGATATAAAATACAGTGTCAAGAATGGTTTCAGCACTAATACTAGCAATACTATACAAATACTTAAAAAATATATAACTTTGAGTTTTAGGGAAGTTAATCAGTGGGTTAAGATTAGGAGGAAGTGAGTATCCCAATCAGCAGTTTCCTAACAAAAAAAAGGCATAAATTACACTTTAAACAGGAAGTCTTTCACAGACACAGAACTCAATCAGTTATTTCCTTGGCTGGGCTCGCTGGTCTCTACACTATGAGAAGCAGATATCTAAGGTTGCTGCCAGGTAGGTAGATGATAACAATGACAATAGACAGAAGATTACTTGGGCAGTCCTTTCTAGTTCAGAATATACTCTGTTCTTTGCTTGGTTTCTGGTTTCTTTCTCTA
>NW_004567125.1:33107550-33121009 GCF_000260355.1 Condylura cristata | reverse complement strand
CTCCTTTGTCAAAAATTAGCTGTTTATAAACTTGTGGGTTTATATCTGGGTTTTCTATTTGAATCCACTGGTCTATATGTCTGTTCTAGTTCCAGTACCATGAGGTTTTGATTATTATGGCTTTGTAGTATAGCTTGAAGTTTGGGATTGTAATGTCTCCATTCTCTTTCTTCTAGTCATGAGAGTTTTGGCTATTTGAGGTCTTTTGTTGTTCCATATGAATCTCATCTATATTTTTTCTATTTTGTTGAAGAATGTCATTGGGACTTTTATTGGGATGTCATTAAAACTGTATATTGCTTTTTGGGATGATGGCCATTTTGATGATGTTAATTCTCCCGATCCATGGTTTTGCTCTTATTGACCAGCATTTTTCATTTTTGGATGTTCTTTCTGGAACAAGGGACTGACGGACTTCCAGACACTCAGTGTGGAGGGTATTCTGAGTTGTGTTATTTTTTTTCCCAGCCCCCACCGTGTGTAATTGTGTCTGTTGTCTCAGTTGGTAACATTCAGGGGTCTCTTGTTTTGTCAGCCTCTTCTAGTAACACGTTGAGTCCGTGTTTCTGGAAGGTGTCTGTTGACCTTTGTAGCCTTCAGATGTCCAAGATTCCCTCTATGCTTGGTGTGCCCATGGTGCTTATGATGAATTAGAAGTGTGTAGGTCTCCCTGGAGCTGTGCTTGTGGCTGCGTTGGTGGCTGGCTTTGTTTACACTCTAAGTCTCTAAGTACTGTGAGCCTTTCTAGCTCACAAGTCTTCAGGCCTCTGTGGGGGTGGGATCTCCCCCTCCCCGTAGGAGTGCAGGGGAGTGCCAGAGGGCCGAAATCCTCAGCTGAGCAGGCTGCCAGTCCTCCCAGAGCTTTTAGGGCTCTTTTTGTTTAGTCCAAACAGTCCCTCCCTGAGCAATGCCTCCCCACTGCCTGAGGTCCTCTCACAGAGCCCAGCTGTATCTCTTTAACTCCAGGGTTTTACCACAGTTTTTGTGGGTAGATGTGGTAAGCAGGTAGACCCCTTAGCAAGTCTCCTTGTTTGAGGCACTTTCTAGGGCCTCTCTATGTTGAATGTGCCCGTGGAAGATTGTTAAAATTGTTGCATTATCCTAGGGTTGGGCCTGTGGTTGGGTCTTGTCTGTTTCCCCCAGCCCTCTTTAATTCAGGGGCTTTGTGAGTCTTGTTGACCATGCCTTAAGAATGGTGCCAAGACCTGACCAAACCCTAATGTTGCCTAGTCTCAAATCTCTATTGTGGGGGCAGGAGATGCAGGTAGGGCTAGAGGGGTTCCAATTATCAGTTCCACTTCTCTGCTTCCTGGGTTCTAAGTAGCACAGTTTTTTGATTTTTTTTTTTGTTCTTTATTTGTTTTCCTGCCCCCTGCAGCAGCTTGGGATCCACTCACCTAGCTGTATTGTCTCAGTTTATATCCAGGGCTTTGTCGGGGCTGCTGGGGCAAAGGACAGCAACACCTCTGCAGTGTATCCTCAGGTCTCTGGTTCGGAACTGTAGCTTTTTCTCACAATTTGGTTCCTCTCCCTAGTTGAGTTGTCTCAGTTTATCTCCAGGGCTGTAGCAGGGCTGGGGCAAAAATCTGCTGTAGCTGTGCAGAGCAGCGGTAGCGGCAGTCAGTCTCCCTCTGCAGCACTTCCTGGTGTCAGGGCACCTAGATTTTTAAAGGAGCCTAACGAGTAGGAAGCCCCTGGCGTTCCCCTGATCAGAGTTGCATGTTCAGCTCATCCTGCCTTTGTGGCTTCTGGTTAGGAATTCCCTTATGGGAATTCCCCAATCGCTGATTCTCCCTGGGTTATCTTCCTTCTAGTCAGTCCAGGGCATTCCCATTTGGGTTGAAACTCGTAGCATGTAAGTCTATAGTCTGTTTTTATATATTCCTCTGTGAGTTTGGATGTAGTCGTCTCGGTGTCTTTATTCTGCCGCCATCTGCCTTCCGGAGCTGGTCAAGCTGGTCCTCAGAGGCTTTGAGGGCCCCAGGCACTCTCCATAGGTGGGGACTGCAGTTTCAGCGGTTTTTGCCTGTACCCAGGTGCTGCGGATCAGATTTGCAGTCTTTCCTCAGCTTGGGCTCCACTCATTGAGCTAAGCCGAACCCCTTCACCTCCAGGGCATTAGCATGGGGCAAAGTGTCTCCTGCAGCCTGCCAAACTTTCAGGCGCCTTGGTTTTCTGGGAGTTGGAACTCCCCAATCGCATATTTTCCCTCAGTTATCTACCTTCTAGTGAGTCCAGGGTGTTTTCATTTGGGTTGAAACTTGTAGTAAGTAAGTTTATAGTCCGTTTTCATTCCTCAATTTCTATGCAAGCCTGGACGCAGTGATCTCAGCATCTTTACTCTGCTGCCATCTTCCCCACATCTTTGTTCATTTTTAAGCAGTATTTGCTTTATTTTCTCAGGTGTAGTCCCCACAGAATTTCCACCCATGCATCATTACCACATTCCCATGTGCTCCATCCTCCCTCCCTCTTTCTGTTTCCTCCTTCTCTCCCCACCCCATCCCCATAGGATGTGTCTGGTTTATAATTGTCTGTCTGTCTGTTTTTGTTTTGTTTTGTATTGCTATTCTTTTCCCCTCATATGCCTTATTTGGTTACCTTGAATTCCTCCTATAAGTGAAACCATCTGATATTTTTCTTTTTTCCTTTTGACTAATTTTGTTGAGACTAGATTTTTCTGGGTCCACCCATGTTGCTGCAAATGACATTAGTTTGTCTTTCCTAATTGCTGAGTAGTATTCCATTGTGTATATGTACCATATCTTCTTAACCCAGTTGTCTATTTTTGGGCATTTAATTGTTTCCAGGTTTTCCCTATTACAAATACTACTGCAATAAGCATAATGGTACAGGTATTCTTTTGAATCACTGTTTTTGTGTTGTTTTTGTAGATCCCTATAAGTAGAATTGCTAGGTCATATGTTAGCCCCATTTACAGCAGTCTGAGGAGCCTCTACACAGCTATTCATAGTGGTTGGACTAGTTTGCATTCCCATCAGTAGTGTGGGGAGTTCCTTTTCGATCATATCCTCACCAGAATTTGTTCTTGATTTTTTTTTTTATATATACACTACTTTTGCTGCTGCATTGTGATACCTCCTTGTGGTTTTGATTTGCATTTCCCTGATTATAAGGGATGTATGACACAAGCTATGCAACTTCTATCGACTGACAAATTCTGGATAGAAAAGGAAAAGCTCCGAGAAATCAGAATTTCCACTCTAACTTATGTTATGACTTCCCTTTTTTGTATAATCATAATATCAAAATATTCTGAGCAACCATGCGTTTACAACTGAATTGCCTTAGCCTTCTAAGGCGGCTGCCTGGGTCAGGCAAGCTGCCCCAGGGTGGGAAATTCCTCTGTCTCCTGAGACAAAAGGAAGCCCAGTGAAATAAGAACCCTAGGGCATAAAAACTCCTGGGAACCTTCATTGGTTTCTTTAAAATAAAAAGCAAATCTCAGATAAGACTCCCAGGGCATATGGACTCATGGACAATTTTTTTTTGTATTAAAAAGTTTATTTTTACATCATTTTGCACATTTTTTTTCCATCTCAATTGTAATCCCCGCGGGTTTCCCATCACCAAATCACCCCTGTGCCACCACCATAGTCCCCTGCATTTCCCTCCCTTCCCCCCGTTTTTGATCCCATTCCCCACTCACCCCCACAGAATGTCTCTGGTATATGGTTGTTCATTATTTTTGTTATTTTCTCGCCTGGCTCATGGACAGTTTTTAACCTTGTTTACACAGGTGTTGCTTAATACACAGCTGTGCAACTTTCTCTTAATGTACTCCTTTTTAAAACAAGCACTAACTACTCTCTGCTAACCTTAAATTGACCATTAGTTTTTCTTTAGACAACCACTGATAGTACTGTTAACACAATTTATTACTTCCCTAAGACCCCAATAACTGTTTGCTAACAAGCTCATCCTATCCCAGACCCTCTTCCCTTGAGTTATAACTAAACATCTGTGCACATGACAATTATCACAAAAATGTTTAATTTAGTATAACATAAAATATGAGAGAAAAATGTTTGTTCCCCTTGTCCTTGAGAAAATTTATGAGAATTTATGGGATCTCTCATTAACTTAATCTATACATTATTGCAATTAACTACTTGCTAGACAGTATAAATAAAGACCTGGTGAGGGAATGGGCAGGAAGACTTGCACCCAACTCTGACTCCTATGTCTTCCTGGTGCCTGCTCCCCTAACCCCTTTTGGAATCTCCTCTCCTGATGCCTTCACACCTTATGGCCCTGCCTGTCTCACTTCCTAACACCTCAGTAGTTGGGGCTGGCCCCTGACAGATGTAGAACATGATATTTTTAAAAGCTTGGCTTATTTTAGAGTGTCCATTGTGTCAAATGCTGTGGGTATTTAAAAGAAATGCAGGGCATAGTTTGTTTCTTCAAGCTATTTATATTTTGGGGAGTCTAAAGTATGTATAACACATTCAGATTTCTAATGAATTAATGCATACACATGGGACAGTAGGATTCCTTTTCCCTCTTTTGGGTTCCACACTTTAGAACACAGGGACCTGTGAGGCATGGAGTGTCTGAATAACCTTCCCAAGAGGATTTGGACTCCACTCTTGGTTTTGGACTCAAGCTTTTGACCTGGCTCTCTTTACCACTGGACAGAGCTGTAGGAGAAGGGACAAGGAGGGACAATAGAAGTCTAGAACTCTGAGTCTAGGGCACTTACCATTGTGAGTGTGATTAGTATGATCCAGCCACAGGTGTGTCTTAGGGAAAAGCAAGGTAAGAGAGGATAAACATGAATTCTGCTCTTTTTCATCTTATTTCCCTTTTGCTGACAATTTTTTTTTTGTGGTGCAGACACTGTACTAACCTTTATTAGTCCCCAAATCTACAGCCAAAATAAAGCTTTTATGACTACCTGTTATGAGTACCGTGTTATGACTACCATTGTAACAATTTTCCCTGGGGGGTACTGTAATTCAAAGAAGGGGTATTTCCAAATCCAGGCAGCCAAGAAGAGGGGATTGGGATGCAGACTTAGGTGTGTCTGACTCTCATCCATTGTCCAGCAGGGCTCTCTGTGCTTGCATAGTATAGGAACAGTAGTGGAATCTGGAAGGGGAATTCACCTTGGCCTTTGCTGAGTAGAAAGATCCAGTGAAGTCATATAAACATGAAAAGACAGCACAGGGCTCACGACTGGCAGGATTTCATGACAGGCCCTAATAGCTTGAGTGGTGTGCTGTGAGTTAGACATCATTCCTTCACACCTGTAGAGGTTTTCATATTACAAAGCCTACTGCTGTGAGTGAATCACTTCTCAGAACTGGACTGGATGGTAAGGGGAGACTGTGCCTTAGTGCACCACAGGCAGGGTGAGGAGCTCATTTTGAAGGAGCCATTCATGAGTGTTGTCCTTGGACAGGCTCCTTAACCAGGAGACAGTGACTCTACCTGAAGGTTTGTTAATTTTCATTCCTCACCTGTCACCAACTTCTCTATCAATGGCCCTGAGTGCTGTTAGTAATCTGAGGTGGGGCTCAGACTTTGAGATGTCTGACTTCAAGATCCATTCTCTTCTAGTATGTCCTGAAACATGCAGCTTAAATAGGAGTGATCTTGGAAGAGAAATCCTCAAAGCAGCTTTCTCCTTTTGTCAGAGAATGAAGAGCCTGACAGGGGTCATGTCAGGTGAGTGCTGTCATATGGAGAATTTCAGCACCTCTGTTGGGAAAGGCTGGAGATTCTAGGGTGTGTCCATTATCAGTTGCCTGTATCTTTTCTGTCCCCATGCCCTAAACACTTGTTGTTCCTCCAGCACTATCTATTGGTGACTGATTCCTTGTGAGTCTCAGGAGATGGAGGGGAATGTTCAGTCCTCAGTTTTGCCTCAAGTACAGGAGCCTTTGGGTTGCAATGGAGCGTGATGGGCTGCAGGGCCAGAGACCTTAATCATGAGGTGATGGTAATGAGAACAGGCCATTTCTCTGTCTTCCTAGGGCTGTCAGTGCTCCTGATGTTGCCTTCAGTTCTGATCGCTGGAGGTAAGTCTGCCCAGCCAGTCCCATTATTGACATCAGCTGAGGAGTGCATCCGGGGATCTGGATCCTCTCACTGCAAAGTATGGAAAGCAGGCTGATCTGCAAGACTCCAAGATAGGCCTCTGGAGATAAGAGAAGCAGTGTGTTGATTCATCTTTAAATGTCCAGTTCCTGAACTCTTCCTTGTTGGATGACAGTCGAACTTTTCTTCTTGCCGCTCTTCTACTCTTGGATCCCAAGCTGGGATCTGGGTCTTATAGTCTTTGGCTCTTCTGACCACAAAATCTGTCCCACAGCCTCTGCAGCCACAGCCTGCGCTCCGTGGTGCCCTCCGAACTCCAAGTGTGTCAGTGCCACCACCTGTCGTTGCCTGCCAGGATTCAGTTCTTTGTCTGGAGAGCTCATCACCAACCCCTTGGAGATCTGTGATGGTAAGGAGATTTGGGGAAGCTGGAGGGCACATAGTGAGTTTTAGGTATTATTTTGTAGTCTCCTGAGCCTCATTCCTGGTAGCTGTATAGTAGCAATTTGTCAAGGATAGAAGACAGGGGAAAGGTCAGTGAAATTAGAGGAAAATGAGCAGTCGGGTTCATGACCAGTGGGCAGAATGATCAGAGCTTATAAGCCCAGAGGTTGCATGTAGATTCCCAGTCTAATTCTGTCAGTGACGGACCCTGTGACATTTCGGAAATTATTTCTCCTCTTTCTTTTTAATTTTGATACCTGTACATTGTTGTGTGAGGATCTCCATGATGGAATGAGATTCAAAATTCACCTCTGTAACCCAAATATGCAAATACAGATGACTGTGGTATGCATACACAATGGGTACTACTCAGGAATCAAAAAAGATAGAGTCATGCCATTTACAGCAACATGGATGGAGCCAGAAGAGATTATACTCAGTGAGATAAGCCAGAAGGAGAACGAAAAATATTGGGTGGCTTAATTTATAGAAGAAATATACAGCAACCTAATAAAGGATCAGGAAAAAATAATAATCAATAAAAACCAACTTCACAAACAACTAAAATGAGAGACATTCTGCAGGGAAGAGGGAGGGTGAAGGGTGAAAACACAGGAGGAAGAGCACAAGGTACCTTGTTGACCATTCACAGGTGAATTGATGGTGCAATTTTACATGTATCTTGCATAAAAATATGTTGCATGAAAATGAAGTTGTTAAATATAAAAAATAAATTAATAATTAAAAAAGAGATTCACCTGTGTAATGAACAGGCAAAGACTAGTGTAGTGAACTATACTATACCACTTTTTACTACTATTGCTATCATTATTTTCATAACACAAAGAAACAGAGAGAATTGTGGCAACAGGAGGAGCCCTCGCCTGGAAGCTTAGCCTCTCATCTATCTCAAGGTCACGGAGAACTGCTGCCCGCTGTCCGTCGTGGCTTCCCACGTCACTCCTCACCTCAGCCCCCTGAGGCAAGGGGGAGAACATTGTTTCAGAATCACTCTAGCTGGGATCAAGGAGTTTGAGTCACTTGTTCAGCCACATAGATAATTTGGTGGTAGAGCCTAGAGCTGAATCTAAGACATATAAGCTTTTATTATTCAACAACATGATTGAAAAAGGTAATTATATTATTTTAAAATAAATAGGATAGAAAACTTTATAACATGAATTTTACCATAATTAAAAAAAAAAAACAGGGAAAGGACACAAAGCAATTCTCTTCACAATTCAAAATACCCTAGCTGCATGTTTATTCATCAAAATATTCCTAATATGACAGCAAAGATAAAAATTATGTAGACCTGCATATTGGAAATGCCTCAGACAGTAAAACTGTGATTTGTTTTATTCAGAGAATTATATATTAGGCCTGTGGAAAGAATTGCAAGACAGCTGATTAAAAAAACCTTTGAAAGATTTAAAGACAACTTTTTTCCTTTTGAAAAGATCTGTTATTTATGCATACAACTAGGGTACAGGCCAGAGGCACAGGGGTAGTGAGAGGATTCATTTGATACATGGGTGGGAGCAGAACATGCAGATTGAAGAAGTACATTGCTGAGGGCGTCTGAGGGCGAGGGTGGTCAGAGGTTTGGTGCACCATGTTGGTCACGTCCCTGGCCAGCGATCGAACTCATGCTGAAGTGGCTGCAGCTAGCTTTGTAGGGTTGTGTTCAACCTGTTGGGAGCAACATTTTTTCCTTTAAGGACAAAAAACACCCTGAAATATTTCCAGCAGCTTTTATATGATATGCATGTGATTTTATAGTTTTGTTTTTTACATTGTGTTTATCTTCTAACCATCCACATGTTATTTGATATTTGGGGGGAAGGATTGTAGAATTTTAAGGAAAAAATAGATTTCGTTACTACTGCCTAAGTAACCCATGTCCAGAGGTTTTCCAGAGGGTTCCTTTGTGTACCTAGCTCACTTGTGTTGGTGAGCGTGGACAGAGGTCCTAGAGCTAATGCATCCCAGGTACTTCCTAGGAAACACCAGCTAGTTGAGGAATTCCCCATCCCAAGGTCTCCCCCCTATTTCTCATTTTCAACCTCACCCCACTAAACTCCATCTCATCTTGACAACCTTGAAGCCTTTCCCACCACGTAAGAAGAGAGAAGAAAGTCCTTTGCCCAGGTGATGCTGAACATAAATCTCTCAGGTGTGGATCCTTCCCACATCCTGTCCTGTCCAGGTGCTGACAGCAGCAGCCTGGACTTAGATGGGAAATCTTCAGGTGAGAATAAAGAACTATGATGTAGGGGAGACCAGTTGCCCCCAAGTCCTATCAGGCTCTAAGGCTTTTGGCCCCCTGACTCAAATGCACGGGGCCAATTCTTCTATCTCCATGCTTGGATTCATTCTTGTGTCCATAGTTATTATTAGGTTGTTGTTTTGAGTCAACAGGTTCAGTCCTTCTTATGTGGGCCCCAAAGCTAATTTAAGGGGGCCTCTTTAGTGGCAGTGTCTGCTGTTAAATTTAGAATAGGGGAAGAGGTAAGCTGCCAGAAAACACTGTAGACACGCAGTTGGAGAAGCTTCACATTGCTCCTCATTTCACATCTGTGATAGATTCTGCTATGGGGTGACTTCTGCCAGGACTGAGTTAACAAGAGACATCTGGTGCACCTAGAAACCCTGACACTGCCATGTGGGGGCATCTGATTAGAAGTGAGGTGTGCTTGGACCACTATGAGTAGGCGGAATTGGAAGCAAGCAATGTGCATGGGTCTGACCATCTGGTTCCATACTCAGCATAAGGGATGTGACTGGCCCTGGGAGCCCTTCTTGTGACTCCCCCTCCTGACTGAGCTTTAAGGGTGGCCTGCCTGGCCCCTGTTCTCTGGATGAAAACAGCCCCTAGATTCCTGATGAGCAAAAATATCCCCAGTAGAGTGTCTGAAGTCTAGTTCATTGCCTCTCTCAGCCTCACAGGCCTGCAGGGGGATGCCGGCCTCCTTCCAGCCCCTGGCATGATACAATAGGGCTGAAGTGAGCTTTCACAGCAGAGTGTCTGAATCTAGGTGTCTTCAGGCCCCTCTAGAGAGCAGAGATGTGTGGAGCCATCAGCAGGCTTTCTGGATCCGCTGTTCCAGCCAAGTCAACCTAAGGAGGAGGCTGAATCCATTCCAACCTATGGTGGGGTCAGGCTGGATTTGGGGTCTGCCCTGTGGAAACTCATGATGGTGATCCTTTGTGATGTTGTGTTCCAGACATCAATGAGTGTGGACCACCAGCGACAGTGTCCTGTGGAAAATTTGCAGACTGCCAGAACACGTATGGGAGCTACTACTGCACGTGTTTCCCAGGATATGAGCTTGTGTCTGGGGGATCAACATTCAGGAATGAGAGTGAGAACACGTGCCAAGGTAAGAGTGACCCCAGATTCCATCTCCTCCTCCATGAGACTGGAGGATCCTCAGCCCACTTTCCTTACACACTGGAAGTTACCCGATCCAGCGACTAACCAGGGCTGCTGCTCGGTCCATGCACCTCTGTGATCCCTCAGTTTCAGAGCCCTGCACAGAGTGCCACGTACACAAGTTTGGAGCATGCCCCTTGCCAGGCTGGCATCTTATTTTATAAATGTAAAGTGGGACAGCATTCAAGAGACTTCACAAGGTCATGCTGTTTGTTTCTCTTTGTCATTATCTCTGTCTGCTGAGATGAGACTTGATCCTTCCTTTGTGTTTATGGGTTCAGCCACACCAGGAGCTTCTGGACCATGATAAGACAAGATTCTCTTTCCAGACATCTGGGAAGGTAGAGATTAGATGGCTGGCCACATCTGAGGACCACACATCTCTTGGCTCACTGACATGACTCCTTGGCTGCTCAGCTTCTATCTCATTCCTCCATGCAAATTTCTTCCTTGATCTTCTCTGCCACCCGCCCCACAACCAATATTCAATTAAGAAGTCTGTGAGCAGCTGGGATGACCAGGAGGATGCTGTGTTGCTTGTAGGCAGGGTGCTGAGGACCTTCTCCTACACTCTGTGAGAGCTGAAGGGAAGAGTCTCTGTCTTTCCACTGGCAAGAGAGGGCACCACCAGGGATCACTGATCCTGGCCCAACCCTCCCTGAAGCAGGCGAGCCAGGCTTCACATTAACCCAGACCACTTCGGAGGAGAGATAGAGAATGAACCCCAATCAGCACGACCCATAGGTCTGCTTCCCTGCTGGGAGACCAAGGGCTGAGAAGACTGAATGCCTGCCACCTGCTGTCCATCATCTCCCCTCTAGCCCTCAGTCCGCAGCCTCTACTGGCCTTGCTGGAAAGTGCATTCTCACCATTTCCTGCCAATGCAAGGAGATTTTTTATGAAGATCAAGAAAAGCATCTTTGTTACTCAAGGCTGCCTGGCTGGTGCCAGCCCCCGACCATCCCAGCCTGGTACCACTGACTGGGTGGTTCTGGCCTCGCTGGCATCTTCTCCTGTCTCCCTAACTCTTTCTGCAAGCTCATTGAGAGTCCTGACTCACTGATGGGTCCATGCCCATCTCCACAGAACTGGAGTCTCAATAGAGCACATGGAGGAGCACTGACCTGCAGATTCACCTGAATTCCAAGGAGAACTCAGTCAGTGAGCAGCATCCCGGGAAAGTAAGACAAGGCCATCACTGACCCTCAAGATGGCCCTCACTGGAAAGCAGCATTTCCCTTCCACTCACTTCCCTAGTGGTGTCAGTGGGTCTCTGTCCAAAACCCCAGCCTGGGACATAGGTGTCTCAATATCCCTGCGCCAGCTGGGAACTGAGGGGAGGCAGAGCGGCTGGCAGACATGGAGGGCTCAGGCCACTTCCAGACACACCAGATAACAAAGCATCTAGGTCACCACCTCACCTCTAGAATGGCTCCACGTGAGTAAGAAAACACACCCATCCACCGAGGACTAGTAAGAGAGGCTTCTGGATGTTTCTATGGCAGGAAACATGACTAACTCCCAGCTTTGGAAGTTCCCACAGCCATAGGTCCCTATCACCTTTTCCTTCCACTCACAGATGTGGAAGAATGCCAGCAGTACTCTCAAATATGTAAAAGCCACAGCATCTGCATCAACACCCAGGGCAGCTACACCTGCAAGTGCCTGCCTGGCTTTGAGCTCAACCTGAAGGACCCGAAGCAGTGCACAGGTAGAGGCCCTGGAGGACACTGTGGGGCTGTCCTGGAGCTGGGGATGGAGCTGATGTCCTACGTGGAGTGGGGGATGAGGGGTGAGGGGATGGGGGGTGATACTCAGGAACCCACAGAGTGAGGCCCGCCAGGGTGCTGCCCAGATGCACCTTCCTGGGTTGTCCCACCACAGAGTAGGAAGGGGTGGAGCCTGTTGGCCTGAGTTTCCTTATCAAACTGCCTGCCCCTGTGAGCACCCCCTGGCCCTGGCCCCTTTCTCCTCTGTCACATTGAGTACATTTGGAGGAGGGATCACTCCTGGCTCTGAAATGGGGAACCTCAGTCTAGGGCTAAGGAGGAAGCATTGAGAAGCCTTGAGCAGGAAGTCCAGCTCCCTAGGCCAAGTTTCCTTCTTGAGCCCAGTTTCCTGCCTGAAGGGGCACACTGCCCCTGCATAGCCCCTGTTGAAGGAAGCTGCAGTTCTGGCAGAGGGAGGTGATGGCACTCCAGGGCAGGTGTCCCCGGCACAGCAGGGTTGCGGCCCGGAGGCAGGGCTCACTGGTCTTGTCCTAGTAAGGCCGACACAGCTCTGGTGGGCAGTGGTGCCACAGCCCTCCTGCCTTGCCCAGGCAGAGCAGTGCTCAGCCTCACACTCTCCCTCTTAGAAGCTCTTTACTGCTCCCCCACCCCTACCCCGCACAGCACCATGGCGAAGCTCAGCTTCTCTGGCCCACACAGTGGCCCTGTACTGCACTGACAACCTCCAGGGTTGCGCTGAACTCATGTAGCTTTTGTGGTGAAGATGCTGTCACAAAGCTGTGCCCTGATAGCTCAGTGGCTGATAGGGTGTTGGAGGCTCCTGGGTGGGAATGCTGAGGAAATGAGGGGTGCAAAGGATGAAGGTGTGAATGGAGGGGGGAGCCTAACCCTCTGGCTTTGTCCCCAGACGTGAATGAATGTTCCAGCGGGCAGAACCCCTGCCACAAGACCACCCACTGCCTCAACTTCGTGGGAGGCTATGAGTGCCGCTGCCGCCCCGGCTGGAGGCCGGTCCCTGGGTCCCCCAATGGCCCAAACAACACCGTCTGCGAAGGTGCAGGGCCCAGAACCCCCTTCGCAGGAACACAGCCCACCTGATCACACGCCAAGCAAGGCGACAGGCTTTAGTCACCACGTGTGACCTAGCTGGGGACCCTGGGGAAGGAACCAAGGGGAAGGGGCCCAGCAGCTGTTACCCGAGATGAGGCTGTCTCAGCAGCTCACATCCGATGTGCCTCAGGCGCGGCCTGAGGGGCCTCTGCCCCAGTCCCATGAGCCCAGGCCACCATCGGGGATGTGTGGGCACTGGGTGGCATCGCCTTCAGCCAGTGTGGGTGGGGACGCTTAGCTGGGAGAAGGGAGTCTGGCACACACAGTGGAGGGGTCTGACCCCCTTCTTGTCCCCAGACATGGATGAGTGCAGCTCCGGGCAACACCAGTGTCACAACTCCACTGTCTGCGACAACACTCTGGGCTCTTACAAGTGCCGCTGCCGCCTGGGCTGGAGGCCCAAACCGGGATTCCAGGACAACCAGATCACCACCATTTGTGAAGGTACCTCTTTCGATTTGATCCCAGACCCTAGCCCCAAACCCTGATTCTCATAGCTAAAAAGTCACTGTTCTGTCCTCAGTAGGGATCTCGTTCCCCACCTGGACCGCACCCCCTGGAATTCAGAGCCAGGTGGGTGGCCCCAGCAGCATTCAGGAGGCAGAAATGCCTCCACACAGCATACTCTATGTATTTTGCCCCATGCTTCCCCACCCACGCTGATGCTCTCTGA
>NW_004567125.1:33105057-33106515 GCF_000260355.1 Condylura cristata | reverse complement strand
CAGAAACTTCACCACTTTAAGCAAATAATTCAGTGGCACTGAGTACATTCACAGTTGTACAACCATCTCTTCTCTTAAAATATTTCATCAGCTCGGAAGCAGACATTGCCCTTTCTAGGCAGTCTCTCCTCACTCCTCCTTCCCCCAAGCCCTGGCAACTCTAGTTTGTCCATCTCTGTGGATGTGTCTGTTCTGAACTCTTCATGTAAGTCAGGTCTTATATGACTTAACAATGTAACTTCTTTTACCTGACATGACTTGGGTCTTCATGTCGTAGCGTGTATCAGCGATTCCTTCCTCTTTGTTTTTGAGTAATATTTAATTGCATATGGATATACTTCATTTTGTTTATAGTGTCATCCACTGGTGGACATGTGGGTGTTGCCACCTTTTGACTATTGTGAATATTGTTATTGTAAATGTTGACCTATGAATTTTCGTTTGGATAACACTTCCATTATTTTACATACGTATTTAGAAGTGGAATAGATGAGCGATATGGTAATTCTATGTTCAACTTTGTAAGGAGCCACCAGAATATTTTACCAACATGTTTGTAACATTTTACATTTCCACCAGCAACATGCAGGACCTCAAATCTCCATACCTTCAGCAACACTTGTTATTTCTATCTCTTTTTTTGTTTGTTTGTTTTTTGATAAACTTCCTAGTATTTGTAAACCAACATCTCACTGGGGTCTTGATTTTTATTTCCTGAATGTTAATTGTGTTAAATCTCTTTCCATGTGATTGTTGGATGTTTTTGTATCTTGTTTGGAGAAATGTCTATTAAAATCTTTGCCTGTTTTTCTGTTGTTGTTTGACTTTGGATTGATGAATGTCTTTTATATGTTCTGATAATGAACCTTATGAGGTGAGTGATTTGCAATTATCATTTCCCACCCCATTGAATAAATGTTTTAAATTTGGGTGAAGTAAGTAAGTTATTTATAACTTATTTTTAAAATAAGTAGTTGTGTGTGCATTTGGTGTCCTATCTAGGAATCTGTTGTCAAATCCAAGGTCATAAAGATTTATTCATATTTTCCCTAATTTTACCTTTATCTATTTATTGATTTATTTTCAATGTATTTTAAAAAAGATTTAATTTATCATGCGTACAGGACTGGGTTATAGGCCAAAGATGCAGGGGCAGTGAGAGACAGAGTGGGGAGCAGAACAAGCAGATTGTTGAAATACTCTTCTGAGGGGATCAGTGGGTGAGACAGTAGAGGTCCGCTGCATCATGTGGTCACCGCCAGTGCCAGGGATCAAACTCACACTGAAGAGGATAGCTTGCAGTGCTGTGTCCTAATCCACTGTGCCACCCGGGAGGGCCCAATTTTAGCTTTGAAATTTAGATCTATGTCCTAAAACAGTTCATTTTTTTGTGTCTCAAAAGGTAGGGCCCATTTTTCTCCTCATGTATGTTTATCCAGTATCCGAACACCACATGTT
>NW_004567125.1:33102211-33104300 GCF_000260355.1 Condylura cristata | reverse complement strand
TGTTTGGCCCATCTTTGTTTCCAGGTATTTTATGATTTCCGTTCTTATGTCTAGGTCTTTAATCCACTTCAAGTCGATTTTTGTGTATGGTGTGAGGCAATAATCTAGCTTCACTTTTTTTGCATGTAGTTTCCCAGTTTTCCCAGCAGCATTTGCTGAACATGCTTTCTTTGTTCCATTGTATTTTGTGTTGTTGATCTGTCCATTGCTGAGAGTAGCATATGAAGTCTCCTACTATGTATGTATTTTCTCTGATATAAGTTTTGATAGATGAGTAGTTTCCTGATATTTTTTGGTGCTCATTCCTTTGGTGCATATATGTTGATGAATGTTATGTTTTCTTGTTTTATTGACCCCTTAATCATAATTAGTGACGTTCTGTTTCTCTTTTAAACTTTTTTAGTTTGAAGTCTATTTGATCTGATAAAGTATAGCTGTTCCTTTCATCTTTCTTGGTCCATTTGTTTGTGAATTGTTTTCCATCCTTTTATTTTCAATCTGTTTTTATTTTTTTGTAGTTTCCTGCAGACAGCAGAATGTTGGTTTCTGTTTTTTAACCCATTCTGCAACTCTGTGTCTTTTTATTGATGATTTTAAGCCATTTACATTTAGAAATAATATTGATATACTGGCAACTACATTTGCTATTTTAGTCCTTTTGTATTTTTATTCCTTGTTTTGAAGGGTTCTTGTTCATTCTTCTGTTGGATTTGCTTTGAGGTCTTGTAATATTTTTTGGAGTGGGGATGTAGTCTTGATAAAATTGTGGAGTTTCTGTTTGTCTGAAAGTGTCCTTATTCTTTTTTCACAGAGGAAGGAGAGCTTCACAGGATAGAGTATTCTTGGTTGGCATTTAATGCTTCAGAATTTGTCGAGTATGTCCCTCCACTCTCTTCTTGCCCATAGTGTTTCTTTGGAGACTTTTATTTCCTTTTTTAATGTCCTATTTTCTTTCTTCAATTCGTTGATTGCTTGTCTCATATAATTTTTTTCTTTTTCATTTCTTTCTTTCATTTCCATGTTTGCATTCTTCAACTTGATGGCTTGTCTAATATCATTTTTTCCCTGCACATCTTCTTTTTTTGTTTGTTTATCATGATGATTCTGAATTCTCTACCTGGTAGGATGAGAAGTTCCTCTATTTCTTTGGAGGTTTCTGGTGACTTATCTTTTTGTGGTGAATTTTCTCCTTGTGAACTTGCTTGTATATTTGTTTGTCTTCTTTTTCTGTCATGTATTTTCTAATACTTTCTATTCATTAATAAACGATTTTGCTATTATTGCCCAGCATTCTTTGTAATGTTCTTTCTGGGGTGGCAGAGGGACTTCGAGACACGTTAGTTTTGGAGGGTATTCTGAGCCTTGATTTGTTCAATATCTCCTGTTTTTCCAGCCCTCACTGTGTGGAATTATGTCTGTCGTCTCTGCCAGTGACAATGAGGGGTCTCTTGTGGACAGCTTCTTCCAGTAAAACGTTGGGTCCTTGTGTCTGGAAGGTGCCTGTTGATCTTGTAGCCTCCCAATGTCCCAGGTTTCCTCTATGCTTGGATGTGTCTGTGGGGTGTGTGGCACATTAGAAGTGTTGTATGTAGGTCTCCCTACAGTTGGGCCTGTGGTTGAGCCAGTCACTGGTTTTGTTTATTTTCTGAGTACTGTGAGCCTTGCAAGGTACTGTCTTACTGGCTCACAAGTCTTCTGGCTACTGCTACTCAGTAACACCTTGATGCTAGCTTCTGCTGTGGGAGTGGGAGATGATGCAGGGCTGTAGGCTATGCCAAAAGGGCTGCAAACCTCCCAGCTGTGCAGGCTGCCAGTCTTCCCTCAGGGCCTCCAGGGTTTTTTTGTGCCCTCTCAGAACAGTCTCTCCCTGAGCAGTCTTTCCCAACCAATTGGGGGAGTGTTAAGAGTGTTGTAGCTTCCCAGGGTTGTTTTTGATTCACTCTAACCATTTCTTTTTTCCCTTTTTACCTTAGGGGTTTTGTGAATTTGTTGGCCCCACCTTAGCGACTAATGGTGGGAACAAGCCTCTAGGCTCATGCTGTGGGGGCCCGGGAAAAGGTTTGTAAGCATTGCAGCTGCCCCAGTCTCC
>NW_004567125.1:33090132-33101583 GCF_000260355.1 Condylura cristata | reverse complement strand
GAAAAGATTTTTAATAAGTCCTATTTATTTTTTATTTCCTTTGCCAGTCCTTCATTTCCTTTCCTTAATATCATCTCTGAGTTTGATGTCCAGGAGTATATTGCCTTTGTTTCTTCTGTGTTTTTTATAATTAAGTCATTTGAATTAATTTTTACTAATAGAGTTAAGTAGGGATCTAATTTCTTTCCTTTTTTTTTTTTTTTGCATGTTTCTGGCCAACTTTCCCATTACTACTTGTGGAAGGGCTTTCCTTTCTCAAATATAGTCTTGGCTTTTTTGTCACTGATCATATCTATGTGGGTTTATTTTTGGGCTTTCTTTTCTATACTATTGGTATTTTATTTCTGCTTTGTTCCAATACATTACTGCTTATATTACTGTGACTTTATCGTATGATTTCAATCCAGGGAGTGTGATACTTCTCTTCTTTTCTCTCAAGATTAATTTTGTTATTTAAGCTATTTTGTGGTTGTATGGAAATTTTATATTTGTTCTTGTTCCTCGAAAAATATCATTGGGCTTTCCATAGATACTACATTGAATCTGAATTGATTTAGGTAACAGAGGCATTTAAATTTATTCTACAAATCCATGAACACTGGCATGGATATCTTTCCTTCCCTTGGGCTTTAAAAATTCCTATGAACAGTGTTTCATAGTTTTCATTGTATAGGTTCTTCACCTCTTTAGTTAACTTACTTCCAAATATTTCAGGTTTTTTTTCGTATTTTACCTTCTTAATTTCTCTTTCCTTTAACTCATTATTTACATATACAACAGATTTTTGTGTATTGATTTTGCATCCTGACACTTTATTCATTTAGCTTTTTTTAAGCAATATTTTTTGGGGGTAGTCTTGGGTTTTCTTTGTATAATATCATGTATTCGGAAAATAGTGATAGTTTTATATCTTCTTTTCTAATTTGTATTCCTTTTTCATTTCTTACCAAATTGCTCAAGACTTTTCATATTAGGTTAAACAGTAGTGATGAGAGTGTACATCATTGTCTCATTCTGTTCTTAGGGGAAATGTTTTCATCATTTGCTATGTTTGCTGTAGTTGTGTCATATATTGACTTTATTATATTGAGACATGTTTCTTTTATTCCTAATAGTGAGAGATTTTATTCAAATGGATATTGAATCTTGTCAAATGCTTTACCTGCATGTATTGGCATGATAAAGTTATTTTCATCTTGCCTTTTGTTGCTGTGGTGAATAAAATTAACTTGTATATGCTTATGAACCATTCTCGCATCTGTGGTCATAAAATATGATTCTCTTAATATTTGTAGGGATCAGTTTCCTAAGATATGTTGAGGATTTTTGCATGTAAGATTATTGGATATATTTTTCTATAGTTTTCTCTTTCTTGTATGTGCAGTCACTTTCTCATTTTGGGATCAGGGTAATGTTGGTGCCCTGAAATGTTTTTGGGAATTTTCTCTCTCTTCAATATTTTTGAAGAGTTTGAGAAAGATAGGTATTAGATTGTCTTTGATAGTTTGGAGGAAATCACTAGTGAAGGTGTCTGATTCTGACTTAGGTGTCTGATTTTTTCCTTAGGGATATCTTTACTTCTTTTTTTGTTAATTGCTATATTTGTGATTGATCTGTTCATATGCCACAAGAATTATTATATGCCACTGGAAGAGGATTTTGTCTCATCCTTGTTTAGTCTTGGAAGTTTGGGTGATTCTAAAGTTTTGTCCTGTTTTTGTGTATACTTGTTCATAGTAGTCTCTTAAATCTTTGCATTTCCACAGTATCTATTATCACTTTTTCTCTTAGGGCTGCATTCCTTCTTTTTCTTAGTGAGTATAGCTTACAATTTTATTATCAGTTTGATTAAGTATTAATCATCTCTTTGATTTCTGTTTTAGTTTACTTTGATTTTTATTCTTTTTTCCTTCTTTTTTTGCTTTATTATTTTTTATTTTATAAATATATATTTTTTAAATTATTCTTCATTTTGTACTTTTTTTCCATCTCAGTTGTTATCCCTGTGGACTTCCCACCATCACTTCACCCATGTGTCAGAACCATAGCCCAGTTTTGATCTTGTTTCCCTCTCCTCCCCCATAGAATGTCTCTGGTTTATAGTTGTTATTTGATGTTATTTTTTATTTTAGTACAATAACACTATATATCCCTTATCCCTTACACTCCTTATATTAGTGAAACTATCCAATCTTTTTTCTTTTTCTTTTGGCTTACTTCACTAAGCATGATCTTTTTCAGTTCCATTCAAGTTGCTGCAAATGGCATGAGTTTATATGTTTTTAATTGCAGAGTGAAATTCCATTGTGTATATACACCACAACCTATTGATCCAGTCATCTATTTTTGGGCATTTGGGTTGATTCCACATCTTCCCTATTGTAAATAAGGCAGCAATAAACATAGGTGTCTTTTGAACTACTTTTGGATTTCTGTTTTTGTGTCCTTTGGGTAGATGCCTAGGAGTGGAATTGCTGAGTCATATGGAAGCTCCATTTAGCTGTTTCAGGAATGTCCACACAGATTTTCAAGTGGTTGCACCAGTTTGTAGTCCCACCAGCAGTGTAGCTGGGACCTTTTTCTCCATACCTTTGCAATACTTATTGTTACTAGTTATTTTAATATGTGGTATGAAGTGGTCTCATTGTGGTTTTTCTTTGCATTTCTCTTATTACAAGTGGTGTTGAACATTTTTTCATAGCCTGTTGGCCATCTCCATTTACTCTTTGGATATGTGTCTCTTGAGCTCTTCTGCCAATTTTTTGATGGGATTTTTCAATTTATTAGTTTTGAGTTTAGTTAGCTCTTTGTATATCTTTGTGGCCAGGCCTTTATCATTCGTATTATGTGCAAAAATAGACTCCCACTCAGTGGAATGTCTGTTTGTTTTATGTAGGGTCTCTTTTCCTGTACAGAAACTGTTAAATTTGATGTAGTCTCACGTGTTTAAGCTTTCTTTCACCATCCTTTCTTTGGGTGATGTATTTTTAAAATGTTACTGAAATGTATATCATGTAGTGTTTCACCGATATTTTCTTCTAATAGCCAGTGGTTTCTTGCGGGTTCTGCATCTTCCAGTAATACCTTGAGTATTAGTCTCTGGGAGGTGCCTGCAAGAAGTCCCTAGATGGGTTGCCTTTCTCTGTTGAAATTCTCGATTCTTCTAGGCATGTCTGGCAAAATAATGGAGTTAAAAGAGAATAGGGTGTGAGAGGAGGGTTTAAGGAAAGGGGAGGATGACATGGAAATATAATAGGAAGGGAGGTGGTATAATAATATACCACCTATAATATACCATATAATAGGTGCTAGTTAAATGTGGGTTGAGGGAGAAGAAGGAAGAAATGGAGGTGAGATAACAGAAAGAGACAGCATTAATAATAATTTTGAAGGGGAAGGAGAAAGCTACAGAAGGCAGAAAATGGGTAAAAAATGAAGAGAAGTTATAGAAATCTACCAGTCGACCAATACAGGTACAAAAGAAGCAAACATACAAGCAACAGACACTTCTATAGGTAGGGGAGAATTGCTTCTCAGACATCTGATGTCTTCCAATTAGCGAGTCTTTGTGGTTTTAGGCTGGTCTTCTGCGGAACACACTAGGACTGCATAGAGGAGCCTTCCCAGAATCTGTAGTTTCATTTCAGTTTCTTTTTTAGTCTCTGAGGTAGTTGGGCAAGTAAAGGAGCTCCTGAGGTTTTTTCCCACCCAGGGGCTCATGATATCTTAGAGGTGTCAGGTGTAAGGTCTGTCCCTAAAAGTCTCCTCCTGATGGCTCTCTCTTTGGTAATCCACCTGGTCAGATGAGTGTGGCTGGTGATTTTGCTGTGGTCACTAGGTGGCACCAGAGTCTTCTCCCAGCTAGTTTTCAGAACTGGGCTTATTCACACAAGTCTCTGAGAGAGGGGGGAGAGGAGCTCCAAAAGGAAGGCTACCAGCTAGTCTTCCTGCCAGCCAGTCAGCCCCATGCTGTAACAGCACTGCTCCCCCTCTTGCCCAAAGGTTGATCTTTGTAGCCTTCCATGTCCCATGGTTTTTTGGTATCCCATAGCTGTAGCCATCAATCCAGCCACCAAGACTGCAGCCAATCAAGTTCTCATGCCAGCTGCCAAGCCAGCTGCCAAACAGTCAGTCTCCTTTTATCTCCTGGGTGCTGTAACTTGCTTTTGAAGGTGAGGGTGGGGAGTGGTTATAAGAGTGACAAATATCCCTGTTGTGGCGTTTCCAAGCTGTTTCTACACTCCCAGATCAGAGCCTCCCCACTCAGAACTCCCAAATTGCTGAGTTTTCCTTAACTATCTTTGATCTAGGAAGTCCAGGGTGCCCTCATTTGATTCAATCTTATAATACATGTGCCTATAATCCATTTGGAGGCTTATCTGTATTGTGTGAACCTGGAGGTAGGATGTTCAGCATCTTCATTCTGCCAACATCTTGCATATTGGAAACCAAGGGTATTCTTGTTTATTGAGGCAATTACTATGACTGTTCCTCTTAATACTGCTTTTTCTTGTATTCCATAAGTTCTGATAGCTTGTATTTTTACTTCCATTGATCTTTAAATAATTAAAAAATTTTCTTGCTTAATTTTTTCAATCACCCAAGAGTTATTCTATTGCATTTAATCTTCACCTATTTGTTTATTTTAGGCTCTATTTGTAAGATTGATTTTTAACTTCATACCATTGTGGCCAGAAAAGATGCTTGCTATTATTTCAATTTTCATTGAAACTTGCCTTTTTCTTTTTATGTAGCACTGCTATCCACACTTCTTGTAGGTTAGGTTGTTGCTAGTATACTCTATTAAATTTTGTTATCAAGGAAAACTTCTCCATAACATTTAAATGATACTTTTTCAGGTAAAGTGTAGTTTTCTGATTGTTTTCTCTTTTAAAATTTTGAATATGTCATCCTTCTGTTGAGAAATTTGATAGTGTGATTGAGTGACTTTATATATTATATATTTTCTTTTGGCACTTTTTCCCTTATCATTGAGTTTGGATAATTTAACAATGATGTATCTTGATGTAGTTTTTAGCTTTCTTTTAGAAGTTTTGTGTTTTGTCAGCTTCCTGGCCTTCTCTGGGTTGTTATTTCCTTAGGTATAGGAAATTAGTAGCTATTATTTATTTGAACAGGCTCTTGATACCTTTTTCCTTCTCTTTTTCCATAGTAAATATCATAAAGATATTTCTCAATATCTTTATGTGGAATATGATAACTTTGTAGAGCTTCTTCGTTTCTCATGATTCTTATTTTCCCCTTACTAACTAAGCCATTACAGACATTTTGATCTTCAAATTTAGTGATTAACCCCTCTTCAAGATTTAGCCTGCTTGTTATAATTTCCATGGAAGTTTTAATTTCATGCATTAAGTTGTCACTTGCCACATTTCTGTTGGGAATTTTATTTTACAGCCTAAATATCTTCAGTGAACAATATATTTCCTTTTTTATTTAATTAGTGTTTCATTATGTTAGAGTGTCATTTTTTTCATAATAGTTATTTAAAAACCACTGTCGATTATACCTCTAGTTTTGGTGTCACTAGAATGCATTCTGAAATTTTATCTTGGTCATTCATTCACACATAGAGCTTTACTTTAGCTATTTTTTTTTCACATTTGATTTTTTTTTAAAGATTAATTAATTTGTGCATACAGAACTGGGGTACAAACCAGAGGCTCAGGGGTGGTGAGAGGCTTCACCAGAGACAGAGTTGAGAACAGAACAGGCAGATCGATGAAGTACACTGCTGAGGGGAGCAGCAGTCTGGTCAGGAGTGGTCTGCCATGCCATGTGGTCACCTCTGGGACAGGCAGGAATCGAACTCATGGGGAAGTGGCTTTAGATTCTCAGTGCTGTGCTTTAACCCACTGCACCACCAGGGAGGGCCCAGATTTGATGTTTTCCTAATAGGTGGTCTGGTGGTTCTAGTCTTGAAGTTCTGTTTTGTTTTTCATGGATGGTGAGCAGAGGGAACTGTTGGGGGTTTCATTTCAGTACGGTCTCCGGGGCAGTGAATCAACATGGGCCTGAAATCCCTTGTTTTTGGATCTGCTTTCAATTAGAACACAATATCTGCATGGCTAGATTCTTCTTTTAGGTCCAGTCATAAGGTATTTACTACTGGTGGCAACTTCCCCTAAGTAGACTCTGGAGCTCTGAGGAGTGAGTCGGTGGGGGAATTAACATTTTGTGAGCAAATGGGTCTTTTACTTATTCCATAGAAAGCCAAACTATCATCATACGAATGTCTTTTCACAACATCGTTTATAATATATGAGCTGGCTACCAAGAGAGTTAACAGGGTTATCTAAAAAAAGTTAGTTTTCCAAATGCAGAGATGTTGATGATTATTTATCTGGGAAAGGAATGTGAGGAGGTTTGGAAAGTGAAGGGCGTGAGGGAACCAGAGTCCCCAAGCACTATAGACTCATGAGTTACACTATTTATCTTTAGCAGAGAGTGTTGCTTTACATTAACAGTCCCTAAAGACCAGGAGATACTTGCACTGGTATTATCGGTCATGGAAGGACATAGAGAATTTTATTAGTGGTGTAACCCTATTAGTTCTCAAGGTTTCCAGGATTACAATCAAAGGAGGGTTTGAGGGAGAAGGGAGAACAGAGTGCTTAGTTATAATTCTACTTAATTCTACTTTTCTAAAAAAAAGTTTAAACTACAGGCTGGGGGTGTGTGTGAAGATCTGGCTACACTATTATGCTTGCTTCTCCTGAAAACATGGAGCTTCAGTGTCACCCAAACTTGGAAGACTGTGTGGCCCGTTCAGTACTCTGTGAACGAGCTAATAGCATCTTAGTGATGAATTCCACCCAAATTTGTAATTTCTGAGAGTGGCAAGATGGTGGCAGAGCGAAAACATTGGGATCACCTTCTCTGTATACTGATAGCTTGATTGTAGAAAAACAAAGCCAATAACTAATGTGTGATTTCAGCACACATTAGTAACAATGATTTGAGAAAGGGGCCTCAGTGGACAGTGAAGCAGACCAAATGGGTAGCCTGGTAGGAAAAATGAGCTCCAGCAGTCTTGGGGACCCCTCATGCATCAAAATAGAAATTATATGGAGTGGCAAGGGACACTAAAGTGGCCAAGGCTCTGTTGCCCAAATTCTTTACCAAATGCTGTGTAGGTTCTTCACTTGCACATAAAATTGCAAGACTCTCAGACTCAGGAAACAACAGCAAAGGGATTTATTTATCAAACAGGAAAATCAAGGGTTACTGAGGCCAATAATGTCTGTTTCCTTTACCCAAAGTCATGTCCAGTACTGTCCTGCACAAAGACCATTATGATGGTGCCTTCCGGTCACTGAGGAGGTGCAGCTCTTCTCCCAAACACAGGCCACATGTCTAAGATGGTGCTATCCTGACTCTGACAACCTGGAGCACACAGCAGCCAGACTCCAGGCCAGGTTCCATCTCACAAACACAACAGAAGAATCAACAAGAGACCCTCCCAGAGTGTCAGGATGCTCTAGCACAGCACTAGACAAGGGACCCTTTCCCTCTATTTTGTACTTCTGCCTTCTATTTCCTCTCCAATGATGTTCCCTCCTCAAAATGTGATTCTGTTTAGCATTTGTTTTGAGGATATTTTCCTTTACCTGCAAATCCTGCAGGGAAGGGCACAACCTGCAACAGTCCTTGGCTTCAGCCACCTGGTTACAGGGCTGATATAGGCCCAAATAAGGTAGGCCCCCGCCCTCTTTGGTGGTGCAAGCGGATAAAGCGCCGCACTGAGAAGCTAGCTGCAGCTTCAGTGCGAGTTTTATTCCCAGTCCCAGGGGTGACCCACATGGTGCAGCAGACCTCTCCTGACTCGCCCTGCTGCTCTCCTCAGCAGTGTGCCTTCCTTGACCTGTCTGTTCTGTTCCCACTCTGTCTCTGGTGAATCCTCTCACTGTCCCTGCACCTCTGTCCTGTACCCCAGTTCTGTGTGCATAAATAAATGATTCTTTAAAAAAAAATAAGGTAGGTCCCAATGATCCCTGGAATGAGACCTTGAAGCATCCCCAGGTCAGTAGGCCTCCAGAGATCCCAGTGAACCCAGGAATGAGACCTGGAAGCAGCACTACTGGTGGCAGACCCCCGAAGACACCAGAATCCTGGAAATGGGGTTGAAGCAACCTCATATGGGTTGGCTTATATAAATGCCAGCAAATCTTGTAGAAGCCCCATTGGAAGCAAGCCCTGGAGTGGGTTCTGGAAGCAGTCATGCTGTGGTAGGTCCTTGCAGACCACAGGGAACCCTGCTATTGAATTTGGAAACAGTCCCATTCTGGTAGGTCCTCACAGAACCCAGGGAACCTGTGGCAGGACCTGGAAATGACTCAACTGCAGTTGGCTATGGAAGATCCCTGTGAGTCCTGGGAGGGACCTGAAATCATTTCAAATGTTGGCCATCACACAATACTGGTAAGAAAATACAACACTACATTGGTGTCAATGAAAGGGTCAACCAGACAGATCAATAAGGAACAATACCTTAAATGTGGAATTAACCAGATGGGCCTACTAGAAACTTATAGGTCACCACACCACAAAAATGCTGAGCACAGATTCTTAGGGGCACAAGAAATAGTCTTGGACAGTATGTTGGATGACCAAGCAAGAGTAAATAACTTCATGGAGACTGAAATCATTACCTTTTCAGATCAAAATGGTACCAAACTATTATGAAGCCTTAAAGCTGTCTTATGTTGTGTACTCAGTGACAACTCAATGACTATTGGGTTAGTGTGGAAATAAAATCAATTAAAACATATTGAGAGACAATGAAAATGAACATTGTTTAGGCATTTTGGTTGTGTTTGGCATTGGCCCTGGACTAATACTTAGTTGAAGATTTTTCATCTGTGGTCTTAGGAGATATTATTCTCTATTTTTCATTTTCTGTTACAACTTCAGTTTATAGATAGGAATATGTGCATATATTCAGACATATCAATAAATATACTTTTGGACTGGGATATCACAAATCATGAAATCATTGAACAATGCAGCAGAAGCAAAAGATGTGTTAGCCTTTTTATTCTAGCCTCTTCTCTTGTGATGTCTTTATTTGGTTTTGTTACCAGGAAATGATCATATCACAGAATTATTTAGGCTGTATTCTTTCCTCTATTTTTTGAAAAATTATAAAGAATTATCATTATAATTATTTTATCCTGAATTGGTTTTTAAAATTCACCAGTGAATCCATCTGTTCTGGGTTTTTCCTTTTCGAAATTTTTGATAACTAATTCAATATCTTTATTGCTCAGACTTACTGATTTCTTTTTAAATCCATTTTTAAAGTTTTTGTATATATAAGAATTTATCCATTTGATCTAGTTAGCTAACTAGCTGAAAATTGCTCATAGTTTCTCTTATAATCCTTTGCGATTTCAAATGCCATATATGTCATTGTACTATTTAATATGTACCTTATCATATTCCACTATTGTGTATATACCAGGTATTATGTGTAATATATTATAATGGTATCATTTTGCACATCTAATATTTGGTATATAAGACATAATACATTATAAACACATAAAATAATATAATGGCACTATATATCATATTATAATATAACCCATAGTATAATTTCCACACTCCTAGGACTGTCCATGGAGGTACAGCAGCAAGGAGACAGGAATGTCACGCTGACTCAGAATCAGGTGCAGATGATGCTGACATGGGACGTAGAGTCAGAATCTGGCTCCTCAGGTAATGGCTGAGGTTGGGGGAGGTCACTGAAGCCTCACAGTGCACAAATACCCTCTGTTACAAATATGTGACAAACACAGACTAAAGTTTAAAGGGAAGTTGTGGGCGATGGTGAAGAAAGAATCCTTGTGAATATAAGAGATCCTCTTGAGGACCCCAACATCAGTCTTAGGTTTGTCCTGCAGGTCCTGCTGTGTTGGGCCTTGTCTCCATCCCAGGGATGGGCAAGTTGCTGACGGAGGCCCCTCTGGCCCTGGAGACTGAGAAGCAGGCTGTTCTGCATGAGACACACAAGCATTTTCTACAAAATGTCTCCTCCGTCCTGCTCTCAGATGTCATCTCTGCCTTTATGAGCAGCAATGCCACCCAAAACCTCCACTCCCCTGTCACCTTTGTCTTCAAGAATGTGAGTCCTGATGGGTGGGATGTGTCTATGGAGGAGACTTTCCTTGGCCACAACTTGGCTGCCCACTTCAGCCTTAGGGTGTGAAGGGGCTTCTCCATGCAAGAATCACTCCTTAGAAAAACCCTTTGCAAACCAGCTTTGAGTTGACATTTCAGAGCACCAGAAAACCAACTCATATCTATACTCTGTTCCTGCAGTCAGTGACTCCTGAGTCAGGGCAGGAGATACTTTGTGTCTACTGGGAGCGTGATCAGAGTGGATGTGGTGGCCACTGGGCCACCAAAGGCTGCAGGATGGTGAGTGACAGAGACACCGGTACCACCTGCCAGTGCACCCACCTCAGCAGCTTTGCTGTCCTCATGGCCTCCTACAGTGTGCAGGTGAGAGCCCTGAGAGGGACTGGATTCAGTTTGTTGCTGGGTGGTAAGTTAATGTGCATGTAAGCTTTAAAAACCCCACATTTATATTATTTTCCTGTTTCTGCTCATCAGCAATCTGGCATGGTGTTAGGAACTGAAATCACTTTCTCAGCCAGGGATGCAATCTCATCTGAGTCTTAGGGTCCTCCTCTTAGCCCCATGGTTGCTGCTAGAGTTGAGCTCCTAATAGACATAGATCTGAGGTCCCTCTTTCCTGCTAGCTGTCAGCAGTGGAGCACACAGTTCTTGGGGTCACCTGCGTGGGTTTTCATGTGGTCTTCTCATTGGCCCTCTCAAGTATTTCAGTGTTCCCATGCAGAGGCCAGAGGAGGGGCTCCCACATACCGAGCACTCCAAAATTGGAGTATATAGAGGGGAAAACCCCGAAGCCTTTAAAGCCTCACTTGGCTATATCAAGCCTATTCAGGATAAACTCCCTCTCTCTATTTTTCAATTGAATGGAATAAAATCATTAAATGGAAAAACTATGTTAAGGCATGACACCATAGCAGAATGAATTAAATGGAGCTATGGCACATATCCTTAGAAATGAGACCATTATGTTGATGGTGAGCAGACTGAGGGGTACCCCTGGATGCCCAAACCTCTAAAAGAGTTCTGCTTAGTTCTGCCACTAAGCATATCCTTAGTGTGAAAGGACTTTAGTAAGGTTAGTGTGCATTCAGAGAAAAGAAACACTAACAGTTTCCCAATAAAACACCCAAAGTTATGTCCCTTTGTGGGTAAGTGTCCAGCCAAACAGAGCTGGTCCAGAGCGCCATTTTCTGGCAGGAAAGCACAGGAAAGGGGCAGAAACAGCCAGGAAAATCTGGGACAGAAGGATCAAAATCAAAGTGCAAGTCAAGATAAAGGCTGCATGTCAGC
>NW_004567125.1:33088986-33089677 GCF_000260355.1 Condylura cristata | reverse complement strand
TAAAGAATCAAATACTCAGGCATAAATTTAATAAAGTTGGGAGACCAGTGAGACAGGTTGCAGTGAAATCTATAAGGCACTGATGAATCTATAAGACATTGATGAAAGACTGAAGATGAAACAAATGGATGGAAAGATATTCCATCCATTCGATTCTGATGCATTAGGAGGATTAATGTTAGTATGTCCATATTACTGAGGCAGGGTGCAAACTAATACAGTCCTTATCAAAATTCCAGTGTCATTTTTTAAAAATATAAAGCAATCCTAAAATTTGATGAAACTACATTGAGGCCCCTGAATTCAAACCATGTTCAATAAATTTAGTGTTGATGTACATAGGAAATAACCCCTTTGGTTTCTTTTGGCCAGGAAATAAACAAGCATCAGACAGATTGATGGGAGAAAAAACATGTAGAAGTGTAATATTACTTTATATAGTTCCTGTGCACCCGGGGAGACCCAGCATGGCTGAGTAACTCACATGGTTTTAGATACTACCTCAAACAGGTTAGATAAGACAAGGGAGTTTGGGCTGAGAAAGGGGATATTCAGTTAAGGACTGGGAAAACAAAGCAATGCAGACTTAAATTCAATCTTCTTCATTGAAAGGCAATAAGGAGAGTAGATATTACAGGGTAATGTCTTTACAGAGAAAAAGTTGTAGATAAATAGGAAAAGCAACTTCCAC
>NW_004567125.1:33071764-33088116 GCF_000260355.1 Condylura cristata | reverse complement strand
ATCTATCTATCTTCTATCTATGTATGTTCTATCTATCTATGTATCTTCTATCTATGTATGTTCTATCTATCTATCTTCTATCTATCTATCTATCTATCTATTTATCTATCTATCTATCTATCTATCTATCTTTCTATCTTCTCTCTCTCTCTCTCTCTCTCTCCTTCATTTTTATACAGTGTATGATTTCCCCATGAAATTCCCACCACCAATTCAGCTGTGCACCATCATCATCGTCCCTTGTGCTCTTCCTACTCCTGTACTGGTCCTTCTCCCTCCTCCTTCCCTATAGAATGCCTCTGATATATGGTAGCCTGTTGATTTTGAGTTTTATTTGATTATAGTTTTCCCGATCCCTTACTTGGATCCTCTACATTCCACCTATAAGTGAAATCATCCGATATTTTTGTTTTAATTTCTCGCTTATTCCTCTGAGCAATAATCCCTTCCAGTTCTATCTATGTTGCTGTGAATAGCAGGAGTTTATCATTTTTGATAGCGGAATAATATTCCATCTTGCGTATATACCTCATCTTCTTGATTCTGCTGTTTTTTAAAATCTGCTCTGCTCCTCAGTGCATCTCACAAGATCAGGGAGCCTGCAGTGAGTCATGGTTCTCTTACAGGGTCAGTTCAGTTTATAGGTTAAATAAAATGTAAAAACCTTAGAAAAGACCAAGATATGTGTATGAAACATTTCTTTCCACCTAAATTCTGGTTCTACCACATACTTGTGTAAAATTAATTTGTTTTCATGAGTGAGGGAGTTGGTCTTTGGCCTGCTGGGACAATAGATTTGGGGGGCCTTCCCCACTGGAGGTATCCTGCCTGGTTCTGTTTACCCTGTTACTATATGACTGGGAATTTGCACTAATTGTCACATGGACCCCTGGCTAAGTTTCCATGGCAACTCCACAGTTTCCTTTTCTTTACAGCATAATTCAGTTGAGCAAAGTGTAAAGTAAGTTTTAACTCTATGAAATGATACACCTACAAGAAGAAAATCTGAAAGTGCAGCTGTTTCAGTTAGAATGAGCCATATATTCAATACATTTCATTATAAACATAACAGAAATGCAATTTCCTAAAAGAAATGTTGGGAAGCTACTCAGGCAGTGTGAACGCAATGGATATAAAAGGAAGTTCCCCATATTCAATTTTCTGATCAGTTTCAGTTTATCTGAGAGGTGGGATCCCTAATCCAACCTCTCTGGAATTAAACTGGCAAGATAATTTCTTGTGAAATAATCTTTCCTTTCTTTTTTTCCATTTTTAATTTTATCTAGTTTCTCTAAGGTTTTAAGTCAGAGAGCCCAATTATTGTTAGATTTTCCTTTCTCTTTGTTTCAAACTTTACCTGAAATTCAAGTGTATCTGACCAGAAAACATGACTTGTGTTTAACACAACCAAGTCCATTTTGGGCCTGTTTCTTTACATGTTAGAGTCAGTTACTTTTCCTTGTTTGATACCATGAGCTGATTCTGATCAATAAACACAAGTATAAGTAAAGTATTACACCCAATTTTAACACTCAAAGATATGCTTGTTTTATTAAACCTTGATTATTTATACTATTTCTTACTGACAGAAATTATCCTAAATCACAATTTCTGAAAAAACATTTTAATTAGTTTCTATTGTATTCATGCATTCAGAATTTATAGAAGAATATTTGTAAACCAGTAACATGTGAACTAATTCTGCTATGACCATATGAAAGTAAACTAAAGCGCAAAGGGGGAGACCAAATATGCGGAGACAGAGATTTTTTGATTTTCATTTAAAAATTCACCCACTGGGCCCTCTCTGGTGGAATAAATGGTTAAAGTGCAGCACTATGAAGCTATCTGCAGCACTGCAGCAGGAGCTCGGTCCCTGGCCAGGGAGCTAAACCGCACAGCGCGGTAGACTTCTCTTCTCTCCCTCGCTATTCCCCTCAGCAGTGTATTTCAGTCCGTCTGCCTGTGCTGCTCCCCACTCTGTCTCAGATGAATTCTCTCACACTCTGCCCCTGACCTATACCCCAGTTGGTGTCTGCATAAATAAATGAATCTTTAAAAGAAAAATTCAGCCATCTCTACTGGTTTTAAGAAATAGTAATTACTTTACAAGTATCTGGTAGACACCAAAAATTCTTATTGATTTAACATTTGAATATATTTTCTCTTCACTTACTCATTCAGGTAAGAAACTGCTCCTGAAGTTAGCTTTTTAAAAAGAATGGCTCATGGGTTTAAAAAAAAAAATTTTGAGGCAGGAAATTTACATCACAGAAATAGACTTTTGCTTCCTAAGACCAGTTTTCTTTCTCAGTTTTTATAAGAGACTTCAGATGGGTGGACTTTGAATTGTTTCTGGAACCATATCTTTGCTCCAGTAAATTGCCCACTTATAATACAAAGCTAGATTAATTCCTTAAATGGCTTTCTTCATCTCAGCCATTTTAATTGATATGTATTTCTTCTGGATTTATGGGAATTCTTGTTATATTAGGGAAATCAGTTTTTGTGTGTGTGTGTGTGTGTGTGTGTGTGTGATGATGATGGCAAAAATTCTCCAAATTTAGTGTGCATGAAGAATACATGAAGGGCTTATTAATTATTTTAAACATTTTATTAGGAAAAATTTCAAATGACAGAAATACTACATATTTAAAACAGTGGAAATAATGCCCAAGTTCCATTTATCCAGATACACCAGTTTAACTATTTTATATCCAGTTCCCTTATATTTACACCACCTCTTTCTACTTCCCTTCCTCCCTCTCAACTTTTTCCTTTGAAATGGAATTGCTATTTTTTTAAATTTAATTTCTTTAAAAATTTATTTTCTTTATTTATGCATATAAGAACTGGGGTTTAGGGCAGAAGTGGGGGGTTGAAAGGATTCACCAGAGACAGAGTGGGCAGCAGAGCAAGCAGATTGACAGAGGTACACTGGTTAGGGGAGCGAGAGCAAGACCACAGAGTTGTGCCATGCCATGTGAGTCATTGATGTTGCAGTGGCTGGCAATAGTTTGATAGTGTTGAGACTTAACCACTGATCATGCTGGGCCACCAGGTAGGTCCAGAATTGCTATTTTTCATTCATTCATTTTTTAAAAAGTTCATTTATTTATGCATACAGAACTTGGGTACAGGCCAGAGGTGCAGGGGCAGTGAGAGGATTCACCAGAGACAGAGTGGGGAGCACAACAGCCAACTGTTGAAGCATACTGCTGAGGGGATCATGCCATGTGGATCTCCTCTGGGGTGGGGGTCAAACTCATGCTGAAGTGGCTTTAGCTTTTTAGTGCTGTGCTTTAATCCACTGTGCCACCAGGGAGGGCCCTCATTCATTTACTTTTAAGATTTATTTATGTATACATGGACTGGGGTATAGGTCAGAGGTGTGGGGTATGTGTGTGTGTGAGAGAGAGAGGATTCACCAGAGACAGAATGAAGAGCAGAGCAGGTAGATCCTCTGAAATACATTGCTGAGGCAAGTAGCATTGGGAGCAGGAGAGGTCTGCTGTGCCATGTGGGTCACCTCCCAGGTATGGGATGGAACATGTGCTGCAGTGGTTATTAATAGCTTTCGTAGTGTGCATGTAAAAATCTTTAACCTGTGGCACCAGCAGGGAGGGCCTGGAATTGCTATTTTAAAAATTCTTCTCATGGCTTCAAGATTATCTATGACAAGAGAGGTGTGGTATGGAGGGACAGAGCACAGTGCACTCTGTGGAGGACTGTGGGTGCTTCCATGGTGGGAGGCTACAGCGACGACCCAAGGAGGGAAATCCTGTACTGTCAATACACTAGCAAGGAAAAATAAAAATAATTAAAAGAGGATTACCTAAAGTAAGAGGCAGGGAAACTTGGATTTTGTTGTCTTGTACTTGAAAATGAAAGTATAAATGGTTAGTGGCATTGCCACAGAGCAGTAGGTGACTGTCATCTCTGCTACGTCCCAGGGGGAGGATCCTGTGCTGGCTGTGATCACCTACGTGGGACTGAGCCTCTCTCTGCTCTGCCTCTTCCTGGCCGCCATCACTTTCCGGCTGTGCAAAACCATCCAGAACATCAGTACCTCCCTCCACCTGCAGCTCTCACTCTGTCTCTTCCTTGCCCATCTGCTCTTCCTCACGGCCATTGACAGAACTGAAATCAAGGTAGTGACAGTGCCCCCAGGGGAATTGCACCCCTCCCTCTGGGAGCACTGGACTTGGAGCCTTGCTATAATGTACATTTAAATGAAATAGCCCTGGACCCTGGGGAAGTTTGTGGGAGTGAAGGGTCAATTTCACACTGACAGGTGCAAGTGGAAGACAGTCCTTCTCTTGACAGCTCCTTCCTATACCTCAGCGCTGTCTCCAGTGGCAGGGTGCAGAGAGGTCCTGGGGCAGAATTCTACTGCACGACCCTTCCTAAGGATGCCCTCCCTCCCCAGGTCCTGTGCGCCGCCATCGCAGGGACCCTACACTACCTGTACCTGGCCTCCTTCACCTGGATGCTGCTGGAGGGCCTGCACCTCTTCCTCACTGCGCGCAACCTGATGGTGGTCAACTATGCCAGTGTGAACATGTTCATGAAGAAGTTTATGTTTCCGGTGGGCTATGGAGTCCCAGCTGTGATTGTGGCCATTTCTGCAGCATTCAGGCCTGAGCTTTATGGAACAGCTGCCCGGTGAGTGCAAAATCCCACTGGCATTCCTTTGTTCCATGACCATGGCCATCTTGGAACCAAGGTCGAATTTTGATTAATTCAGTAATTAACACTATGGAGAGCAACACCAGGTAATAATCCTTAGGGCATCATTATCTTTCAGTATTATAGTTATTAAGGAGAATTTATTTCTGCCCTTGAAATAACAAAGAGGAAATTGAAAGGAGTGTTTAGGACTTCATGAAAAAATGTCTAACCTATACTTAATCATTATTTTATAGGATATTCTAGCTTTTCATTTGGAAAAGTAGAACCCATTTAGGTAATCAAAACAATAGTTTATTTATAGTTTAGATTTACAAGGTGCCTAATTAGTTAATTAGTGTGAGTCATTTTTTTTGTGTGAATTTTTTTTTATTAAAAAGTTTATTTTTACATCATTTTGCACATTTTTTTTTCATCTCAATTGTAATCCCCACGGGTTTCCCATCACCAAATCACCCCTGTGCCACCACCATAGTCCCGTGCATTTCCCTCCCTTCTCCCCCCCTCCCCCCGTTTTTGATCCCATTCCCCACTCCACCCCCACAGAATGTCTCTGGTCTATGGTTGTTCATTATTTTTGTTATTTTCTCGCCTGGTCCATTATACTCCTGCTATGAGTGAGACCATCCGGTATTTTTCTTTCTCTTTCTGGCTTATCTCACTAAGCATGATCTTTTCCAGCTCCATCCAAGTTGCTGCAAAAGAGTGTCAGTCATTTTTTAACCATTTTTTAGTTGTTGATTTAAATCTCACATCCCAATATGAAGCAGATACTACTGTTTACTCTGTTTTATAGATGAACACACAAAGGCACAAATATTTATATAAATGTCTTAAAGTTCATTAATGTATAGGTTCCAAAATGAGGTGATGATGGGATTTGTAGTTCCTGGACTCTTGATGACTTTGGTCTGGAATGGGGTGGAGTCTGCAAAACCTGTGTGGAGTTTGTTCAGGGTATGTTTTCCCTCTAGCACTCAGTCTTATCAGAGTTTGGAAGTTTGTTTTTGGATAGGCTATTTTCAGTTTGTTTTGTGGCTTTGGAGAATTTGAGTTTTAAAATTGTTGGTTTTAGTTGTTTTCTATAAACATGTTTTTGCTTTTGGATGATAGCTACTTCACTGAAGTACTCATGCCTCCACTGAGGAAATTACTCTCCCAGATTCTGCACTCAGCCACAGCATTCACACACACCAGCTTTGTTCTTTAAAGTGTCATTTTGGACATACCATTTCTTCCTTGTTTCCATTCTTCTCGGTGTACTCTTCATTTTTCTCAAATATCCTGCTTCCTGCTTTACCATGAATTCTACTCTGATGTTGCAACAAGCAGGAAAGCTGTCACTGTTTGTTAGTAAAGTCTGACTTCTAGGTCCTCTGTGTATTACTTACTGTTCCCCGATACGTTCAACCAAATTGGACTTGTAACACAAAGCAACTTCCTGTCAGGGAGAATGACCCCATTCAATGCTCCTCTTCCTTTCATGGAGATGTATCAGTTACCAAAGCACTCAAGGACATATTGGCCCAACTAGCCCTTTTTTATACCCACTACTCTCTTCCCCTTCTGTTAACCTCCATACCAATACAGGTTTTTGCTCTCTCTTGTCCAGTTGCTGGCTTCACACAGAGAAGGGATTTATATGGGGCTTCCTTGGACCAGTCTGTGCCATCTTCTCTGTGAGTGATGATGTTAGAGCATCCTTAATGCTCAACTGGGGTCACTGGAAGAGCAGAATTGCAAAGGGGAGGGTGATAGTATCAAGATGTGTCCCCGGGTTGTTATGGGTTTGGTTTTATGAGGCTACTCCCAAAACTATAAACATCAAAACTGTTACTAAACATGAACACTATGGATGTGTGAAGTTGATATTGAACTAGCTGGGATAGAGATAATAGGTTGGAATTTTATTGAATAAAATTTGTGTTGTTTTCTGAAGGTCAATATAGTTTTCTTTCTGATGGCACTCTGGATTTTGAAAAACAAACTCTCTTCCCTCAACAGTGACGTGTCCACCATCCAGAACACAAGGTAAGCTAGAAAGGGGTGACAACCATGTAGACATGTGAGGGCCCAGGAGCACAAAGCATGAGCATCAATATTCCTGATGTCCCTTTTCAAGGTGGTTCTGAGGGAACTCAGATGTAACTTGTTCGTGGCAGACTGGTGTGTTTTTTGGCATGTGCTGCTGGCACCCCAGCCAGACATTTCCTCTCCAAGCCCATCTTGTGCATCTGCCTGCGACAGAAGGAATTGACATTGACTGATAAACATGATTTGGACTTTTGTCAGCTGTCCTCAGCAAGAGGGCCAAGAATACTTATGTTCCCATGTAGTATTAGAAAAATCTGTGAGTGTCCCACAATCCTGTCTGCACTTTCTTGCCCCACCCTTAGATTAGTCTTTTGACTACAGACCTTGTCCCAGGAAAAATCTGAGGCAGCATCACATCTAGAAGGCTTGAGTAGCCTTTGCTCTAGGAAGCACTGAGTAAATGTAATGCTTTTTAGTATATTTTCTTATCATTAGCTTTTAAAAATTTGCATGCCCTTATTCATTTACATTGGTCATTTGGAAGACTATGAGGCTTAGGAAATAGAAAACTTGCCTTGTAATTTAAATGATTTTTCCTAGGTATTTTTTTGTTAGGTAGCATGTTTTGGGCCACTCTATGATTTAGAAGTAGCAGTTCACAGCACCCCAGATACTTGTTGCCACATGGAACCAACTACCAGAACACTCATAATCCTCCCCCACAGCCCGTTGGGTCCCTCCCCACCTTGCCCACATGGTAGCCTCAGTGCTACAGTCATATATAGTATATGTTTGTGGTCCTTCTACTCCTCTATATTCCATGCATGAGTTTGGAATGACCCAATGTTTGCTTTTCTCCATTGGCTTATTTCATTTATCATAATCTCCAGTTCATTCATGTTGAAAATGGCAAGAGTTTCTTTTTCTTTTTAAATAACTGAATAGTATTCTGTTGTTTTTGTATACACAGCTTAGTCCACTTGCCTGCCATTGGACACTTAGGTTGTTTCCAAAATCTGGCTATTGCAAATAATGCTTCAATGAAGACAGAAACTCTATAACCCTTGCAGTACTGTTTTTGCATTTTTCTTGTCTCAACATCAAATTTTAAAACAAATGCATTTTATAGTTTTTTTTTTTTACCTTATTCTTCCTTTTTGTGCAATGTATGCCTTCTCTCTCAGGTGACCTTCTATAGAATTCCCACCACGAGAGCACCCACTTACCATCACCACAGTCGCTTGTGGTCTTCCCTTTATGCTTTGATGCTTCACACTCCTCATCCCATACAGAATGTTTCTGATATGTAGTCACCAGTTAATTTTGTTTTTTAATTTACTAAATTACTTATTCCCATGATCCCTTATTTGGTTCCCCTACATTCCAACTGTAAGTGAAGATATCCAGTATTTTCCTTTTTCCTCCTGACTAATGTCACTAAGCATAATCCCTTCTAACTCCTGTTTTTGCATTTTGTGGTGGGGGTAGATACTCAGATGTGGATTGACACAAGTGCCAGCACAAAGCTTGATAGTACTTCCTCAGTTAGCTGGTGAAATGAAATTATGATTATCCAAGGATCATCATAAAAAATTTGACACTACTTTATAAAATGTCACTCAACTGAATGAAAATGCCATTGAGGGTAATAACTGATCATGAAATATGAAAGCTGATCACAACTCATTCTGAGAAGTCCTCGCCAATGGAGGGGTAGGGCCATGGGGTGGAGAAGAAAATGACTTAGAAAGTGCTGTTCCTGGTAAATCATGTATCCCCTTACTTCTCTCACCCAGAATGCTGACATTTAAAGCTACTATTCAGGTCGTCATCTTGGGATGCACATGGTGTCTGGGAATCCTGCAGGTGGGTCCGGGTGCCCAGGTCATGGCCTACCTGTTCACCATCATCAACAGCCTGCAGGGCGTCTTCATTTTCCTGGTCTACTGCCTCCTCAGCCAGCAGGTACTACTGGACATCCCCCACTGAGGACTCTTCCAGCCTCGCCTCTCTCAGTGAGCTGCCTCAGAGCGTGCTTTTTCCCTGCAGGTCCGGGAGCAATATGGAAGATGGTGCAAAATGGTCAGGAAGTTGGGAGCTGAGTCTGAGAGCTACACACTCTCCAGCAGGGTCATTTCTGATGCCTCCAAACCAAGCATGGTAAGGTCACAGGTTGCGCCCAGAGCCCTTCACTAATTGAACCACTTGAACAGCATATAGCTGCTACACTGGACAGTCTGGGCATATAGAAGGCGATACCCTCAGGTGATGCTCCCTGGTTTACTTGTACCCACTGGAAGGTGTGTCCTCATCATGAGTGCTGTTGCTCAACTTTCAAGCTCCCTTCACTATTGTGTACCACTATCTTCTCAGTTACCACACTCATAGGACACCCACATTATGTGACCAAGTAAATGAGCTCTTAGATTTCCTGATAAGAAGATAAAACACTAACACTATGAGTGGGAAAGATAATATAGTAATCTCAGAAGGCACAAACTAATGACCTGAGGCAGTGATGCACAGGCTGTGATGCACTGTGGTCACTGCCTGTTGCCCGTCCACATGCAGAGCAATAGGCACGTGTTTATAGCTATGGCAGCAGAGTCAAATAGGTATTGACTGGGATTTGAGACTCTCCTGATAAGCCTGCAGCTATTATGAGTGTCTCTTGCACACACAAAGGCTAAAACCAGAAAAAATATTGACAGAGGTCAGAGGCAAGGTTTCAGTATGAATCAGTGGGCAGCTGCATTTTCCTGTTCACAAAGCCTTTTTAAAAATATTTTTATTCAAAAAAATTTTTCATTCAAATACTCTTCAAATCAGAATTTGGAGGTGAGTAGTATTATGGTCCCATTTGATAGGTGAATAACGTGAGACATAGGTCCGTATGAATTTTTCTAGGTTTTTAAACTGTCCTAACTTGTTTTCCTAACTTCAGTGATTCCACAACCTTAGCGGCAAACTTTCTGCATTTCCCTGAACCAACTGCAACTACTCCAAAAAATCTTCACATTATAAATTTTCCAGCCTTCTAACTTTTTCTTCCTCATCCCTCCTCCTCCTTCCCCCTTCCCCCGCATCCTTCCCCCTCCTTCTCCACTCTCCCCTCCCTTCTTCCTCCTCCTCCCCCTCCCCCCAATGGCTGCCAATTGCTCCATAATGCTGAAATTTAGCACCTTGCACCAACAGGGAAGACCCTTTTGGTCCTCCTAGCAGTGCTGGATACCATGGTTATTGCCTCCATCTTGAAATCCTCTCCTTTTGTCTCTGATATTCATATCTCAAACTCCTGGAATTCTTCATATCCCTCTATCAGAACTTTTATTTATCACATATTCTACATTGATTCATTCTTGAAACACTGCTATCCTCATTTTATATGCTCACATAGACAGTTACATCCATAGTGACTTAATGAGACACGCAGAAGGCAATGATGGTCAAATATGTTTCTCAGTCTTGAAATCGATATGCGTTCATGACTACTATTTCCAGTTGCCGACTTGACATCTCTAATAACGTATCTCAGCTCTACGTGACCATAACAGAATTCACCATCTTTTTATTTTCCAACTTTATGCTCTTTAGCTCACTCAGTTCTTTGATAAGCTTTTCCATCCTTTAGCTGAGGGAAAAACTGCACCATTGGACCTAGAAGATCCTTAATTATAATATTAATTAAATTAATATTATCTTTTTATATTCCAAGTCATTTTTTTGCTAAATCTTACTATCATTTTCTCTTTAGTAGATCACAAATTAGTCTTCCTGATGCTGTTTCCATCACTGTCTCCCAAATTCCAGTTGTCATCATCTCTGGGCTGATTGAGATATCCTCCTAGATGGACTCCACCTCTCTGTCCCGTAATGATTTTTTCAGATAATAGGAGAGTTATTTTTTTGAAAAGTAGATTTTTTACGACTTTTCTTTAAAATTATTGAAATGATGCCTCTAGTTTCCCTCCCATACTTATCAAAAGATGATTTTGTTTATCTTTTTTGATACTTTAGTGGGTGTGGAATGCTATCCATTGTGGTTTTGTTTTGCCTTTCACTGATATGTATTGATGTTGAGTATCTTTCATGTACTTATTATCCATTTGTTTATCTTCTTTGGAGGAAATAGCTATTCAAATATTTTGTCTGTTTTAATTTTGCAATTGTATTTAATGACAAATGATAAGAATTCTCTATATATTTTGGTTAAAGTGCCTGTTATCAGGACTCCTTAATAAATTTTAAAGCATGCATTTCAATTTCTGAAAAAAAATTTACCTAACCTGTTTATCAGGACAGTATTGAATATTTATATCAATTTTGGGAGACTTAATTATGTTAAATCTGATCAATGAGCATGCAAGGTCTTCTTTGATTTCTTTTTGAATATGTTGTAGTGCTCTTGTTTAAGTCTTCTAGTTTTTGAAAAATACAATACAGTGTCCTCATTTTATACCTCTCTTTTCAGGGTAACCATACTGAATAGTTAAACCAGATGATGTCTCCTAGAAAAGATGGAAAACACGGAATTGTCATTCTTTGGGCAAAGAATATTAGAAGCTTTTTAAGTTTGTTACAAATAATTCTTCATGAAAATAACATTGGCATAAAGTATGTCGCTAATACTTGATATTTGATTGTTGGAGAATTTGGGTTTTCTGGTCCATATTCCGTGATCATCTCACTCCTAACATATTCTAGGAGCTATAACCTAATTTCCCAGTAGATGCTTATTTTTCTATGATTCTTACTCAGTTTGAAATTGTATAGGAAGGAAAGTCAGCTGTGGGAGAAATAGCACAAAAGAGGAAAGTAATGTACAGTTAAATACCTGCCTGTAGGGTTAACAATAATGTCAGTTGGCCAATCCTTTCATGGTTTTATACTGAAAGTCTGCATCCCAGGGCATACCTTGGACATAGGCAAAGCAGGGAAATTGGTTTCCTTACTTACCCATCTCCAATTCTTCACCTCTGTTTCCAGTGATTTAACAATTTACTAATTACAGAATATATTTTATCACTCACTGTTTGCAGTGGAGTCAAGACAGATCCAATTCCTGATTTAAAAAAACTTGCATATAAAATTGTTTTCCTCAGTATAAAATCAGAACCCTGTAATAGAGTCTTTAATCCTTTCATTTTATAAACTGAGCTGTTGCAAGTTTTATTTTTTATATAATAATTCATTCTCAGCATGTGATCTAGGCAAGATCTAACTCCAGAGCTATTATACCTAAAGATGCTAATCATATCCAATTCAATTTTAACATAAAAATGAGTCTGAATTATTATAGTATATTAAATAGAAATGTGTATAAGTTCTAGCTGATAGCTAAAATAGCAGCCAACAAATGAAGTTATGAATGAATTGGTAATTGATCAATTACCAATACTCATGGGGTGACCACAGAAATCATTGGGAAAGGAATTTTTTGAGATCAGATTTGTCCCACATGCAAAAAATTACCTTATAGATTACTGTTGGCTACAAGTGCCAATGCATACATTTACAATGTGGCAGTCTGGCAGTCACCAACTGATCTTATTAATCAAATTTAGTATCATCCATAGCTGGCAACCGGACATATATCTCCTGATAAAACATGAAGTTACTATATATTATGTTTGGCAGATAAACAATTATTTATATATTGGCGTAATACCAATCTAAGCTTGTTTTTAGACTAAGAGTTTACAAACTAGAACATTCTGGCCAAATTCAGGCAAATATCTACATTTATTTTAAAGTCTTACTGGAACATAGTACCTATCTCCATTGATGTATGGTTTGTGAGTGCCTACATTTTACAATATCAGGGTTAGAAGTCCTGACCGAGTTTATGGGGCCACAAAGTGAAAAATATTTACAACCATGCTTTATAGGAAAAGATTGATGATTCTTGTTATTTTAGAACTAATTTTCAGCATACATGAAATAATCAGACAAAAATTGGAACCCAGGGCATCCAACAAACCAATTGGTCTACATTCTTGTGAAATTATTTTTGAAAATGATTATAGCCGGTTATATATGAAAGGAGACAAAAAGGACATAACAATCAACTTCAATGTGAGTTTGATCACTGTTAGTGAGACTTTGATCACAAGTTCAACTATAAGAGATAGTTTGGAAGTAATTGGGTTAATTTGTATACATAGCAGATATTGAAACATAAAATTATTAATTTTTTGTGAAATTTTATTATTGTGGTAATGAGAGAAACTTCTTTTAATTATTCAATAGTTCTTGGAAAATGAATTGTTAAATGCATGTAACTACTATTTTAGTGAGAACATATATACAAGTGTGCACATAAATTGAAAAAGATAGTTCTGATGTGGTACTTTGTCAAATATATTAGATCCAGTTCCTGGGTATATGATTGTTTATTGTATCATCTTTCAATTCTGTTCTGTGTTAAAAATTTATTGTAAATAAATGGTTTCAGAAATAAATATATCAATTTGTTATCATTTCACTACTTCTTTATCCCCTCATAATTTCTGAGATGTCCAGATTAAGTAGTTTTTCCTCTGCAGAGAACTAATTTTTTGAAAATATAATTTTTGAAACTATGAATTTGCATGGTTATATTAAAAAATGGAAACTGGGAAAATATTAGAATAAAAAATGGATGACTAATTCTGCCTAGGAAATAGAAAATAAATTGTATATTGCTTTCAACTTAACAGTAATAAAAATCCACATAGATTTTAGAGGAAATGATATAGGCAGACACTGAATGCACATCCTTTGATGGAAACATGAATATATGATTATGTGTAAAGCAGTTCCCTCTGTAAATGAACCGATTACTAGCTGAACACTTCATTTTCATCAGTAGACAAAAAGGATCTATCAACATGGGTGACAGAGGCAGAGACTGAAATCGGGGCTGGTACCTGACATTCATGCTCTGGTAAAAGCACACAAATCACATGGCCCTACATCGAGAAAAACATGAAAGGAAACAATGGGGAGAAAGAAAAATATAGCAATCAAGCAAGTCCCCCTAGAAACAATACACCATAGAAAGAAAATCAGCTTCCAGAGCACAATGATACTGATATAGAAGAATTTCTCTGCTCCATGGATAAAGAATTCAGAATCATATTAATTAAAAGTTAAAAGAGGAACAGATGCTATGAGACAGATAACCAATGAACACAATAACAAGATTGAATCTTTAAGTAAGATAGTGAATGAACAGGAGGAGGTTACAAGATGGAAGAGGAAGTAAAAAAAAAAGTAGTTACAGGGCCCTCCTTGGTGGCACAGCACTAAGAAGCTAAAGCCACTTCAGCATGAGTTCGATCCCCGTCCTGGTGGTGACCCACATGGTGTGGCAGACCTCTCCTGACACACCTGCTGCTCCCCTCAGCAGTGTACTTCATCAGTCGGCCTGTTCTGCTCCCCAATCTGTCTCTGGTGAATCCTCTCACTGCCCCTGCACCTCTGGCCTGTATCCCAGTTCTGTATGCATAAGTAAATAAATCTTTTTTTTAAAAAAAGTGGTTATAACTTTTTGAGTATGCTAATTATTCTTCACAAACCATTAATTATACTGAATCTGGAAGGAGGATTGGGATTATTTCAGTTAATTAAAGAAGTAAGTACATGCATGTGAGCTGCGTGAGTTCTTTTTCATTCTTTGATATTGGCCCCTTGTCAATTCTTCTCCACATCCTCCCACAATTTTTTTTTTTAAGATGTGTCATTCTCACTGGTGTGAGATGGTATCTCATTGTGGTTTTGACTTGCATCTCCCTTACCACAAGTGATGCTGGACAGTCTTGCATATGTCTCTTAGCCATCTGAATTTCCTCTTTGGAGAAGTGTCTTTTTAGCTCTTCTACCCATTTTGTAAAAAAGATTTATTTATTTGTGCATACAGAACTGGGGTACAGACCAGAGGCTCAGAGGTGGCGAGAGTCTTCACCAGAGATAGAGTGCAGAGTAGAACAGGCAGATCTACGAAGTACACTGCTGAGGGGAGCAGAGGGCGGGTCAGGAGAGGTCTGCCATGCCATGTGGTCACCTCCGGGGCAGGCGGGAATCGAACTCATGCAGAAGTGGCTTTGGCTTCTCAGTGCAGGGCTTTAACCCGCTGCGCCACCTGGGAGGGCCACTTCTACCCATTTTTTGATGCGTTTTTTTCACTTTATTTTTGTTGAGTTTTGACATTTGTATAGTGTGCAACATTTTCTCCAAATGCACAACATGAAGAATGATGTAAAAAATAAATAATTATATTTAATTGAAAAAGAAAATAAAGATATATAAAAACTGCAGACAAAAATATCACCCTAATTCCACAGCAGTATTCACAACTGTCTTTCTCTCAATCCCCGCTAGTCTTGATTGAAAGTAGTCAGAGTTTTTGCTATAGGAAAACTTAGGAGACATTTTTCCTTGTCTTTTAAAACACAACTGGAGTATTTTCCGTTATCAACAAGTCTAAGATTTATTAATGAATCTAAGATTATTGAAGATTTTTGAAGGAAAAACAAACACATTCATTGTGCTCTTCCAGGGTTTAGGTTGGGGTAGTTTGTGAGAGATCTTTGTGGTCCTGGGATATTTATCTTGATTGCAGTGACAGTTAAAGTATCTACAAATGTGGTAAAATGACAACAGAACTCTATGCATTGTGCCAATGTCCAGTAGCTTATGTACATACATATGTAATTTTTGCAGGAAATGAGTGAAGGGAACATAGGCTCTTTGGTATAATTTTGCAGCTGTGATCACACTTATTTCACAATAAAAGGTGAAAATGTCTGTTAATAGAAAAATTGTAGCTAACACTGCTTATTCGACCCCAAGTTTCTTGTAGGAGCCATGAAGGGGATTTTTTATATTGGGGAGATCTTTTAATATTCAGTATAGCATCTTATATAGAAAGATATGAAATACAGTGTCAAGAGTGGTTTCAGCACTAATACTAGCAATACTATACAAATACTTAAAAAAATATAACTTTGAGTTTTAGGTATGTTAATCAGTAGGTTAAGATTAAGAGGAAGTGAGTATCCCGATCAGCAGTTTCCTAACAAAAAAAAGGCATAAATTACACTTTAAACAGGAAGTCTTTCACAGACACAGAACTCAATCAGATAATTCCTTGGCTGGGCTCGCTGGTCTCTACACTATGAGAAGCAGATATCTAAGGTTGCTGCCAGGTAGGTAGATGATAACAATGACAATAGACAGAAGGTTATTTGGGCAGTCCTTTCTAGTTCAGAATATACTCTGTTCTTTGCTTGGTTTCTGGTTTCTTTCTCTAAAGTCCTATAAGGGAAAGCAGGGAAGAAAATTTCAGAGGGGTATTATAATAGCTCCATTATATTATCTTCTCAAAGGAGAAAGTTGGTGAAATTATTTGTCAGATAAATATGGGGACTTAATAGAGACTTCTCCTTTCATCACCTATTTTTTTCTACTGCAATATGATTTTGGAGTTTGGAAAGTTCAGTCTTCTGGGCAGGCTGGCAGGCTGGAAACGCAGGGAAGAGTTGATGTATTTCAAGTTCGAAGGAACCCAGTTTATCTTAAGATTTTCAACTGAATTAATAAGACCTATTCAGGTAATGGAAGGTAATGTGGTTTGCTTAAAGTCTACT
>NW_004567125.1:33058180-33065357 GCF_000260355.1 Condylura cristata | reverse complement strand
TTTTGTTGTTCCATATGAATCTCATCAACATTTTTTCTATTTCTTTGAAGAATGTCATTGAGATTTTTATGGGGATGGCATTAGATCTGTATATTGCTTTTGACAGGATGGCCATTTTGATGATGTTAATTCTCCCATTCTCTCATGGACAATTTTTAACCTTGTTTACACAGTTGTTGCTTAATACACAGCTGTACAACTTTCTCTTAATTTACTCCTTTTTAAAACAAGCACTAATTACTCTCTGCTAACCTTAAATTGACCATTAGCTTTTCTTTAGAGAATCATTGATAATACTGCTAACACAATTTATTACTTCCCTAAGACCCCAATAACTGTTTGCTAACAAGCTCATCTTATCCCAGACCCCTCTTCCCTTGAGTTATAACTAAACATCTGTGCACATGACAATTATCACAAAAATGTATAATTTAGTATAACATAAAATGTGAGAGAAAAATGCTTTGCTCCCCTGTCCTTGGGAACATTTATGATAATTTATGGGATCTATCATTAACTTACCCTATACATTATTGCAATTAACTACTTGTTACACAGTATAAATAAAGACCTGGTGAGGGAATGGGCAGGAAGACTTGCACCCAACTCTGACTCCTGTATCTCCCTGGTGTCCACTCCCTTAACCCCTTTTGGAATCTCCTCTCACCGACGCCTTCCCACCTCATGGCCCTGCCTGTGTTGCTTCCTAACACCTCAGTAGTTGGGGCTGGTCCCCGAAAGATGTAGAACATGATATTTTTAAAAGCTGGGCTTGTCCATTGTGTCAAATGCTGTGGGTATTTAAAAGAAATGCAGGGCATAGTTTGTTTCTTCAAGCTATCTATATTTTGGGGAGTCTAAAGTATGTATAACACATTCAGATTTCTAATGAATTAATGCATACACATGGGACAGTAGGACTCTTTTTCCCTCCTTTGGGTTCCAAACTTTAGAACACAGGGACCTGTGAGGCATGGAGTGTCTGAACAACCTTCCCAAGAGGATTTGGACTCCACTCTTGGTTTTGGACTGAAGCTTCTGACCTGGCTCTCTTTACCACTGGACAGTGCTGTAGGAGAAAGGCAAGGAGGGACAATAGAAGTCTAGAACTCTGAGTCTAGGGCACTTACCATTGTGAGTGTGATTAGTATGATCCAGCCACAGGTGTGTCTCAGGAAAAAGCAAGGTAAGTGAGGGTAAGCATGAATTCTGCTCTTTTTCATCTTATATTCTTTATTTTCCCTTTGCTGACAATTTTATTTTTTGTGGTACAGACACTGTATTAACCTTTATTAGACCACAAAACTACAGCCAAACCAAAGCTTTTATGACTACCTGTTATGACTACCATTGTAACAATTTTCCCTGGGGGGTATTGTAATTCAAAGAAGGGGTATTTCCAAATCCAGGCAGCCAAGAAGAGGGGATTGGGATGCAGACTTAGGTGTGTCTGACTCTCATTCATTGTCTAGCAGGGCTCTCTGTGCTTGCATAGTATAGGAACAGTAGTGGAATCTGGAAGGGGAATTCACCTTGGCCTTTGCTGAGTAGAAAGATCCAGTGAAGTCATATCACATTAAAAGAGAGTCACAGGGCTCATGACTGGCAGGATTTCATGACAGGCCCTAATAGCTAGAGTGGTGTACCTGTGAGTTAGACGTCATTCCTTCTCACCTGTAGAGGTTTTCCTATTACAAAGCCTACTGCTGTGAGTGAATCACTTCTCAGAACTGGACTGGATGGTAAGAGGAGACTGTGCCTTTAGTGCACTGCAAGGAGGGTGAGGGGCTCATTTTGAAGGAGCCATTCATGAGTGTTGTCCTTGGACAGGCCCCTTAACCAGGAGACAGTGACTCTACCTGAAGGTTTGTTAATTTTCATTCCTCACCTGTCACCAACTTCTCTATCAATGGCCCTGAGTGCTGTTAGTAATCTGAGGTGGGGCTCAGACTTTGAGATGTCTGACTTCAAGATCCATTCTCTTCTAGTATGTCCTGAAACATGCAGCTTAAATAGGAGTGATCTTGGAAGAGAAATCCTCAAAGCAGCTTTCTCCTTTTGTCAGAGAATGAAGAGCCTGACAGGGGTCATATCAGGTGTGTGATGTCATATGGAGAATTTCACCACCTCTGTTGGGAGATGCTGGAGATTCTAGGGTGTGTCCATTATCAGTTGCCTGTATCTTTTCTGTCCCCATGCCCATAACACTTGTTGTTCCTCCAGCACTATCTATTGGTGACTGATTCCTTGTGAGTCTCAGGAGATGGAGGGGAATGTTCAGTCCTCAGTTTTGCCTCAAGTACAGGAGCCTTTGGGTTGCAATGGAGAGTGATGGGTTGCAGGGCCAGAGACCCTAATCATGAGGTGATGGTAATGAGAACAGGCCATTTCTCTGTCTTCCTAGGGCTGTCAGTGCTCCTGATGTTGCCTTCAGTTCTGAACGCTAGAGGTGAGTCTCCCCAGCCAGTCCCATTATTGACAACAGGTAAGGAGTGCATCTGGGGATCTGGATACTCTCACTGCAATGTATGGAAAGCAGGCTGATCTGCAACATTCCAAGATAGGCCTCTGGAGATAAGAGAAGCAGTGTGTTGATTCATCTTTAAATGTCCAATTCCTGAGCTCTTCCTTGTTGGATGACAGTCGAACTTTTCTTCTCGCCCCTCTTCTACTCTTGGATCCCAAGCTGGCATCTGGGTCTTATAGTCTTTGGCTCTTCTGACCACAAAATCTGTCCCACAGCCTCTGCAGCCACAGCCTGCGCTCCGTGGTGCCCTCAGAACTCCAAGTGTGTCAGTGCCACCACCTGTCGTTGCCTGCCAGGATTCAGTTCTTTGTCCGGAGAGCTCATCACCAACCCCTTGGAGATCTGTGATGGTAAGGAGATTTGGGGAAGCTGGAGGGGCACATGGTGAGTTTTGAGGATTATTTTGTAGTCTCCTGAGCCTCATTCCTTGATAGATGCATAGAAGCCCTTTGTCAAGGATAGAAGACAGGGGAAAGGTCAGTGAAATTAGAGGGAAATGGGCAGTTGGATTCATGTGCAGTGGGCAGAATGATCAGAGCTTATAAGCCCAGAGGTTGTATGTAGGTCCCCAGTCTAATTCTGTCTGTTACTGACCCTGTGGCACTTTGGAAATTATTTCTCCTCTGTCTTTTTAATTTTTAATTGTTGTGTGAGGATCTCCATGGATGGAATGAGATTCAAAATTCACCTGTGTAACCCAAATATGCAAATACAGATGACTGGATCAAGAAGCTGTGGTATACATACACAATGGAGTACTACTCAGGAATCAAAAAAGATAGAGTCATGCCATTTGCAGCAACATGGATGGAGCCAGAAGAGATTATACTCAGTGAGATAAGCCAGAAGGAGAAAGAAAAATATTGGGTGGCTTATTTATAGAAGAAATATACATCAACCATATAAGGGATCAGGAAAAATTATAATCAATAAAAACCGAACTTCACAAACAACTAAAATGAGAGAAATTCTGTAGGGAAAAGGGAGGGTGAAGGGTGAAAACACAGGAGGAAGAGCACAAGGTACCTTGTTGACCATTCACAGGTGAATTGGTGGTGGAATTTTACATGTATCTTGTATAAAAATATGTTGCATAAAAATGAAGTTGTAAATTATTAAAAATAAATTAATAATTAAAAAAGAGATGTGTAATGAACAGGCAAAGACTAGTGTAGTGAACTATACTATACCACTTTTTACTACTATTGCTATCATTATTTTCATAACACAAAGAAACAGAGAGAATTGTGGCAACAGGAGGAGCCCTCGCCTGGAAGCTTAGCCTCTCATCTATCTCAAGGTCACGGAGAACTGCTGCCCGCTGTCCGTCGTGGCTTCCCACGTCACTCCTCACTTCTGCCCCCTGAGGCAAGGGGGAGAACATTGTTTCAGAATCACTCTAGCTGGGATCAAGGAGTTTGAGTCACTTGTTCAGCCACATAGATAATTTGGTGGTAGAGCCTAGAGCTGAATCTAAGACATATAAGCTTTTATTATTCAACAACATGATTGAAAAAGGTAATTATATTATTTTAAAATAAAAAGGATATAAAACTTTATAACATGAATTTTAGCATAATTAAAAAAAAAAACAGGGAAAGGACACAAAGCAATTCTCTTCACAATTCAAAATACCCTAGCTGCATGTTTATTCATACATCAAAATATTCCTAATATGACAGCAAAGATAAAAATTATGTAGACCTGCATATTGGAAATGCCTCAGAGAGTAAAACTGTAATTTGTTTTTTTTTTTTAAAGATTTATTTATTTGTGCATACAGAGCTGGGGTACAGGCCAGAGGCTCAGGGGCGGTGAGAGGTTTCACCAGAGACAGAGTGGGGAGCAGAACAGGCAGATCTACGAAGTACACTGTTGAGGGGAGCAGCTGGCTGGTCAGGAGAGGTCTGCCACGCCATGTGGTCACCTCCGAGGCAGGCGGGAATCGAATTCATGCGGAAGTGGTTTTAGCTTCTCAGTGCTGTGCTTTAACCCGCTGCGCCACCAGAGAGGGCCTGTAATTTGTTTTCTTCAGAGAATTATATATTAGACCTGTGGGAAAGAATTGCAAGACAGCTGATTAAAAAATGTTTGAAAGATTTAAAATCAACTTTTTTCCTTTTGAAAAGCTTTGTTTGTTATTTATGCATACAACTAGGCTATAGGCCAGAGGCACAGGGGTGGTGAGAGGATTTATTTGAGACATGGGTGGGAGCAGAACATGCAGATTGAAGAAGTACATTGCGGAGGGCATCTGAGTGCGAGGGTGGTCAGAGGTTTGGTGTACCATGTTGGTCACGTCCCTGGCCAGAGATCGAACTCATGCTGAAGTGGCTGCAGCTAGCTTTGTAGGGCTGTGTTCAACCTTTTGGGACCAACATTTTTTCCTTTAAGGAAAAAAACACCCTGAAATATTTCCAGCAGCTTTTATATGATATGCATGTGATTTTATAGTTTTGTTTTTTACATTGTGTTTATCTTCTAACCATCCACATGTTATTTGATATTTGGGGGGGAGGATTGTAGAATTTTAAGGAAAAAATAGATTTCGTGACTACTGCCCAATTAACCCACATCCAGAGGTTTTCCAGAGGGTTCCTTTGTGTACCTAGCTCACTTGTGTTGGTGAGCGTGGACAGAGGTCCTGCACCTAATGAATCCAAGGTTCTTCCTAGGAAAAAACAGCTGGTTGAGGAATTCCCCATCCCAAGGTCTCCCCCCTTTGTCTCATTTTCAAGCTCACCCCACTAAACTCCATCTCATCCTGACAACCTTGAAGGTAGGCTTCCAGCCTTTCCCACCACGTAAGAAGAGAGGAGGAAGTCCTTTGCCCAGGTGATACTGAACACAAACCTCTCAGGTGTGGATCCTTCCCATATCCTAACCTGTCCAGGTGCTGACAGCAGCAGCCTAGACTTAGATGGGAAATCTGCAGGTGAGAATAGAGAGCTCTGATGTGGGGGAGACCAGTTGCCCCCAAGTCCTATCCGCCTCTAAGGTCTTTGGCCCCCTGACTGAAATGCACGGGGCCAGTTTGTCTCCATGCTTGGATTCATTCTTGGTCGTTGTTTTGAGTCAACAGGTTCAGTCCTTGTTATGTGGGTCCCAAAGCTACTTAAAGGGGCCTCTTTAGTGGCAGTCTCTGCTGTTAAATTTAGAATAGGGGAAGAGGTAAGCTGCCAGAAAACACTGTAGACACGCAGTTGGAGAAGCTTCACGTTGCTCCTCATTTCACATCTGATATAGATTCTGCTATGGGGTGACTTCTGCCAGGACTGAGTTAACAAGAGACATCTGGTGCACCTAGAAACCCTGACACTGGCATGTGGGGGCTTCTGATTAGAAGTGAGGTGTGCTTGGACCACTGTGAGTAGGGGGAATTGGAAGCCAGCAATGGGCGTGGGTCTGACCATCTGGTTTCATACTCAGCAGAAGGGATGTGATTGGCCCTTATGCTTGTGAATCCACCTCCTGACTGAGCTTTAAGGGTGGCCTCCATGGCCACTGTTCCCTGGATGGAAACAGTCCTTAGATTCCTGATGAGCAAAAAGATCCCCAGTGGATGGTCTGGAGCCTGAGTCATTGCCTCTCTCAGCCCCACAGGCCTGCAGGGGGCTACAGGCCTCCTTCCAGCCCCTGTCATGATAAAGCAGGGCATCTGTTTTCGTATATGTGGGGCTGAAGTGAGCTTTCATAGCAGAGTGTCTGAATCTAGGTGTCCTCAGGCCCCTCCAGAGAGCAGAGATGTGTGGAGCCATCAGCAGGCTTTCTGTATCCGCTTTTCCAGCCAAGCCAACCTAAGGAGGAGGCTGAATCCATTCTAACCTATGGTGGGGTCAGGCTGGATTTGGGGTCTGCCCTGTGGAAACTCATGATGGTGATCCTTTGTCATGTTGCGTTCCAGACATCAACGAGTGTGGACCACCAGCGACAGTGTCCTGTGGAAAATTTGCAGACTGCCAGAATACGCATGGGAGCTACTACTGCACGTGTGTCCCAGGATATGTGCTCGTGTGTGGGGGAACAATATTCAGGAGTGAGAGTGAGAACACGTGCCAAGGTAAGAGTGACCCCACATTCCATCTCCTCCTCCATGAGACTGGAGGATCCTCAGCCCACTTTCCTCACACACTGGAAGTTACCCGATCCAGCGGCTAACCTGGGCTGCTGCTCGGTCTATGCACCTCTGTGATCCCTCAATTTCAGAGCCCTGCACAGAGTGCCACGTACACAAGTTTGGAGCATGCCCCTTGCCAGGCTGGCATCTTATTTTATAAATGTAAAGTGGGACGGCATTCAAGAGACTTCACAATGTCATGCTGTTTTTTTCTCGTCATCATGTCTGACTGCTGAGAGGAGACTTGATCCCTACTTTGTGTTTATGGGCTCAGCCACACCAGGAGCTTCTGGACCATGATAAGACAAGATTCTCTTTCCAGACATCTGGGAAAGTAGAGATTAGATGGCTGGCCACATCTGGAGACCACACATTTCTTGGCTCACTGACATGACTCCTTGGCTGCTCAGCTTCTATCTCATTCCTCCATGCAAGTTTCTTCCTTGATCTTCTCTGCCATCCCTCCACCCACAACCAATATTCAATTAAGGAGTGCATGAGCAGCTGGGATGACCAGGAGGATGCTGTGTTGC
>NW_004567125.1:33054652-33055955 GCF_000260355.1 Condylura cristata | reverse complement strand
GAAAGCCTCTGACTTTTGTGTGTTGATTTTATAACCTGCTAGCAAGGAGATTTTTTATGACGATCAAGAAAAGCATCTTTGTTACCCAAGGCTGCCTGCCTGGTGCCAGCCCCCAGCCATCTCAGCCTGGTACCCACTGACCAGGTGGTTCTGGCCTCGCTGGCATCTTCTCCTGTCTCTCTAACTCTTTCTGCAAGCTCATTGAGGGTCCTGACTCTGATGGGTCCATGCCCATCTCCACAGAGCTGGAGTCTCAATAGAGCTCGTGGAGGAGCACTGACCTGCAGATTCGCCTGAATTCCAAGGAGAACTCAGTCAGTGAGCAGCATCCTGGGAAAGTAAGACAGGCCATCACTGACCCTCAAGATGGCCCTCACTGGAAAGCAGCATTTCCCTTCCACTCACTTCCCCAGTGGTGTCAGTGGGTCTTTGTCCAAAACCCCAGGCTGGCACATAGGTGTCTCAATATGCCTGCGCCACCTGGGAACTGAGGGGAGGCAGAGCGGCTGTCAGACATGGAGGGCTCAGGCCACTCTAGACACACCAGATAACAAAGCATCTAGGTCACCACCTCACCTCTAGAATGGCTCCACGTGAGTAAGAAAATACACCCACCCACTGAGGAGTATTCAGAGAGCCTTCTGGTTGTTTCTATGGCAGGAAATATGACTGACTCCCAGCCTTAGCAGCTGCCCACAGCCATAGTTCCCTATCACCCTTTCCTTCCCCTTGCAGACATGGAAGAATGCAAGCAGAACCCTATAATATGTAAAAGCCGCAGCATCTGCAACTACACCCAGGGCAGCTACACCTGCAAGTGCCAGCCTGGCTTTGAACTCAACCCGAAGGACCTGAAGCAGTGCACAGGTAGAGGCCCTGGAGGACACCGTGGGGCTGTCCTGGAGCTGGGGATGGAGCTGATGTCCTATGTGGAGATGGGGGTGATACGTGAGGAGGACTGGGTGATTCTCGGGTTCCCAAAGAGTGAGGCCTGCCAGGGATCTGCCCAGATGTGCTTTCCTGGGTTGTCACACCACAGAGCAGGAAGGCATGGAGCCTGTTGGCCTGAGTTTCCTTATGAAACTGTATTCCCCTGTGAGCACTCCCTGGCACTGGCCCCTTTGTCCTCTGTCACATGTGAGCACAGTTGGAGGAGGGATCACTCCTGGCTCTGAAATGGGGAACCTCAGTCTAGGGCTAAGGAGGAAGCATTGAGAAGCCTTGAGCAGGAAGTCCAGCTCCCTAGGCCAAGTTTCCCTCTTGAGCCCAGTTTCCTGCCTGAAGGGGCACACTGCCCCTGCAC
>NW_004567125.1:33053175-33054107 GCF_000260355.1 Condylura cristata | reverse complement strand
GTGAATGAATGTTCCAGGGGGCAGAACCCCTGTCACAACACCACCCACTGCCTCAACTTCGTGGGAGGCTATGAGTGCCGCTGCCGCCCTGGCTGGAGGCCGGTCCCTGGGTCCCCCAATGGCCCAAACAACACCGTCTGCGAAGGTGCAGGGCCCAGAACCCCCTTCGCAGGAACACAGCCCACCTGATCACACGCCAAGCAGGGCGACAGGCTTTAGTGACCACGTGTGACCTAGCTGGGGACCCTGGGGAAGGAACCAAGGGGAAGGGGCCCAGCAGCTGATGTTACCCGAGATGAGGCTGTCTGAGCAGCTCACAGCCAGTACATCCGATGGGGCTCAGGCGCGGCCTGGGGGGCCTCTGCCCCAGTCCCATGAGTCCAGGCCACCATCGGGGATGTGTGGGCACTGGGTGGCATCGCCTTCAGCCAGTGGGGGTGGGGACGCTTAGCTGGGAGAAGGGAGTCTGGCACACACAGGAGAGGGGTCTGACCCCCTTCTTGTCCCCAGATGTGGACGAGTGCAGCTCCGGGCAGCACCAGTGTCACAGCTCCACTGTCTGCGACAACACTCTGGGCTCTTACAAGTGCCGCTGCCGCCAGGGCTGGAAGCCCAAACCGGGATTCCAGGACAACCAGATCACCACTGTCTGTGAAGGTACCTCTTTCGATTTGATCCGAGACCCTAGCCACAAGCCTGACTCTCATAAGGAGAAAAACCTGTTCTGTTTGCTACAGAGATCTTCCCCACCTGGACCCCACCCCCTGGAGTCCAGAGCCAGGTGCGTGGCCCCAGCAGCGTTCAGGAGGCGGGAATGCCTCACACAGCATACTCTATGTATTTTGCCCCATGCTTCCCCACCCACGCTGATGCTCTCTGATCTCCCTTCCCCTCAGAGTCTCTCCCTCTTCTTTGAAAGACTCCAGGATCTG
>NW_004567125.1:33025323-33026308 GCF_000260355.1 Condylura cristata | reverse complement strand
AGTGGAAAGATATTCCATCCATTCGATTCTGATGCACTAGGAGGATTAATGTTAGTATGTCCATATTACTGAGGCAGGGTGCAAACTAATACAGTCCTTATCAAAATTCCAGTGTCATAATTTTTTAAATAGAATGCAATCCTAAAATTTGATGAAACTACATCGAGGCCCCTGAGTTCAAACCACGTTCAATAAATTTAGTGTTGGTGTACATAGGAAATAACTCCTTTGGGTTCTTTTGGCCAGGAAATAAACAAGCATCAGACAGATTGATGGGAGAAAAAACATATAGAAGTGTAATATTATTTTATATAGTTCCTGTGCACACAGGGAGACCCAGCATGGCTGAGTAACTCATTTACATGGTTTTAGATACTACCTCAAACAGCTTAGCTAAGACAAGGGAGTTTGGGGTAAGAAAGGGGATATTCAGTTAAGGACTGGGAAAACAAAGCAATGCAGACTTAAATTCAGTCTTCTTCATTGAAAGGCAATAAGGAGAGTAGATATTACAGGGTAATGTCTTTACAGAGAAAAAGTTGTAGATAAATAGGAAAAGCAACTTCCACCCCGTCTCACGACCTGTTCCATGAAATGATCTGCTTGTCAAAAAAGGCATATTTTGGGTGGCAGATTTTTCCCTTACCATAGCCCCACTTTCAGAACTTCTCAAGATATTCCACAATTGGAAGCTGAGCTGCTTACTTATTTCTTAGAACCAGTCTCTCAATCCTGAAAATAGGTCATTCCAATTAAACAGTTTTGCCTAATTTCTGGAGGCATCACTGTGCAAGTGGTCCCTGCCCAAGTAATGGTCCTTTAACACTCAAGAATGGCATGACAAATCTAACCACGGCAGTCGAAGCTGAGGTTTATTGAAATGATAGAGTGACAGAAAGCTTCAGGAAGACCACCAGGGTAAGTGACTTCCTTATGGACAACAGCCTGTCCCATACAAAAGCCACAAGGAGCCTAAAAAAAGGGA
>NW_004567125.1:33023976-33024739 GCF_000260355.1 Condylura cristata | reverse complement strand
CATAATGCCTTCCAGCTCTATCTATGTTGCTGTGAATAGCAGGGGATTATCATTTTTGATAGTTGAATAATATTCCATCTTGTATATATACCTCATCTTCTTGATTCTGCTGTTCTTTAAAATCTACCCAGAGCCTCTGCTCTGCTCCTCAGTGCATCTCACGAGATCAGGGAGCCTGCAGTGAGTCACGGTTCTCTTACAGGATCAGTTCAGTTTATCGGTTAAATAAAATGCAAAAACCTCAGAAAAGACCAAGATATGTGTATGAAACATTTCTTTCCACCTAAATTCTGCTTCTACCATATACTTATGTAAAATTATTTGTTTTCATGTGTTAGGGAGTTGGTCTTTGGCCTGCTGGGACAATAGATTTGGGGGATCTTCTCCACTGGAGGTATCCTGCCTTGTTCTGTTTACCCGGTTACTATATCACTGGGAATTTGCAGTAATTGTCACATGGACCCCTTGCCAAGTTTCCATGAAACTCCAGTTTCCCTTTGTTTATAGCATAATTCAGTTGTACAAAGTGTAGAGTAAGTTTTAACTCTATTAAATGATACACCTACAAGAAGAAAATCTGAAAGTGCAGCTGTTTCAGTTAGAATGAACCATGTATTCAATACATTCCATTATAAACATAACAGAAACACAATTTCCCTAAAGAAATGTTGGGAAGCCACTCAGGGAGTGTGAACGCAATGGATATAGAAAGAAGTTCCCCATATTCAATTTTCTGATCACAGTTTCAGTTTATCTCAGAGGT
>NW_004567125.1:33002861-33023056 GCF_000260355.1 Condylura cristata | reverse complement strand
AAAAAAAAAAAAAAAACAACTCAAGGCAGATAATTTACATCACAGAAATAGACTTTTGCTTCCTAAGACCAGTCTTTCCCTTCTCAATTTTTATAAGAGACTTCGGATGGCCGGACTGAGTTGTTTCTGGAACCATATCTTTGCTCCAGTTAATAGCCCACTTATAATACAAAGCTAGTCTAATTCCTTAAATGGCTTTCTTCATCTCAGCCATTTTAATTGGTATGTATTTCTTCTGGATTTATGTGAATTCTTTGTATATTAGAGAAATTAGGTTTTTTTTTGTGTGTGACAATGGCAAAAATTCTCCAAATTTAGTGTGCATGAAGAATACATGAAGGGCTTATTAATTATTTTAAATATGTTATTAGGATGACTGAAATACTATAGATTTAAAACATTGGAAATAATGCCCAAGTTCCATTTATCCAGATATACCAGAGTCAAGTACTTTATATCCATTTCCTTTATATTCACACCACCTCTTTCTACTTCCCTGCCTCCCTCTTAACTTTTTCCCTTGAAATGGAATTGCTATTTTTTTAAATTTAATTTCTTTAAAAATTTATTTTCTTTATTTATGCATATAAGAACTGGGGTTTAGGGCAGAAGTGGGGGGTTGAAAGGATTCACCGGAGACAGAGTGGGCAGCAGAACAAGCAGATTGACGGAGGTAAACTGGTTAGGGGAGTGAGAGCAAGACCACAGAGTTGAGCCATGCCTTGTGAGTCATTGATGTTGCAGTGGCTGGCAATAGTTTGATAGTGCTGAGACTTAACCACTGATCATGCTGGGCCACCAGGGAGGCCCAGAATTGCTATTTTTCATTCACTCATTTTTAAAAAAGTTTATTTATTTATGCATACAGAGGTGGGGTACAGGCCAGAGGAGCAGGGGCAGTGAGAGGATTCACCAGAGACAGAGTGGGGAGCAGAACAGCCAACTGTTGAAGTATACTGCTGAGGGGATCATGCCATATGGAACTCCTCTGGGTTGGGGGTCAAACTCATGCTGAAGTGGCTTTAGCTTTTTAGTGCTGTGCTTTAACCCACTGTGCCACCAGGGAGGGCCCTCATTCATTTACTTTTAAGATTTATTTATGTATACATGAACTGGGGTATAGGTCAGAGGTGTGGGGTATGTGTGTGTGTGAGAGAGAGGATTCACCAGAGACAGAATGAAGAGCAGAGCAGGTAGATCCTCTGAAATACACTGCTGAGGCAAGTAGCATTGGGAGCAGGAGAGGTCTGCTGTGCCATGTGGGTCACCTCCCAGGTCTGGGATGGAACATGTGCTGCAGTGGTTATTAATAGCTTTCATAGTGCTGCACGTAAAATATCTTTAACCTGTGGCACCAGCAGGGAGGGCCTGGAATTGTTATTTTAAAAATTCTTCTCATGTGACACAAGCTATGTGACGGCTATCGTCTGACAGATTCCGGGTAGCTTGGCAAAAGCTCTGAAAAATCAGACTTTCCACTCCTAACTTATGTTATGACCTCCCTTTTTTGTATAATCGTAATATCAAAATATTCTGAGCAACTTTCAGCTTACAATTGGATTGCCTCAGCCGCATAAGGCCTGCCTGCCCTGACAAGCAAGCACTGCACCAGAGTGAGAAATTCCTCTGAAGTCAAAAGTGACTTAACAACTGGCTGATCAATAAAAAAGCAAAAGGGCTGTTTCTGCAGAGTCTCTCACTGCCAGATGGAGGAAAACTCAAATCTTATCATTCTACTGTCTCACCTAGCCTTCTATTCAGCTTCTACAGAATTACTCAAACTTTCTACTATCTGGCTTTAGATATGGAAAATCATCCAGGTTGCCTGTTTTAGAGCTAGTCTAGTTTTTTACCTACTACACTTCAGAGCAATCCACAAAAGTCTTCTGGCTAGTCTTTCAGGATTCTACTACCTAGTCTTTAGATAAGGAAATTCACCTATGTTTCCTATTCAGAGCAAATTATGCTTTCTACTACTGTCTGGACCTCAAGGAAACTCACTTAAAACCGTTTAGCAAGTTTCTTCAAAGAACTTTTCTGAAACTTGATTAGCAAGAAATTTCCTCTTCCTGCCTCCCAAGATGTTTCAGGTAGAAAAAAACCATCAAATAATAGATAAGGTTTAAAGGACTTTATTCTTATCTATCTTCACTATAGTAATATTAGTCTTAAACTTTGAGCACCTATGTACCGGTTTCTTAACCTTGATTTTAGAATGTTATAATCTCAAGTAAAGGTCAAAGGACCCCAGACCATTCTTAGAAAAAAGGTGATTGTGATCTCGGCCCCTTTCATATGCTAATGTCATCCCCTGCCTGCTTGAAATGTATAAAATAAACCTCTGCTGAAGGCAGAGCAGGAAGATTTGCACCCAACTCTGACTCCCCTGTCTTCCTCACTCCCTCTCCCCCTCTTGGAATCTCTGCAAACTGACGCCTTCCCATTTTAGGGTCCTGCCTGTGTTGCCTCCAGACACCTCAAAAGTTGGAGCTGGTCTCCTACACTCATGGCTTCAAGATTATCTATGACAAGAGAGGTGTGGTATGGAGGGACAGAGTACAGTGCACTCTGTGGAGGACTGTGGGTGCTTCCATGGTGGGAGGCTACAGCGACAACCCAAGGAGGGAAATCCTGTACTGTCAATACATTAGCAAGGAAAAATAAAAATAATTAAAAGAGGATTACATAAAATAAGAGGCAGGGGAACTTGGATTTTGTTGTCTTGTACTTGAAAGTGAAAGTGAAAATGGTTAGTGGCATTGCCACAGAGCAGTAGGTGACTGTCATCTCTGCTACGTCCCAGGGGGAGGATCCTGTGCTGGCTGTGATCACCTACGTGGGACTGAGCCTCTCTCTGCTCTGCCTCTTCCTGGCCGCCATCACTTTCCGGCTGTGCAAAACCATCCAGAACATCAGTACCTCCCTCCACCTGCAGCTCTCACTCTGCCTCTTCCTTGCCCATCTGCTCTTCCTCACGGCCATTGACAGAACTGAAATCAAGGTAGTGACAGTGCCCCAGGGGATTGCCAGCCCTCCCTCTGGGAGCTCTGGAGTTGGAGCCTTGCTATAATGTACATTTAAATGAAATAGCCCTGGACCCTGGGGAAGGTTGTGGGGGTGAAGGGTCAATTTCACACTGACAGGTGCAAGTGGAAGACAGCCCCTCTCTTGACAGCTCCTTCCTATACCTCAGCACTGTTTCCAGTGGCAGGGAGCAGAGAGGTCCTGGGGCCGCATTCTACTGCACGACCCCTCCTGAGGATGCCCTCCCTCCCCAGGTCCTGTGTGCCACCATTGCAGGGACCCTACACTACCTGTACCTGGCCTCCTTCACCTGGATGCTGCTGGAGGGCCTGCACCTCTTCCTCACTGCGCGCAACCTGATGGTGGTCAACTATGCCAGTGTGAACAGGTTCATGAAGAAGTTTATGTTTCCGGTGGGCTATGGAGTCCCAGCTGTGATTGTGACCATTTCCGCAGCATCCAGGCCTGACCTTTATGGAACAGCTGCCCGGTGAGTGCAAAATCCCACTGGCATTCCTTTGTTCCATGACCATGGCCATTTTGGAACCAATAACACTATGTAGAGCAACACCAGGTAATAATCCTTAGGGCATCATTATCTTTCAATAGTATTGTTATTAAGGAGAATATATTTCTGCCCTTGAAATAACAAAGAGGAAATTGAAAGGAGTGTTTAGGACTTCATGAAAAAAAATCTAACTTGTACTTAATCATTATCTTATAGGATATTCTAGTTTTTGATTTGGAAAAGTAGAACCCATTTAGGTAATCAAAACAGTAGTCTATTTATAGTTTAGACTTACAAGGTGCCTAATTACTGTCAGGCATTTTTTAACCATTTTTTAAATTGTTGATTTAATTCTCACATCACAATATGAAGCAGATACTATTGTTTACTCTGTTTTATAGATGAACACATAAAAGCACAAATCTTTAAATAAATGTCTTAAAGTCCATTTATGTATAAGTTGCAAAATGAGGGGATGATGGGATTTGTAGTTCCTGGACTCTTGATGACTTTGGTCTGGAATGGGGTGGAGTCTGCAAAACCTGTGTGGAGTTTGTTCAGGGTATGCTTTCCCTCTAACACTCAGTCTTATCAGAGTTTGGAAGATTGTTTTTGGATAGGTTATTTTCAGTTTGTTTTGTGGCTTTGGGAAATTTGAGTTTTAAAATTGTTGGTTTTAGTTGTTTTCCATAAACATGTTTTTGCTTTTGAATAATAGCTACTTCACAGAAGTACTCATGCCCCCACTGAGGAAATTACTCTCCCAGATTCTGCACTCAGCCACAGCATTCACACACACCAGCTTTGTTCTTTTCAGGTGTCATTTTGGACACATCATTTCTTCCTTGTTTCCATTCTTCTCGGTGTATTCTTCTCAAATATTCTGCTTCCTGCTTTACTATCAATTCTACTCTGATGTTGCAACTTGAAGGAAAGCTTTCACTGTTTGTTAGTAAAGTCTGACTTCTAGGTTCTCTGTGTATCACTTACTGTTCCCCGATACCCTTCAACCATACTGGACTTGTAACACAAAGCAACTTCCTGTCAGGGAGAATGATCCCATTCAATGCTCCTCTCCCTTTCATGGAGATGTATCAGTTACCAAAGCACTCAAGGACATTTGGGCCCAACTAGCCCTTTTTTATACCCACTACACTCTTCCCCTTCTGTTAACCTCCATACCAATACAGGTTTTTGCTCTCTCTTGTCCAGTTGCTGGCTTCACACAGAGAAGGGATTTATATGGGGCTTCCTTGGACCAGTCTGTGCCATCTTCTCTGTGAGTGATGATGTTAGAGCATCCTTAATGCTCAACTGGGGTCACTGGAAGAGCAGAATTGCAATGGGGAAGGTGATTGTATCAAGATGTGTCCCCGGGTTGTTATGGGTTTGGTTTTATGAGGCTACTCCTAAAACTATAAACATCAAAACTGTTACTAAACATGAACACTATGGATATTTGAAGTTGATATTGAATTAGCTGGGATAGAGATAATAGGTTGGAATTTTATTGAATAAAATTTGTGTTGTTTTCTGAAGGTCAATATAGTTTTCTTTCTGATGGCACTCTGGATTTTGAAAAACAAACTCTCTTCCCTCAACAGTGACGTGTCCACCATCCAGAACACAAGGTAAGCTAGAAAGGGGTGACAACCATGTAGACATGTGAGGGCCCAGGAGCACAAAGCATGAGCATCAATATTCCTGATGTCCCTTTTCAAGGTGGTTCTGAGGGAACCCAGATGTAACTTGTTCGTGGCAGACTGGTGTGTTTTTTGGCATGTGCTGCTGGCACCCCAGCCAGACATTTCCTCTCCAAGCCCATCTTGTGCATCTGCCTGCGACAGAAGGAATTGACATTGACTGATAAACATGATTTGGACTTTTGTCAGCTGTCCTCAGCAAGAGGGCCAAGAATACTTATGTTCCCATGTAGCATTAGAAAAATCTGTGAGTGTCCCACAATCCTGTCTGCACTTTCTTAACCCACCCTCAGATTAGTCTTTTGACTACAGACCTTGTCATAGGAAAAATTTGAGGCAGCATCACATCTAGAAGGCTTGAGCAGCCTTTGCTCTAGGAAGCACTGAGTAAATGTAATGCTTTTTAGTATATTTTCTTATCATTAGCTTTTAAAAATTTGCATGCCCTTATTCATTTACATTGATCATTTGGAAGACTATGAGGCTTAGGAAATAGAAAACTTGACTTGTTACTTAAATGATTTTTCTTTAGGTATTATTTTTGTTAGGTAACATGTTTTGGGCCACTATATGATTTAGAAGTAGCAGTTCACAGCACCCCAGATGCTTGTTGCCACATGGCACCCACTACCAGAACACTCATAATCCTCCCCCACAGGCCACTGGGTCCCCTCCACACTTTGCGCACATGGTGCCTCAGTGCTACAGTCATCTCTAGTATATGTTTGTGGTCCTTTTTACTCCTCTATAGTCCATGCATGAGTGAAATTACCCGAAATTTGCTTTTCTCCATTGGCTCATTTCACATGTCAGAATCTCTTCCAGTTCATTCATGTTGAAAATAGCAAGAGTTTCTTTTTCTTTTTAAATAACTGAATAGTATTCTGTTGTTTTTGTATACACAGCTTAATCCACTTGCCTGCCATTGGACACTTAAGTTGTTCCCAAAATCTGGCTATTGCAAATAATGCTTCAATGAAGACAGAAACTCTATAACCCTTGCAGTATTGTTTTTGTATTTTTCTTGTCTCAACATCAAATTTTAAAACAAATGTATTTTATAGTTTTTTACTTTATTCTTCCTTTTTGTGCAATGTATGCCTTCTCTCTCAGGTGACCTTCTATAGAATTCCCACCTGCAGTGCACCCATGTACCATCACCACAGTCGCTTGTGGTCTTCCCTTTATGCTTTGAAACTTCACACTCCTCCTCCCATACCGAATGTTTCTGATATGTAGTCACCCATTAATTTTGTTCTTTAATTTATTAAATTACTTATTCCCATGATCCCTTATTCAGTTCCCCTACATTCCTCCTGTAAGTGAAGACATCCAATATTTTCCTTTTTCCTTCTAACTAATATCACTAAGCATAATCCCTTCTAACTCCTGTTTTTGCATTTTTTGGTGGGGGTAGATACTCAGATGTGGAATGATCCAAGTGCCAGCACAAAGCTTGATAGTACTTCCTCAGTTTGCTGGCCAAATGAAATTATGATTATCCAAGGATCATCATAAAAAATTTGACACTACTTTATAAAATGTCACTCAACTGAATAAAAATGCCATTGAGGGTAATAACTGATCATGAAATATGAAAGCTGATCACAACTCATTCTGAGAATTCATCAGCAATGGAGGGGTAGGGCCATGGGGTGGAGAAGAAAATGACTTAGAAAGTGCTGTTCCTGGTAAATCATGTATCCCCTTACTTCTCTCACCCAGAATGCTGATATTTAAAGCTACTACTCAGGTCGTCATCTTGGGATGCACATGGTGTCTGGGAATCCTGCAGGTGGGTCCGGGTGCCCAGGTCATGGCCTACCTGTTCACCATCATCAACAGCCTGCAGGGCGTCTTCATCTTCCTGGTCTACTGCCTCTTCAGCCAGCAGGTACTACTGGACATCCCCCACTGAGGACTCTTCCAGCCTCGCCTCTCTCAGTGAGCTGCCTCAGAGCATGCTTTTTCCCTGCAGGTCCGGGAGCAATATGGAAGATGGTGCAAAATGGTCAGGAAGTTGGGAGCTGAGTCTGAGAGCTACACACTCTCCAGCAGGGTCATTTCTGATGCCTCCAAACCAAGCATGGTAAGGTCACAGGTTGCGCCCAGAGCCCTTCACTAATTGAACCACTTGAACAGCATATAGCTGCTACACTGGACAGTCTGGGCATATAGAAGGCGATACCCTTAGGTGATGCTCCCTGGTTTACTCTTGTACCCACTGGAAGGTGTGTGCTCATCATGAGTGCTGTTGCTCAACTTTCAAGCTCCCTTCACTATTGTGTACCACTATCTTCTTAATTACCACACTCATAGGACACCCACATTATGTGACCAAGTAAATGAGCTCTTAGATTTCCTGGTGAGAAGATAAAATACTAACACTATGAGTGGGAAAGGTAATATAGTAATCTCAGAAGGCAGAAACTAATGACCTGATGCAGTGATGCACAGGCTGTGATGCACTGTGGTCATTGCCTGCTGCCCGTCCACATGCAGGCAATAGGCACGTGTTTATAGCTATGGCAGCAGAGTCAAATAGGTATTGACGGGGATTTGAGACTCTCCTGTTAAGTCTGCAGCTATTATGAGTGTCTCTTGCACACACAAAGGCTAAAACCAGAAAAAATATTGACAGAGGTCAGAGGCGAGGTTTCAGTATGAATCAGTGGGCAGCTGCATTTTCCTGTTCACAAAGCCTTTTTAAAAATATTTTTATTCAAAAAATTTTTTCATTCAGTCTTCATTTTAGAATTTGGAGGTGAGTAGTATTATGGTCCCATTTGATAGGTGAATAACGTGAGACATAGGTCCATATGAATTTTTCTAGATTTTTAGACTGCCCTAACTTGTTTTCCTAACTTCAGTGATTCCACAACTTAGCTGGCAAACTTTCTGCATTTCCCTGAACCAACTACAACTACTCCAAAAAATCTTCACATTATAAATTTTCCAGCCTTCTAACTTTTTCTTCCTCATCCCTCCTCCTTCTTCCCCTTTCTCCCTTCTTCTCCCCCCTCCTTCTCCACTCTCCCCTCCCTTCTTCCTCCTCCTCCCCCTCCCCCCAATGGCTGTCAATTGCTCCATAATGCTGAAATTTAGCACCTTGCACCAATAGGGAAGACCCTTTTGGTCCTCCTAGCAGTGCTGTATACCATGGTTATTGCCTCCATCTTGAAATCCTCTCCTTTTGTCTCTGATATTCATATCTCAAACTCCTGGAATTCTTCGTATCCCTCTATCAGAACTTTTATTTATCTATTTATTTTTCACATATTCTACATTGATTCATTCTTGAAACACTGCTATCCTCATTTTATATGCTCACATAGACAGTTACATCCATAGTGACTTAATGAGACACGCAGAAGGCAATGATGGTCAAATATGTTTCTCAGTCTTGAAATCGATATGCGTTCATGACTACTATTTCCAGTTGCCGACTTGACATCTCTATTTCCAGTTGACGACTTGATGTATCTCAGCTCCACGTGACCATAACAGAATTCACCGTCTTTTTATTTTCCAACTTTATGCTCTTTAGCTCACTCAGTTCTTTGATAAGCTTTACCATCCTTTAGCTGAGGGAAAAACTGCACCATTGGACCTGGAAGATCCTTAATTATAATATTAATAAAATTAATATTATCTTTTTATATTCCAAGTCATTTTTTTTGCTAAATCTTACTATCATTTTCTCTTTAGTAGATCACAAATTAGTCTTCCTGATGCTGTTTCCATCACTGTCTCCCAATTCCAGTTGTCATCATCTCTGGGCTGATTGAGATATCCTCCTAGATGGACTCCACCTCTCTGTCCCGAAATGATTTTTTCAGATAATAGGAGAGTTATTTTTTGAAAATGTAGATTTTTTTACCACTTTTCTTTAAAATTATTGAAATGGATGCCTCTAGTTTCCCTCCCATACTTATCAAAAGATGATTTCATTTATCTTTTTGATACTTTAGTGGGTGTGGAATGCTATCCATTGTGGTTTTGTTTTGCCTTTCACTGATATGTATTGATGTTGAGTATCTTTCATGTACTTATTAGCCATTTGTTTATGTTCTTTGGGGGAAATAGCTATTCAAATACTTTGTTTTAATTTTGCAATTGTATTTAGTGACAAATGATAAAAATTCTCTATATATTTTGGTTAAAGTGCCTATTATTTGGACACCTTAATAAATTTTAAAGAATACATTTCAATTTCTGAAAAAAAATTTAACTCACCTAATTATCAGGACAGTATTGAATAGTTATATCAATTTTGGGAGACTTAATTATGTTCAATCTGATCAATGAGCATGCAAGGTCTTCTTTGACTTCTTTTCGACTATTTTGCAGTGCTCTTGTTTAAGTCTTCTAGTTTTTGAAAAGTACAATACAGTGTCCTCATTTTATACCTCTCTTTTCCCATTTCTTCACCTCTATTTCCAGTGGTTTACCAATTTACTAATTAAAGAATATATTTTATTAACTCACCTTTTGCAGTGGAGTGAAGACAGATCCAATTCCTGATTTAAAAAAACTTGCATATAAAATTGTTTTCCTCAGTATAAAATCAGAACCCTGTAATAGTGTCTTTAATCCTTTCATTTTATAAACTGAGCTGTTGTAAGTTGTATTTTTTAATATAATAATTCACTCTCAGCATGTGATCTAGGCAAGATCTAACTCCAGAGCTATACCTAAAAGATGCTAATCATATCCAATTCAATTTTAACATATAGATCAGTCTGAATTATTATAGTATATTAAATATAAATGTGTATAAGTTCTAATTGATAGCTAAAATACCAGCCAATAAATGAAGTTATGAATGAATTGGTAATTCATCAATTATCAATAATCATGGGGTAGCCACAGAAATCATTTGGGGAAGGAATTTTTTGAGATCAGGTTTGTCCCACATGCAAAATATTACCTTATAGATTACTGTTGGCTACAAGTGCCAATGCATACATTTACAATGTGGCAGTCTGGCAGTCACCAACTGATCTTATTAATCAAATTTAGCATCATCCATAGCTGGCAACCGGATATATATCTTCTGATAAAACATGAAGTTACTATATCTTATGTGTGGCAGATAAAGAATTATTTATATATTGGCCTAATACAAATCTAAGCTAGTTTTTATACTAAGAGTTGACAAACTATAATATTCTGGCCAAATTCAGGCAAATGTCTACATTTATTTTAAAGTCTTACTGGAACATAGTACCCATCTACATTGATGTATGGTTTGTGAGTGCCTACATGTTACAATATCAGGGTTGAGAAGTCCTGACCAAGTTTATGGGACCACAAAGTGAAAAATATTTACAACCATGCTTTATAGAAAAAGATCGATGATTCTTGTTATTTTAGAACTAATTTTCAGCATACATGAAATAATCAGACAAAAATTGGAACCCAGGGCATCCAACTAGCCAATTGGTCTACATTCTTCTGAAATTATTTTTGAAAAATGATTATAGCCTGTTATATATGAAAGGAGACAAAAAGGACATAACAATTAACTTCAATGTGAGTTTGATCACTGTTAGTGAGACTTTGATCACAAGTTCAACTATGAGATAGTTTGGAAGTAATTGGGTTAATTTGTATACATAGCAGCTATTCAAACATAAAATTATTAATTTTTTGTGAAAATTTATTATTGTGGTAATGAAAGAAACTTCTTTTAATTATTCAATAGTTCTTGGAAAATGAATTGTTAGGATGCATGTAACTACTATTTTAGTGAGAACATATATACAACTGTGCACATAAATTGAAAAAGGTAGTTCTGATGTGGAACTTTGTCAGATATATTAGATACAGATTTTGGTTATATCATTGTTTATTATATCATTCTTTGAATTTTGTTCTGTGTTAAAAATTTATTGTAAATAAATGGCTTCAGAAATAAATGTATCAATTTATTATCATTTCACTACTTCTTTATCCCCTCATAATTTCTGAGATGTCCAGATTAAGTAGTTTTTCCTCTGCAGAGAACTAAGTTTTTGAAAAAAAATTTTTTGAAACTATGAGTTTGCATGTTTATATTACAAAAATGGAAATTATGAAAATATTAGAATAAAAATGGATGACTAATTTTGCCTAGGAGATAGAAAATAAATTGTATATTGCTTTCAACTTAACAGTAATCTAAATCCATATTGATTTTAGAGGAAATGATATAGGCAGCCACTGAATGCACTTCCTTTGATGGAAACATGAAATATATGATTACGTGTAAAGCAGTTCCCTCTGTAAATGAACTGATTACTAGCTGAACACTTCATTTTCATCAGTAGACAAAAAGGATCTATCAACATGGGTGACAGAGGCAGAGACATTACCATCCCTGGCATCGTCAGTCCCAGAAGGGAAAGACTTTATAAGCACTGAGCTTCTCCCTGAAGTGTAAGGGGTTTGGACCCCAAGTAGGTTACTCCAGTGCTAAGTACCTGCATTGGAGAATAGATACTTTTATCTCAAAATATCTGGCATTGAAAACTAAAGGGACATAATGTCCTGAGGTACTAAAGAATTCTGGGAAACAGAGATACTTCTTTCTAAGATAACATAAAGATTCACTCTGGGACTCCAAGAGAGGTGGCAGTTTGAAAAACAAAGGGACCGTGCGTGGGTGAGTTTCATATATTGAGCAGAGGCACCTGCCAGGGAAGCAGGGACCAGCAGAAACATCTCCTTTTCATATTGTTGGTGAAGGTGGCATGTTCATGGTTGTTCGGAGGTGACACTCCCTGTTGTGCTATTTAGAGAGAGCAAGTGAACGCTGAAATTATTGTGTTCAAATAGCCAGAGCTAAGATCACATGCTAACTATACATATACTGGATTGCTACTTTGTAAGTCATGACTGAACCACACCCATCTTGGTACTCATATTACCACAATTGCTTAAACCAAGAGAAACAAAGACACCTAGCTTTATTTATAACAAATTAGCTAAACAAAAAAGAAAAAATACAATGGATATACGAATGTCTTCCATAAACGTAATGAAAATTTAACAGTATATATAAAAGAAACTTACTCACTATCTTACATGTTACACAAAAATTCACTCAAAATTGATCAAAGACTTAAGTAAAGCATGAAACAAATAAAATACACAGAAGAAAACATCGATGGTAAGCTCCTTGACATCAACCTAGTCACATTTTGGTGATCAGCTTTAATGGCCAGAGATCAAAACAAAGGTCAATAAATGTACTACATCAAAATAAAAAGCTTCTGTACAGAAAATATAACATCATCAAGTTAAAAGTCAACCAACTGGAATGGGAGAAGATAATTTCAAATTGCGCATCTGACAAAAGTTAATATTTAATATTTAAAATGTCTAAAAAAACCATAAAGCTCAATAATAGCTACAAAACGGCATGATTAAAGAATGGGTGGGAGACCTGAATAGATATTTCTTCAATGAAGACTTACAGATGAACAATAGTTACACAAAAATGTTCATCAACACTTATTATTAGTGAAATGCAAATCTGGCATGTATTCTCCTGTACATCTGAAATGATTCTAGTTCTACATTCAGTGAAATTATTTGTTTGTGTTTGGAGAATTAACTAATCTACTTAGGAAGTGGTTACTATTTTGTGATCCATGTTGGAAGATTACAAAATCTGTGGTATACATGGCTTTTACTTATGTTCATGTTTAGTCCTAATTTAAACCATGAGTTCCTTAGGGCATGAATAAGATCTTTTAATTTTTTCCACCCCCAGAACATAATTACCATAAAGTAAGTATTTAATAAATATTTATAGAGGACAAAAACATCAGATGGTTGAGTGAGATAAACAGATATCTCTTTCTATAAAATGGGACAAGGAGAACCATCAAACAAGGGGTGATTCTATTGAGGGAAAGAGACCCCATGATTGAGAGGCAACACCAGAGGAGACACACAGGGAATAGAAATTGTATCTCAATCTTGCCTTGCAGGGTGGCAGTGCTGGAAGTGGAGTGGAATGAGGGGGAGAATTACATAAAGTCGACAGTGATGTCACCAACATGGCCGCAAAGAGTCACTGGGATTAAGCTTTATCTTGGATATAGTAAATACAGGAGAAACGATAGCAAACTCCAGTCAAAGCACAGATGGTAGGAGCAGGATTGATGACCCAGTGGAAACAAGAGGAAGGTGAAAAAACTGAAGAAGGGAGAGGGAGATTCCCACCAGACCCTGACCACCCTCCTCCACCTACAAACCTGGAATACTGGGACCAAGGAAAGAAAAGGAGGAGAGAGAGAGAAAAAAACTGAAAGGAACTGGGAAAGCTGAAACATCTGAAAACCCTAGAAGAACAACAAAGGTCAGTGGGTTGATTTGCATGGAGTGATTGCGGGACTGCTGCAGATCCACAGCAGTGAGTAGTGGTGAGTAAAGTGTGAAGGATAAGCCTCAGTCTTCTGACCACCATTGGGGGCACCACTCAGCTCTGGGAATACCCAGCCTCCTGATGCAGCTGGAAGCAGGGCAGCAGTGTTCCAGCCTTTAGCAACAATTCCCTGATAGAGGAAGCCTGGCAGAAAGTGGCAGCTAGCTAACAAAACTCAGCATCAGCCCTAGACAAGGCTAGACAAGGCATCAGCCCTTGCCTCCACTATGGAACTAGACCATTTCTTCCTTGAATGGGGAGCATAGCGCTTTTATTCCCCTATGTTTTGTTCAGGGCTTTGTTCTGAACGGAAAAATCTGAACTTTCTACTCCCCAGCACCTTACTAGCCAAGAGAGACACCACAGCTTAAGCCCAGCTCCCTCCATTAGCTGAAAATGGCAGGGAGAGACCAAAAATGCTGAAACAGGCAGGACTTTGCCTGAAAGGGAAATATTCACCCTCCTCAGGACTTTATCAGACAGACTGGAGGGGTGAGACAGCTTGTACTCAGCTCCTACTGACACAAACTATGCAATGTCTCTCAACGGACAAATATTGGGTAGATTGGGAAAAGCTCTAAAAAAAATCAGAATTTCCACTGCTAACTTGTGTTATGACCTCCCTTTTTTGTATAATCATAATATCAAAATATTTTGAGCAACCATCAGTTTACAACTGGATTGTCTTAGCCTCATAAGGCGGCTGCCTGATTCAGGCAAGCTGCCCCAGGGCAAGAAATCCCTCTGTCTCCTGAAACAGAAGGCAAACCCCAGGAGAGATAAGACCCTAGGGCATAAAAACTCCTGGGAAGCTTCCTTGGTTTCTTTAAATAAAAAAACAAACCTCAGATAAGACTCCCAGGGCATATGGGAGCCTCTGCATTATTCACATTTTAGTATTCACATCAGGGGGTGGTTTAGGAAAAAATCTTTGAGGTTATCAAACGGATTTTCTAAAACAGATTCTGGAATAAAGTTATTTTTAAATAAATGCTTCAATGATGTTGATAAAAAAAATGGCTCATGGACAAATTTTAACCTTGATTACACAGGTCTTGTTTGATACACAACTGTACAACTTTCCCTTAATTTACTCCTTTCTAAAACAAGCACTAACTACTCTCTGTTAGCCTTAAATTAGCAACTAACTTTTCTTTAGACAATCACTGATAACACTGCTAACACAATTGATTACTACCCCAAGACCCCTAAAAACCTTTTGCTAATGAGCTCATCCCTTCCCAGACCCTTCTTCCTTTGAGTGATAGCTGGACAGCTGTACACATGAAAATTATCACAAGAACGTATAATCTAGTATACCATAATATTTTAAGAGAGGAATACTTTGTTCCCCTTGTCCTTGAGAATGTTTTATGGTGATCTCTCATTAGCTTGCCCTATGCATTATAGCAATTGGCTACTTGTTACACAATGTAAATAAAGATTTTCTGAGGGAATGGCAGGAAGACTTGCACCCAATCCTAACTCCCGTGTCTTCCTCATGCCTGCTCCTCTCTCCCCTTTTGGAATCTCCGCTCGGTGATGCCTTCCCACCTTAGGGCCCTGTCTGTCTTGCCTCCAGACACCTCGATAGTTGGAGCTGGACTCCAACATCCTACAATTAGCTGAAAATGTCAGGGTGAGGCCAAAGGCCCTGAAACAGGTGGGGTTTTGTGTTCAAGTGGAAATCTGCACTTTTTTTTTTGCTCCCCAGGTCATAGTCAGCCACCAAGAATGAGCACTCCAGCTTGCACTCAGTTCCTGGCCAGTAACAGGAAGGATGGCAAGGTGTTGCTGGGCAGCACACAGCACCTGCTAATAACTATAAGTTGTACAGTGGCAGAGCTACCACTACAAAATGCATAGTACCTCATCCAAATTGGAAACCAGGCCAGAGATGGGACCACTGCCAAAAGGAGCACAGAGCCCCCCAATGAAACCAGGCAACAGACGGACCACTGTCACCCTTAAAAACATCCCTCTGCCAGCCCAGAAAGAGCACCCAGAAGAAATGCTGGCCAGTACTAGCAACTCAGTGACTCAATAACTAGAAAGCACTAGGAAACAAACAATGGAGAGAAGAAAAAATTCAAGTAAGTCCACAGGGGAAAAATTCACCACAGAAAGATCAGTCACCAGAAATCAACACAGATTTAGAAGAACTGTTCATTCTGTGAGATAGAGAATTTGGAATGATCATGAAAAACAAACAAAACAAAGATGTAAATAGAAAAATGACAAGAGATGAATAATCAATTAACTGAAGAATGAAACGAGACCTTAAAAAAGAAAATAAAAGGAATGCAGGAGATCAAAAGATCACTGGAAGAGATAAAGAAATTGGGAAAAGCAACAAACACAGAAGAGATGAAATGGAGGAACGAATCCGCACCCTTGAAGACACAGAAATAAAAAGAAACAAAATAGAAAAAGAACGAGAAATGCAAAGGAAAAGGAATGAAGAAACACTCCGAAAACTGACACCATGAGGTTGCTGATATAATCTATAACAGTTATAGGTCTCCCAGAAGGTGAGGAGAAAGGCCAAGGAACTTAAAAAATATTCACAGAGATAATTGAAGAGAACTTCCCAATTATAAAGAAAGTAGACATATAAGAAGTGAGAAGAACACCAAAGTACCATGATGATAGGAGAAATACAGGACACAAAATAGTAAAACTACTGAGAATCCAAGACAAGGAAAAATTAATGAGAACCACAAGAGAAATGAAATGAATAACCTATAAAGGAAAACCAATCAGGTTGACAGACTTCTCCAAAAAAAAAAACACTGACGGTAAGAATAGAGAGGAGGAACATAATCAACAAACTCCAAGAAAATAAATGCCAACCAAGAATACTTTATCCTGTAAAGCTCTCCTTCCTCTATGAAGAAAGAATAAGGACATTCTCAGACAAACAGAAATTCTAAAATTTTGTCAAGACTACACCCCCATTCCAAAAAATGCTAAAAGAAGTTCTTTTTTTTAAACTTTTTAAAAGATTTATTTATGCATACAGAACTAGGGTACAGGCTAGAGGCTCAGGGGCAGTGAGAGGATTCACCAGAGACAGAGTGGGGAGCAGAACAGGATGACTGAGGAAGAACACAACTGAGGGGAGCAGAGGGCAGGTCAAGAGAGATCTGTCGTGCCATGTGGGTCACCTCCGGGGTAGAGATACACTCATGCTGAAGTGGCTTTTAGCTTCTTAGTGCTGTGCTTTAGCCAGCTGCACCACAAGGGAAGTTCTAAAAGAAGTTCTTAAAACAAACCAACAGAGGGATGAATATGAACGGATCAAAACAAAGAATAAAAACACAAAAAGTAAGACAAAATGGCAAATGTAGGTGGCAATGTATCAATATTAACTTTAAATGTAAATGGTTTAAACTCAGCAATAATGAGAAACAGTGGCAGTCTGGATTAAAAAACAGAACCCAACCTTCTGCTATCTCCAGGAAACACATCTCACTACAAAAGGTAAAGAAAGATTTAAAGTAAAAGGTTGGAAAACAATCCTACAAGCAAATGGACCGAAAAAGAAGTCAGGAACTAGTATTCTTATATAAGATAGACTTCAAACTAAGAAATGTTGAAAGAGACACATGGCCACTGCATTATGATTATAGGGGCATTACAACAAGAACACATGCCATTAGTCAACATAACACACTAAATGAAGTAGCACTAAAATATATCAGGAAATTACTGCCATCTATAAAAATGTATATTGGAGAAAACACATGTATAATAGGAGACTTCAATATGCCTCTCTCACAATGGGCAGATAAATAAGACAAAAAATAAAAAAAGACACTAAAGCTCTGAACAAGGATCTAGATATCATGGACCTCACAGAAATCTATAGAACACTGTATCCCCAAAAATCTGAGTACACATTTTTCTCAAAGCCACATGTATCATTCTCTAGTATTGAACTCATACTGAGTCTCAAGATAAATATCAATAGATACACTAAGATCAAAATCATACCAACTATCTTCTCTGACCATAAATGAATCAAACTAGAAATAAATTATGTGAAGAAGGCAAGAAACCCACTACCACATGGAGACTGAACCCCACACTACTGGAGGACCATTGGATCAATGAGGAGATCAAAGAAGGAATTAAAAAATACCTGGAGAAGAATGACAATTAGGACACAACTCTCCAAAACTTATGAGACACATTAAAAAACAGTAGTAAGAGAAAAATATATAGTGATACAGGCTCACATAAAGAAACAATAAATAACTCAAAGAAACAACCTAATCTCTCACCTTAAAGAACTGGAAAAAGAACAACAAAATAACCCAAAAGCCAGTAGAAGACAGGAAATAAAAATGTCAAACCAGAAATAAATGAAATGGAAGTCAAGAAAACAATCCAAGAAAGAATCAATGAAATAAAAATTTGGTTCTTCAAAAAATTAAACAAGATAGACAGACCACTAGCCAGGCTCACAAAGAAAAAAAACAAGAGAAAGTGCAAATAAATAGTATCATAAATGAAAGAGGAGAAATCATAACAGATCCAGCAGAAGTCAAAAGAATAATCAGAGAATACTATTAACAGCTATATGCAAACAAGTTGGACAACTTAGCAGAGATGGACGAATTCCTACAACTCTACAATCACCCAAACCTAGATAAATAAGAAATAGAACTAAACAGGCCAATTATAAGCAAGGGAATGGAAGAAGTAATCAAAACCCTCTCCAAAGGTAAAAGCCCAGGACCTGATCGATTTACAAATGAATTTTACCAAACATTCAGAAAAGAAATAGTGCCTATTCTACACAGACTCATCGAAAAAGAAAATCAAAAAAGAAGGAAAACTACCACATACTTTCTACAAAGTCAACATCACACTAATACCAAAACCTAACAAAGAAAATACAAAGAAAGAAAACTTCAGAAAAATCTCCCTAGTGAACCCCAATGTCAAAATCTTCAACAAAATTTTAGGCAACAGAATCCAACAATACATTCAAAGAATAATATACCATGACCAAGTGGGCTTTACTCTAGCAACACAGGTATTATTCAACATCAGAAAATCAATTAATGTAATGTATCACATCAACTGACAGAAAAACAAAAACCATATAATCATGTCAATAGATGTGGAGAAGGCATTCCACAAAGTTCAACATCCATTTATGTTTAAGGCCCTTGAAATCCTTGGAACAGAAGGAACATATCTCAACATGATAAAAGCCATATATGGCAAACCTAAGGCCAACATTATCCACAATGGAGAAAGGCTGAAAGCCTTTCCTTTAAGATCAGGAACAAGACAAGTGTGTCCACTATTGCCCCTGGAAATTTTAGCCAGAGCAATAAGACAGGAAAAAGTTATACAAAGAATCCAAATAGGGAAAGAAGAAGTAAAACTATCTTTATTTGCAGATGATATGTCATTTTAAAGGAAAACCCCAAACACTTCATAGAGAAACTGATCAAAACAATCAACCAATTTAGTAAGGTAGCAGGATATAAAATCAACACACAAAAGTCAGAGGCTTTCCTATACACAACCAATCAGAAGAAGCAGAAATAATAAAAAAGAAATCCCCATTTCAATTAAAACAAAAAGAGTCAAATACCTGGTTCAACATCAGAAAACTACAAAACACTGTTAAAAGAATTACAAGAAATACCAAGAAATGGAAAACTTCCCCTGCTCACAGATTGGTAGGATTAATACAATTAAAATGGCCACTCTACCAAAAGCAATATACAGCTTTAATGCTATCCCAATAAAAGTCTCATTGACATTCTTCAAAGAAATAGAACAAATATTGATGAGATTCATATGGAACCACAAAAGACCTCGAATAGCCAAATATCTCATGACTAGAAAGAAAAAGAATTGAGGCATCACAATCCCAAACTTCAAGATATAACACAAAGCTATAATAATTAAAACTGCATGGTATGGGAACTAGAACAGACACACACACCAGTGGATTCAAATAGAAAACCCAGCTAAAAATCCACAGGTTTATGGGCAGCTTATCTTTGACAAAGGAACATAAACTATACAATGGAACAAAAAGTTTGTTCAACAAATGGTGCCTGGAAAACTGGGATGCTACCTGCAAAAATATGAAACTAGATCATTATCTTGCACCATACACAAAAACCAACTCAAAGGGGATTAAAAACCTATACATAAGAGTGGAAACCATAAAATACCTGGAAGCAAAGATGGGCGAAATACTACACGACATACACTTCAGTAGCATCTTTAAAGATACAACACCCAGTGTAACAATAGTGAAGGAATGGATAAACAGATGGAATCACATTAAGTTGAACAGCTTCTGCACAGAAAAAGAGACATTACAAAAAACAAACAGACATCCCATTGATAGGGAAAAAATTTTTCTCACACAATAATGGATTGATCACAAAGATATACAAAGAACTGATGAAACTCAACAAAAATAAACAACCCCATCAAAAATGAGCAGAAGTGCTACAAAGGCACTTCTCCAAAGAAGAAATGATGATGGCCAACAGGTATATGAAAA
>NW_004567125.1:33000258-33002276 GCF_000260355.1 Condylura cristata | reverse complement strand
CATGATAGCACTCAGGTTATTTCGTGATGGGAAGCTCGTGAGGATTGCAACTGAGATGGAAAAAGGTACAAAATTATGTAAAAATAAACTGTTATAATTAAAGAAAATAACAATTCAAAATAGATTAAAGATATGGATGTAAGACCTAAAATCATAAAATATCTAGAAGAAAACAGGAAAAATACTTCATGACATTGATTTCAGTGATGTCTTTGGGGACATGATTCCCTATAGTGAGGAAAGTGAAAGAAAAATAAACAAATGGAAATAAATCAAAGAAAACAAAGATATTCTACTGAATGGTGGGAAATATTTGCACATGATACATCTGATAAAGGGCCAATATTATATTCAAATCCAATAAACAACTTATAAAACTGAGCAAATAAAAACAAATAACTCTAAGCAAAGCACTAAATAGACACTTTTTTATAGAAGATGTACTGATGATCAATAAGCGGAAGAAAAAATGTGCAACACCAATTATCTTCAGGAAAATGCAAATAAAAAAAACATGATCACATATTACTTCACACCCATAAGACTGACTTATATCAAACAGCAGGAACAAGTTCCTTGTTGAGGTAATAGAGAAAAAAAAAAACAACCTTGTACACTTTTGTGGAAATGTAAACTGCTTAACCCCTTAGGTAAATATTGTGAATGTTTCTCTAATATAAACAAAACATATATGACTTACTTATCAATTTCACTTTTAGGTATTTAGCCAAATAATGCAAAAACATTAATTTGAGGGGATATGTGCATTCCTGTGTCAAGATCCTTAGCACTTTAGTGCAGTTCAATGGATTATGAAATTGTGTGTGTGTATACACAGATATATATATGAGAGTTTATGAGAGATGAATAGAAGATGATAGATAGATAGATAGATTAGATAGCTAGCTAGCTAGCTAGCTAGATAGATAGATAGGTAGATAGATAGATAGAGATAATAAAACTCTACTTGGCTATAAAAATATGTAATTTTGTCATTTGCAAAAACTAAGTTTGAACTAGAGGGGGTTGTACTAAATGAATTAATTCAAAATACTGGATGTCTTCACTCATATGTGGAATGTAAGGAAGTTAACAAAGGAACAGACAAAACTAATCTCAATAAACACTGGAAACCTGACTGCAGACTGGGATTGCCAGATGGGTATATGTGGGATGATGGTGGGTGTGATGTGCTAACATTTATTTGAATCACTGTGAATCTAGACCTCTAAGTCATAAATAGTGTTGTAGATTGATGTTGCTCAATAACAACAAAGCAAACAGACATTTTGCTTTGGTCATGATTATCATTGTGCTGAGAGAGCTTTTTTCTATGGTCTTCATCTCATTTCATCAAAAGTTTCTCCATTTCTTCCATATGTCCTCAAAATATTTGTTAATATCATTAATTTCAATGAAGCAGATGCTTTAACAGCTTCAATCACTGTTCTTGTTCTTCAGAATCTTAGCTATGATGGCTGGAACCCTGATGGTGAACAACAAACAGAACTGATTTTCCACCCTCATATTCATTACTATTAATTTCATTTCCATGTCAGTCACTTAGTGTGGTCTCTTATTAGCAACACTTGAAGTGAATTTGTGCCTTGAGGGTATGTGATGAAGCAGCAGATTAAATCAAGTCAAAGAGACACAGTAAACATGAGATGATGAGGTTATGCTGGAGTGAAGTCTATAGAGTTCTGCTGATTATGACACAACTGTGATATAGAGTCTAAAGATTAAACTGTTAAAGTAAATAATGCTAAGTGGCACAGCACTGTGTACACAGGGAATACTACAGCATGAGAAAAGAATGAAACCCTGATATTTGTGATCACATAATAGATGGACTTTGAGGATGGTAGACTAAGTGATTTTACAGAGACAAATGATGCAGTATTATCTGACTTAAATGTTGAATCCAAAAAAGAATACAAACTAACTAAGCTGAAATAAATTTATAGATGCAGAAAATATATTTTGGCTACCAGAAGGAAGAATAATTGGGAGGTGGG
>NW_004567125.1:32987567-32999368 GCF_000260355.1 Condylura cristata | reverse complement strand
GTATGCCCTTGGTGAGAGGCCCCTGCTTGACCCTACACTTAGCTGAAAAGCAGGAAATCTGGGCACCAAGGCAATATCCTAAAAATTAAAGAGTGCTGGGAATTCCACATTACAGCATCCAGAATTTCCCTCTAGATTCAGAAACGTGGTAGTTAGTGTGTAATTGTATGTTACAGACCATGCACACGGAGACAAAGAGAAGTGAACACCTTGGGGAGGGGAGTGTCCAAAGGGATAATAACTCCAAAGATGACTCCCAAACCTAGATCTGGTGCAATTCTGCACTGTGCCAAAAAACTAAATCTCTCAGGGAACAGACAAAAGAATCCTTCACCAATGAGGCTCATGGGACTTCAGCTCCCAAACCACATAAACTGTAAATGCTTCCAGCACACATTCTCGTCAACTTTACTAATCTCAAACTATGAGAGAGCAGAATGGTTTTGTCTATAGGCCCCAGGAATGACTCCAGCTTCCTGCCCTTCTTGAATGTAAAACTTGCAACATCATCAACCACATATGGAAGACACAACACCAGTGAACTTGGACTCTTCCCTGATGATGTCCCTATGAGCCAGAACATCTTTAAAGGTATTGGGGAATGTGGCATGATGTGTAGGACTGCTTTTATGGGGACTAACTTCAGGTGCTGCAAACAGATGGCAGATATAAAACAGTTTGTTTACAGAAAACTCTGCCATGCTGAAATATCAGCTTCTGGAAGTAATTTTGGGTGCATTAAAATATCTTCTTGCTTCCATCTTAGAGCCTCTCTCTTTCAGCAGCATGTCACATGGTTTATGTGCTTATCCTCTCCCATTTACATATTACCTTTTTAACATTGTTCAATCCTTTGTTTTTCTTTTAGTAATTTCCAAAAATTCAATAATCAATTTAATAATCAATTTCTGTACAGTTGTACAGTAGGAAATTATATTAATTTGATAAATGACTTGCTCCCTCTTTCAATGTGCTCACAGTATAAGCAGGGGAAAAGAGAGGGAAGTAAATATAAAAATGAAATATTCTAAATGATACTGCAATCCTGGTGAATTGGCTCCTTAAATAGTCAACTTTTCCAGGGATATTGGTAAAGAATTCATAGACAAGTGTATAATTGTACAGAACATTGAAATATGTAGTTCTTCCAGGTTGAGAAGGTATGAAAGTACTAAGGAGGGACAGCATGACAGTAAATGTGAATGATTCAACATATTACAAGTTATGTTTAAGTAGCAGAAGTTAGCTCTTAATGTCTGATAATAATGTGGGGCAAGGATGAAAAAACATGAGCCTCATTGGTAAGGAGTAGGCAGGCAAAAGGAATCTTTTTTTTTAAAGATTTATTTATGCATACAGAACTGGGGTACAGGCCAGAGGCTCAGGTATGGTGAAAGGATTCAGCAGAGACAGAGTGGGGAGCAGAATAGGCAGATGGGCAAAGGACACTTCTGAGGGGAGCAGCGGCGAGGTCTGTATAGGTCTGCCTCATCATGTGGTCACCTCCGGGACAGACAGGAATCGAACTCATGCGGAAGTGGCTTTTGATTCTTAGTGCTGTGCTTTAACCCACTGCGCCACAAGGGAGGGCTGGTAAAGGCAGTCTTACATTTGACTTCAGTCATTGCAGTTTATGTAGAATTGGTATGAGGTGATAGAATAATCAGGTTCATGCTGTGGGAAGATCTGGGTGAAGTGACAAAAACAATACCAATAATGAAAAGATCTTTGTCAAAGTCTTGGGGAAAAGACAAGGAGGGTTGAAGAGCTAAAGAGTAGGGTTTTAAATATTTTAAATATTTAATTTGTTCTGTATGTTTTTCCTGTTGGGTTAATGTAATGTAACTATTCATCAAATCACAGGGCAACCATGAAGTGAAACCACCACATATTTAGTTAAAATCTACAAAACTAAGAATAAACACACATTCAATGTGATTGGGATTACAAAATGATACAATCTGGTAGACAGTTTAATGAATTATCAAAAAAAGAAACAGGGTCTTGGAGGTTCCTCAAACTGCTAAACATGGAGCTTCCCTATGACCCAGCAATCCCACTCCTAGGTATCTACCCAAAAGACAAAAAAACAACGATTCAAAAAGATACCTGCACCCCCATGTTTATTGCTGCTTTATTTACAATTGGAAAGACATGGAAACAGTCCAAATGCCCCAAAATGGATGACTGGATTAAAAAGATGTGATAAATATACACAATGGAATATTACTCAGCAACCAAAAAAAGAGAACACATGTCTTTTGCAGCAACTTGGATGGAGCTGGAAAAGATCATGCTTAGTGAAGTAAGCCAGAAAGAAAAGGAAAAATAGCGGATGGTTTCTCTCATAGCAGGAATATAATGGAACAGGCAAGAAACTAATGATAATGATGAACAGTTATATATCAGAGACATTTTATGGGGTGGAGTGGGGAATGGGATCTAAAACAGTGGGGGGAGGGAAATGCACTGGACTATGGTGACGGCACAAGGGTGATTTGGTGATGGGAAATCCAAGGGGATTGCAATTGAGATGGAAAAATGCACAAAAACATGTAAAATAAACTATTATAAAATTTAAAAATACTCCTTAAAAATTATTCCAAAATAAAAAAAAAATTATTCCAAATCAAACCCTTATTTAAAAAAAAAAAAAGAAACAGGTCTAGTCCTATGCCTGTGCAATCGAATTTCAGCATATTTTCCCAACTTCCTTAAAAATTTATATCTATGCAAGAACTTGCATGTGTGTAATTAAGATGTCCTTTATAGGTGCCAATAAACATTAGCACAACAGAAAATAATTCAGCAGTAATTATTAAATAAATAAATAAAAAGAAATGAGTGAACTATTAGGCAACAGAGTAGCACGACTGAATCTTAAGTGTTTATTATTAAGTAAAAGGAGCCAACTGGAAAAATCACTTCATGATTCCAATTACATGACAAAAACCACAGAAATAATGGTATTTTATAATTATATATGTAAGGCATGCTTAAGAAAAAATCCCCACAATGATGGGATATAGAAATGGGTACAAGAAAAATTGAAGACTATCTCAACAAACCTTTGGTAAAATCTAGCCCTTGAAATCAGAACATGGAATTGAAGCATACAGAAGGGGCTGAACTAAAAGGGAAGGGAGCACAGTGGACTATGGTGGTGGAATATGTGTGACGTGGTGGAGGGTGCACCACAGTGGCAATGCTTGACTGGGTGGATGTCGGAGACTAGCTCCAACTTTTGAGATGTCTGGAGGCAGCACAGGCAGGACCCTAAGATGGGAAGGCGTCGGCGAGTGGATATTCCAGAAGGGAAGACAGGAGCGGGTGCGAGGAAGACACAGGAGTCAGGATAGGGTGCAAGTCTTCCTGCTTTCCCTTCAGCAGGTCTTTATTTATACTGTGTAGCAAGTAGTTAATTGTAATAATGCATAGGGTGAGTTAATGAGATATCTCTATAAAACATTCTCAAGGACAAGGGGAAAAAGCATTCTTCTCTTAACAATTTATGGTATAACAGATTATACGTTTTGTGATAGTTATCATGTATACAGCTGTCTAGTTATCACTCAAAGGAAGAGAGGTCTGGGAAAGGGTGAGCTTGTTAGCAAAAGGTTGTTAGGGGTCTTGAGGTAGTAATAAATTGTGTTAGCAGTGTTATCAGTGATTGCCTAAAGAAAAGCTAATGGCTAATTTAAGGCTAGCAGAGAGTAGTTAGTGCTTGTTTTAAAAAGGAGTAAATTAAGAGAAGGTTGTACAGCTGTATATCAAACAACGCCTGTATAGTCAAGGTTAAAATTTGTTCATTATGCCCTGGGAGCCTTATCTGAGGTTTGCTTTTTTATTTAAAGAAACCAAGGGAGCTTCCCAGGAGTTTTTATGTCCTGGGGTCTTATTTCTCCTGGGGCTTGCCTTTTGTCTCAGGAGAAAGAAGAATATCTCCTCCTGGGGCAGCTTGCCTGGACCAGGCAGCCGCCTGTGTGGTTAAGACAATCCAGTTATAAACTGAATGTTGCTCAGAATATTTTGATATTATGTTTATACAAAAAAGGGAGGTCATAACATAAGTTAGCAGTGGACAGTCTGATTTTTCAGAGCTTATCCCGATCCACCCGGAATCTGTCAGACGATGGACGTTGCATAGCTTGTGTCAGGTGGACCCTATGCTTTCCAAACACCAACAATGATAATACAAACCAATGCTACCTCAACTAAAATAACAAATGATATAACTAAATAGAGAAGTATTGGATTATAACTCAAAGCACCTAGTAGTCAGGAGTTCATAATGACGCAAAGAAATTGTTGAATAAGTAAGAAGAAACAAATTACCTTGCAGAAGAAGTCCAATATTTTTACAGATATTCCATTCTCTGGGAGGTAGAAACAACTTATCATTCTTGGGTATGGGCCATGCTTAATGACTTCCTTACAAAAGTCAAGTGTGAAAATGTGACTTAAGTGGAGAAATCTGACAAACATAATTTCAGTCACGTGATCAAGGTCAACATGAAAGAAAGGAGTCATGTTGCCCACCTGTAAACTGACATCGAGTGATAAGTATGACATCTGACCTCTGAGGTCTTCCCCATACCCCAGCCACAATACAAGTCTAACAATGAAATTAACACCAGACAAGGCTCAACTGAAGGATATTTTACAAAACATCCTTTAAGTGCTCCTCAAAGTGATCAATATAGTAAAAAAAAAATAGGTAAGTTTATGAAACTGGGCTACAAGGCCCCTAAGGAGCTATGAGACCCAATGTAACAGGGTGGGAGATGTTATTAGTACCAGAAGTGAGTATAGGTTTTTCTTTAGTACCTTTGCATTTTTTTAGCAATTCTAAAACTTCAAAATAAAAAACTTATTAAAATATAAAATGTCAGTGAAAAACAAAACAACTTGAAATGGATTCCATTCTGTTAATGATTTTGCTTGGTTTTGGTATTGGTTGTGTTACAGAATGAATTAGGAAATGTTACCATTTGTGGAGAATGGATACAATTACTATTTTCAATATATGGCTGAATTCAAGTCTTTGATTAACAATTATTTATTTTTGTAAGTTTTTCTTTTCAGTAATTTTAATTTTTAAAAAAGATTTATTTATTTATGTATACTGACTGGGGTACAGGCCAGAGGAGCAGGGGAAGTGAGAAGATTAACCAGAGATAGAATGGGGAGCAGAATAGGCAGACCTACAAAGTACACTGCTGAGGGGAGCAGCGGGTGGGTTAGGAGATGTCTGCTGCACCAGGTGGGTCACTTCCCTGGCTGGGGATCAAACTCATGCTAAAGAAACTGTGGCTAGCTTCATAGTGCTGTGCTCAACCCATTGTGCCATCAGGAAGGGCCCTCAATAACTTTTAAATTGAGGTAATATTTGTTTACAGCACTGTACGGAAGTCAGAGATTCAGGATCAGTCCTTTTAAGATGTATGTTATCATAGCACACCCACCTCCTGTAATCCTCCACCCCAATCAATTATCAGTCAGATTTCTAGGGTTTATTTTTATATGATATTTTCTTTTGCTTCTCTGTATCCTATATATGAATGAAACAAGCCAGTATTTCTCTTTCTACTTATGGTATTTCACTTAGTAAATTGCCTCCAGTTCCATCCATGTTGTCACAAATAGTAACATTTCATTTTTTCTTTTTATAGTTGAATAGTATTGCATTATATATATATATATATCTACTACATTTCCTTTTTTTTTTTAAAGATTTATTTATTTATTCATTCATACAGCACTGGGGTACAGGCCAGAGACTCGGAGGGTGAGACTATTCACCAGAGACAGAGCGGGGAGCAGAACAGGCAGATCCGTGAAGTATACTGCTGAGGGGAGCAGTGGGCGGGTCAGTAGAGGTCTGCCATGCCATGTGGTCACTTCCGGGGAAGGCGGAAATCGAACTCATGCGAAAGTGGCTTTAGCTTCTTAGGGCCCTACATTTCCCTTTTCTTCGCTTTCTTTTTTTGTTAAGGTGACACTGCTGATCATTTGTTTTGTTTTATTTTTCACTTCCTGTGTTCTTACCCCAGTTTTTACTCTTCTCAGTTTCTCCTCTTCCCTTCCCCTCTTCCCCTCTTGAATGTCTCATAGCTATGATCAGCTTTCAAATTTTGTCTTTGACCCTTTGTTTGTTTTTTCTATAGTTCACATATAATTGAAACCACCCAGTATGTATCTATTCTTCTGACTTATTTTGCTAGCATCAACATTTCCAGTCCCATCCATGTTGCCACAAATGGCATGAGTTCATCTATTTTGGTCACCAAGTAGTATTCTTTTGTGATTTTTGTATTCTACACTTTCTTTGTTGATATAGCCTGTGATCTTAATATGGTTTGTAGATAATATAGTTGAGATAATGAACTCTTATTAACTTACTTCTGTGTCCATTTAGTATTATGAAATTGTTCATCAAGCCACAATGATGACACAATGCAGTGATAGCACTACATATATATTGAAACAATTAAAATCTACAAAACTAAGAATAAAACACTCAATGTAACTGGGATTTCAAAATGATACACTCACTTTTGAAGACAGTTGGATGAATTATACAAAGGCAAACAGGATCTAAGAATATTATGATAGTGAAATTGAACTTCATATTTTCCCTACTTTTTGAAAAATTATTTCCATGTAAAAACTTGAATGTGTATAAAAGCAAGTGAATAGATAAACAAACCATGATACATCAGCACAACAAAAAAAGCTTCAGCAATGAAAAAAATTAGTGAACCATTAGGCAACAAAATGGCATGATTGAATCTTAATTATGTGAAAGAAGACAGTCTGAAAAATTGGAACATTCATGATTTCAATATACATATTCTCTTGAATTAGTGGTTCCCCCTCCTTCTTTAGGTAGATACCAAGGAGAGGAATTAATGAGTTGTATGGTAGATCACTTTTAATTTTTGAGAACCCTTTATGCTGAATTCCATAGGGACTGGATGAGACTTCACCCCAACATAAGGAGTCTTTTTTTAAAGATTTGTTCATTTGTGCATATAGAACTGGGGTACAGGCCAGAGGTGCAGGGGCAGAGAAAGGATTCACCAGAGGCAGGTTGGGGAGCAGAACAGGCAGATCGTTGAAGTACATTGACCTTCAGTGGGCAGGTCAGGAGACGTCTGCCATGCCATGGGGGTCACCTCCGGGGCAGATGGGGATCGAACTCATGCAGAAGTGTCTTTAGCTTCTTAGTGCTGTGCTTTAACCAGCTGTGCCACCAGGGAAGGCCAGGATACATTTTTATTCACCAACGATTCATTCATGTTCACCAACGTTTCAACATTTCTTGGCACAAAATATTGGAGAAACTTATTTGATGACTGTATAGGAGAAAATCCAGAGATCTATGGAAAATATTTTATTGGAAATGTTTTAGACAAAGATCCATCACAGCTATCAGCAACACCATCAAGGAGGAGATGGAACAGTTGGAATTGTCTTATTTTTTTCAGTTAAAAAACAATAGATATTTAGGTAACATAGGAATTCACTCATATGTAAAATCAAGCTACACATCTGTTAATTGTTGAATGCTGATTGTATTTGAATTTGCACCATATTTGTCTCTTTTACATCAGTTTTGTCGGCTACATGGAAGCAGCAAACAAAACACGTGTTCCAGAATTTATCCTCCTGGGACTTTCAGAAGAAGTATTACTGCAGTCTCTCCTCTTTGGAGTGTTTCTATCCATGTACTTGGTCACCTTCACTGGCAACCTCCTTATTATAGTGGCTATCATCACTGTCCCTCATCTTCATACTCCCATGTACTTCTTCCTCTGTAATCTCTCCTTCACAGACATCTGTTTCACTTCTACCACCATCCCAAAGATGCTGCTGAACATCCACACTCAAAAAAAAGTCATAACCTATGAAGCCTGCTTAAGCCAGATGTATTTTTACAATCTTTTTGGAGGCTTAGACAGCTTCCTCTTGACAGTGATGGCCTATGATCGCTTTGTGGCCATCTGCCACCCCCTGCACTACATAGTCATGATGAACCCCAAGTTTTGTGGTATCCTGCTTCTGGCTTCCTGGTTACTCAGTGCACTGGTGGCTTTATTACAAGACTTAATGCTTTTGCAACTGTCTTTCTGTACAGACTTAGAAATACCTCACTTTTTCTGTGAACTTAATCAGGTAATCCGACTTGCTTGTTCTGACACTTTCCTTAATGATGTAGTCATGTATTTTGCCACTGGAATTATAGGTTCCATTCCAATCACTGGCATCTTCTTCTCCTACTGTAAGATTATAACCTCCATTTTGAGAATTTCATCAGCTAATGGCAAGTATAAAGCCTTTTCCACATGTGGGTCTCACCTCTCAGTTGTCTCCCTGTTTTATGGTACAGGCTTTGGAGTCTATCTCAGTTCAGCTGCTACTGAAAACTCCAGGGATAATGCAATAGCTTCAGTGATGTACACTGTGGTGACTCCCATGCTGAACCCTTTCATCTATGGTCTGAGGAACAGAGATATAAAACAAGCCCTAGAAAAGCTTTTGAACTGAAAAATATTCTCTACAGTAAAGAATTCTTTGACTGAAGAGATGACATAATAGGATGTGAAACTCTAGAATCCCTAACTCATGATATTTGTATCAGTTCAAAGAAAGCAAAACTGCATTTTAAGCATTTATAGAATTCAGGACCTTTACTTTTTCATGCATTGTACATACCTGCTTCTTCATTTTTGGTTTTAAAAATCTGACCTTCCTCATTATATTATTTGGTTTTAGAGTAGAAAGCAGATTTTTAGTATGTGGATTTTAGCAACATATTAATAATATGAGAAATTTAGTTCCTTATAATATCAATCAAAGAGCCAAAAGAATAAATGTGCAATGTTTCCTCTATCAGATAAAATTTGGTACTTCTCTGATTATCTGCTTTTGGAGAAGAATGATTTGACCTAACTGAGGTTATATACCTACTATCAAGGTTTTTGTTAGTGCACTGCAGAAAGAGATATTATGTGAAATTTCAGAAGCAACTATAGACAGACCCCATGGGATTGTTTATAAAAATTGACATCCAGATGTGGTGACCTCCAGGGTGAGTGCCCATTATCCCACCCACAGCATCTGAGCTCCCAAGAAGCCCAGTGCCACTGTGCTGCCCTGTGAGTGAGGGTACAAATGTGGGGAGGGGGAAGCAACATACTGAGAAGTGGCGACCTCTTGGAAAAATTCCCTTGGGCCCACCCATAGCATCAGAGTTCTAATGAAATCTGGGGAAAAAAATGCAACAGAGCTGTCTTGGCATCTAGTCCCCAATTCCCTGGTAGGAGAACTCCAAAGTCATGTCTACCAGTACCAGTCGCATGGTGGCCCAGTGGGTATAACAAATCTAGAAAGAAACACTGGGAGAAAGAACATACCAATGGTCAAGCAAGTCCTCCAGGTAACTTCATGCCACAAAAGGACAATCAGGTCCCTGACCCCAACAACATTGGCATGGGAGAATTTCTCTTCCTGACAGATAAAGAAATCAGAATCATCATAGTTAAATAGATGAAGAAAAGGAAAAGAATGATATGGAGAACATAATCAACAAATCAATGAACCAGAATAAATCTTTAAAAAAAAGAAAGGAATTACTAGATGTTAAACATCAATGGAAAAGCTAAAGAACTCTGGGAAAAAACAATGAAAGCAGAATAGATGAAATGGAAGAATGAATCAGTACTCTCAAAGTATGGAAAGAACTGAGAGAGAGAGAGAGAGAGAGAGAGAGAGAGAGAAGAGAGGGACAAAGGAAAAAGAATAAAGAAAGACTTCAAGAACTATCCAATACCATGAGCAAAGGGAATATAAAAACCATAGGAAGCCCAGAAAGTGAGAAGAGAGACAAAGGAATTGAGGAGCTATTAAAGGAAATTTAAGAGAATTTCAGAAGCATGAAGAAAGTGAAAGCAGACATACAGAAGCAATGACAATACCAAATTACCATAATGAAAAGAAAACTACAGCAAGACACATTACAGTGAAACTGATGAGAGGGAAGAAACAAATAACATGAAGGAAACTCATTAGGCTGACATCAGACTTCTCCAAAGAAACACTACAGATAAGAGAGAGTGGAGCAACATATTCAAAAGCCTTGAAGACAAAAAAAAAAAAAAAGCCAGTTAAGAATACTTTATCTACAAAACTCTCCTTCCTTTATGAGGGGAAAAATAAGGGCTTCTTGGAGAAGCAATATCTTCACAATTTGCTTCCAAGAAATGTTACAAGAAGGCTTGAAAATCTAACAGAGTTAATGAAAAGGAAGAACTGAAAAAGTCTTCATAGAACCACAAAGTGATGAACAAACGTGGCAATGACAGACTTACATACATCATTAATCATCCTAAATCTAAATGGACTATATTCACCCATAAAAGTACAGAGTAGCAGCCTAGAATAGAAAACAACATAACCTTCTGCTGCCTCCAGGAAAACACACTTAAATTCCAAAGATAAACAGATTAAAAGTAAAGGGCTGGGGGCCCTCCCTGGTGGCGCAGCAGGTTAAAGCACTGCACAAAGAAGCTAAAGCCACTTCTGCATGAGTTCGATTCCTGCCTGCCCCGGAGGTGACCACATGGCATGGCAGACCTCTCCTGACCCGCCCGCTGCTCTCCTCAGCAGTGTACTTCGTTGATCTGCCTGTTCTGCTCCCTATTCTGTCTCTGGTGGAGCCTCTCACCACCCCTGAGCCTCTGGCCTGTACCCCAGTTCTGTATGTACAAATAAATAAATATTTAAAAAAATAAATGAAACAAAAAGTAAAGGGCTGGATCCCAATTCTATGTGTTGATGGTCCCCAAATAAGGCAGGGGGCTGTACTTATATCAGATGAAATAGGCTTCAAGCTAAAAAGGTGACAACAGATACCAATGGACACTACATAATGTATAGCAGAAATTTATAACTCTCATCAATATATGTGCATCACATGAAGGAGCATTAACATACACTAAGCAATTACTTTTGAATCTGAAAGCAGATATTGTAGAATATATTATGTGGTAAGAAACTTCAACACCCACTCTCACCATTGGACACGTCAACGAGATAAAAAGTAAACAAGGACAAAATAGCTCCCAAAAGGACCTAGGAAACATATGACTAAAAGATATTTGCAGGACACTGGACCCCAAAAACGAAATACACATTTTCGCAAGTATACACATATCTTTCTATGGGAAAGGACACATAAGAAGGTATTAGAAAAACATCAACAAGTACATGAAGACTGAATCATATGAACTATCTTTTCTGACCATAAATGCATCAAAACAAAAATCAACCATGAAAAGAAACATGGAATCCTCCAAATACAGGGAGATTGAAGAGCTTGCTACTGAAAGACCACTGATTAATGAATAAATCAGAGGAAATAAAAAAAAAAACATCCTTGAGACAAATGATAAAGTGTACACAACTTTCCAGCCTGTATGGGAAAAAACAAAATCAATAGTAAGAGGAATGTAGCAATACAAGACCACATCAAGAATCAGAAAGAATCCCCCAAACAATCTAAGCTCTGATTTAAAAGAACCAGAAAAAGAACAACAGAGGACCCAAAAACAAGTTGAAGAAAATAAATAAAATGATAAAAATTCAAATGAAATAGAAATAAAAATAAAATCCAACAGATCAATGATCGGAAGCTGGTTCTTTGAAAAAATAAACAAAATAGACAAACCTCTTGTCAGGGTCACAAAAAAAAGGGAGAAAACCCAAATAAATAGTATCATAAATGAAAGACAAATTAT
>NW_004567125.1:32954222-32976529 GCF_000260355.1 Condylura cristata | reverse complement strand
TAAGCCATGACCAAGTAGAATTTATTCCAGGTCCACAAGGATGGTTCAATATTGGAAAATCAATTAGTGTAAGTCAACACATCAACAAAAAGAAAAAGAAAAATCAAATGATCATATCAATAGATGCTGAAGAAGCATTTGCTAAAGTTCTACTAAATTTATGATGAAGGTCCTTGAAATTACAGATAGAAGGGCTGCATCTTAACATAGTAAAAACCATACATGATATATCCACAGCAAATATTCTCAGTGGTGAGAAACTGAAAGTCTTCCCTTTCCAATCTGAAACAAGACAAGGATGTCCACTGTCATCTCTACTTTTCAAAATAAAATACTGAAAGTCCTACCTAGAGCAATAAAGCAAGAGAAAGACATAAAAAGAATACACATAGGGAAATAAAAAGTGAAATGATCACTGTTTAAAGATGATATTATTTACAGAGAGAACCCTAAAAACCCCTAAGAAATCTAATTAAAATAATAAACCAATTTAGTAACAGCAGGTTACAAAACCAACATACAAAAGTCAATAACCTTCCTATATGCCAATCATCTGCCTGTAGAAGAAATAAAAAACATCAGCCCCTTTAAAAAATAAAGCCCATAAATAATTAATTACTTGGGAATAAACCTTACAAAGGAGGTGAGAGACTTAAACAAGGAAAATTACAAAACATTTATAAAAAATAGAAGACATAAAGAAAGAGAAAGACACTACTGGCTCATGGATTGGAAGAGTTAACATTATCAAAATGGCCACTCTTTCAAAAGCAATGTACAGATTCAATGCAATAAATCAATAAAAATAAAATAGCATTCAATAAAATAAAACCAAAATAAAAATTAATAAAAATATCAATGCATTTTTTAAAGAAATGGAACAAATATTGCTGAAATTCAAATGGTATCACAAAAAAATGAAAATTCAAAGCTCTCCTGACCAAAAAAGAGGAAGAATGGAAATATTACAAACCCAGGCTTCAAACTATACTACAAAACCATAGTAATTAAAAGATCATGGTACTGGAGCAAATACAGACTCACAGACAAATGGGATCAAATTCAAACCAGACCTAAAGCCACACATATGTCAATTAATCATTAACAAAGATGCAAAGAATATGCACAGGAACAAGGATAATCTCACCATAAATGGTCACGGGAAAAATGGACTGCAATATACAAAATAATGAAACCAGACTGCTACACATACATGTAAAACAACTTAAAATATATAAAAGACTTGAAAACAAGAACAGAAGACATAAAATACATAGAAATAAACATATGCAAAATACTTCATGACATACATTTCAGAAGCATCTTTAAGGACTCCTCCCTAGAAGCAATGAAAATAAAGGAAAAGATAAACAGCTGGTACTACATCAAACTAAAAAGCTACTGAACAACGAAAGAAATAAAAACAAAAACAAAGAGATACCCTACATACTGGGAAAATATTTGAACTCCATACAACTGAAAAGAGACTGATATCAGAGATTTACAAAGAACTTATACAACTCAACTAAAACAAAATTAACAACCCAGTTAAATATTGGGTAGAAGTTCTAAGAAGACATTTGGATTTCTGAAAGAGGAAATCCAAATGGCCAACAGCTATATGAAAAATATGCTCAACATCTCTTATAATCATGGAAATGCAATCAATATCAAAATGAGATACTACCTCACACTGGTGAGAATGGCACATATTAACCAAAGTGGCAACAACAAATGCTGGCAAGAATGAGGAAGAAAGGGAACTCTCTTACCCTGTTGGTGGGAAGGCAAAGTGGTCCCATCACTATGGAAAACTGTGTGAAGAGCCCTCAAATTGCTAAAATTGGATCTAATGTATGATCCAGTGATTCCACTCTTAGGAATCTACCCAAAGGACACAGATGCACAAATTCAAAAGGAAGCCTGTACTCCTGTTTATTGAAGCACTGTTTAAATAGCTAAGATATGAAATCAACCTAAGTACCCTGAAACAGATTACTTGATTAAAAATATGTGTTTTATATACACAATGGAATACTACTCCCTGATCAAAAAAGATAAACTCATGTTATGTGCAGCTACATGGATGGGGCTAGAAGGGAGTGTGCTCAGTGAAATAAGTCATAAGGAAAAAGAAAATATTAAATATAGGAGGAATATAGGGAAACCAAAGAGTTAAAAAAAATCACCCAGAGAAAACAAAACTTGCAGGCAAACTATAGATCTGAAGCATACAATGGATGGATGTGTGTTTGATAGAGGGAGAGGGTTCAAAGCAGGGCAGGAAAGAGTATAAGGGACAATGGTGATGGTTCATGGGTGACATCGTGATGGGAGATTTACGAGGAATCCACCTGAATGGAGAAATTAAGTACTGTACAAAAATGAACAGCAATGTTGAGAATTTTTGCATCAGTGTTCATTAGGGAGATTGACCTGTAGTTTTCTTTTTTTTTTTTTTTGTGATATCTTTGGTTTTGGTATTAGTATAGTTTGGCTTCATAGACTGTCTTTGGTAGTACTTCCTTTTCTATTTTTTGAAAGAGCTTGTGTGGAGTGGTACTAATTCATTTCTGAATGTTTGATAGAACTTATTTGTGAAGCCGTCTGGTCCTGGGCTTTTGTTTTGGGGGAAGGCTTTGTTTACTGTTTATACTGCACATAATTGGTCTGTTTAGATGTTCGATTTCTTCTTTGTCTAGCTTTGGAGATCTCCTTAGGAATTTGTCCATCTCTTCTAGGTTGTTGAATTTGTTTGCATATAGTGTTCATAGTTGTCTCTGATTGTTCTTTTGATTTCATTGGAATCTGTTGTGATCCTCCACGTTCATTTATGATTCTATTAATCTGTGTTTTCTCTTACATTTTCTTTGTTAGCCTGGCTAGAAAATGGTTTGTCTATTTTATTGATTTTTTCAAAGAATTATCTTCTGGTTTCATTTATCTTTTGAATTAAAAAAATAATTCTTTTTTTTTCTCTTTTGATTTATATTATTTTATTTCATTTACTGGCTTTAGGGGTTTTTTGTTCTTTTTCTAGTTCTGTGAAGTGGGAGATGAGGTTGCTTCTTTGATTTCTTTCTTGTTTATTGATTTGGGCCTGTATTGCTATATATTTTCCTCTTATTACTGCTTTTGCTGCATCTCACATATTCGGGAATTTGGTGTCCTTGTTGTCATTTAACTCAAAGTATTATCTAATTTCTTCTTTAATCTTCTCATTAGTCCAGTGGTCTTCCAGAAGAGTGGATTTCAGTCTCCAGGAGGTGTATGGGTTCCTTGTTTTTTTTCATGATTTATTTCTAGTTTGATGCTTTTATGATCAGAGAAGATAGTTGTCATGATTTTGATCTCAGTGTAGCTGTTTCTGTTTGTCTTGTGGCCCAATATGTGGTCAGTTCTGGAGAATGATCTGTGTGCACTTTAGAAAAATGTGTACTCAGATTTTTTGGGGGTGCAATGTCCTATAGATGCTAGGTCTTTATTTATGGCCCTGGTGTCTTTGTTTATTTTTTGTCTCATTGATCTATCCATTGTTGAAAGTGGGGTGTTGAAATCTCTACTATATATGTATTTTCTTTAATGTCATTTTTCAGAGCTGATAATAATTTTCTAATATATTTTGGTGTTCCTTCATTTGGTGGGTATATGTTGATGAGTTTTATATCTCCTTGATGTATTTTTCCACTAATCATAATGTAGTGACCATCTTTGTCACTTTTTACTTTTTTTACTTTGAAGTCTGTTTCATCTGATAGAAATATAGCTGTTCCTGCCTTCTTTTTAGGTCCATTTGCATATAAAATTGTTTTCCAACCTTTTATTTTCAGTCTATGTTTGTCTTTTGTAGTTTAGATATGTTAAAAAAATTTTTTTAATCCAACCTGCTACTCTGTGTCTTTTTATTGCCTAGTTAAGACCATTTACATTAAGGGCTAGTATTGATATGTTGGAGCCTGAATTTGCCATTTATTAGTGTGTGTATGTTTATGTGTGTGTGGATTTATTCCTTGCCTTAATCTGCTGTTCTTATTCATTCACCTGTTTGTTCTAGTGTCAGAGCTTCATGTAGTATTTTTTTGAGTGGAAGTTTAGTTATAATGAATTTCTTGAGTTTCTGTTTGTCTGAGAAGGACCTTAGTTTTTCTTCATAAAGGAAGGAGATCTTTGTAGGGTAAAGTTTCTTGGTTGACATTTGTTGTCTTGGAGTTTGTTGAATATATCCCTCCACTCTCTTCTTGCTCATAGAGTTTCTTTGGAGAAACTCAGATGTTAGTCTAATTGCTTTTCCTGTGTATGTTATCTGTTTCTTCCCTCTTGTTAGCTTCATTATTTTTAATTGTCTTGGACTCCTTGAACACTTTACCATTATATGCTTTGCTGTACATTCCCTTTCATCATAAACGTTAGGTGTTCTTCTTGCTTCTCATATGTTTGTTTTAATCTCCTTCTTCATGTCTGAAAAGTTCTCTTCAATTATCTCCTCAGATATTTTCTGTCTCCTTATTTCTCTCTTCACCTTCAGTTATTTATTTTGTTCGTATATTTCCTATCCTCATGGAGTCACATTTTCTTGCATTGTTTGTTCATTTTTTCCCCCTGTGCACTTCTCTGTGCACTTTTCTGTTTTGGTTCTTTTTATCTCTGTATCTTTGAGAGTACTGATTCATTCTTCCATTTCATCTACTCTGTTTTTATTGCTCCTCCACTGATCTTTTAATTTCTTGCACTTCTTCCATTTCCCTCTTTAGGGACTCAATTTCATTCTTTTGATTGTTAGTTATTTTCTTCATATCACTTTTTCCCTTTATGACTTCTTTTAGTATTTTGAAAGAAGTTTTAAGAATTTAGTTTTAAATTTAGGTTATGGACATCTTCCATGTCACTGTTGTTGCATCCTGGTTGTTGCTTTTCCTTTTGTGGTGAATGCCTCAGGGGATTTGTTTGGCTATTTGCCTTTCTCTGTCTCCCTGTGGTTTGCCTTCTAATTTGTGCTATGTGTTGTGACACTGTAGTGTTGGTAATACTGGGCATCTCTACTGGTGTTTCTCTTGATTTTCCTGGAACTGGTGGTCATGCCAGTTGTGGCTGTATTAATGGGCACTGACACTTGAAATTTGTTTGCTCTTTATTTACTCAGTTTAAGAAGGGGCTTGTAGGTCCCTATCCTCATTTTTGGAGTAGTCCTTTTATTGTATCAAGCGAAACTTGGGGATCCTGATTTCCAACAATAGCTAGTAGTTGATTTTGTTCTAGGCACTATGTGGTGTCAGCGACCTCTTTTTGTGAGCTCTCCGAATTGTGCTTTCCCATTGTTTCTCTGATAAACAGATGGGATGGGAGGGGAGCCTCAGCACTGGAGTTCATGTTCAGTGCTATGCCAGTCCTTAAGCAATGTCCAGTGTTTAAAGTCCTAACACTGGTATGTTCCCAACATAGAGTCTTGCCACCACTGTGAGTACAGAGCTCCTCACCCAAGCTTTATGCCACAACCCCAAGATGTTCTTTTCCTCACACTGGCTGCACATATTTTTCAGCTCACCTTTATTGGGGATTCACCTTTTCTCTACTCCCTAGAAGCTTCCAGATGTCCATGTGTGCAGCTTTTCCAAATAACAGTGACATCTGGAGTGCACTGGTCTGCACTTCCAGTAAGCCTGTACTGAGGCTTCAGTGATGGGTGGGTCCAAAACCTCAGTCAGATCATGCTTAGTGAAGTAATCCAGAAAGAAAAAGAAAATACCATGATGTAGGGTATGACTTGCTTCTTAGGAAGGAGAACTTTCCAATTCTGAGTCATTGTGTCAGTAGTGGAATTTTTTATGAGATTAATATTTCTGTCCCTCCTAACAGTCTTTATGTGGTACTTTAAAAATTTGTTGTGGAGGAGCTGTTGAGCTAGTTTTGTTCTTCATTTTCTTTTTAATCAGAGGAAACTGTGTTATGTATATTTATAGATTTACTATATCCATGGGAAGTGGTGAGTCCAGGATTTTTATACATCACCATAAAGCAACATGCCTTTAGTTATGAAAACAAATATGAAGAGTTAAATAATCAAAATCAGAAATAAAAGTGAGGACACTCTATCAACACAAATAAGAAAGCTTAAAAAAGAATAGTATGCTTAGTATTTTTTGAAAAACATTTTTATTGAAGTTTTTGGTGTAGGACAACTAAAGAAAAACACTAACAACAATAACAAAAGGATAGTATGAACAACTGTATCCCTCAAATTTAGATGAACTATAGTCAGTGAATGATTTTGTAGACATATGAGATCAGCCAACATATTGTAGAAGAGACTGTCATCAATTGAAAATTTCCTGTGAGGGAAAGCCTCAGTTGCAACACCTTTACTTGTGAATTCTGCCAAATACTAATTTACAAAATCTTCTCAAGATTGGACAACATAGTAGAAAGAACAGCTTTACTTGTTGAATGACATCAGTATTATCTTGATATCAAAACTGAACAAAGATGCAGGAGAAGGAAATAACAGATCAGTACCTTTTCTGATTATAGATGGAAAATCTTCATGAAAAATACAGCAAACTGAATCCAGTCCTTCAGTAAAAGAATTTTGATTCTTTGTGACTAGGTGGATTTGACAAGTATGTCTTAATAAGAGACTGAAAGCATAAATTAAAGATGAGATAAACTAGACTTCATCAAATTAATGACTTGTGTGTAATATAAAAAGAGTACAAAGGACAAGTCATAGAATGAAAAAAATCCATTGCAAATAAAATACATAATAAAGGTCTAATATCATGCACATATAAAGAAATTCTGCAACTGAAAGGGCAAACCAACAACACTTTCTGTTTTCTCTGTCTGACTTACTTTCTTAGCTTAAGGCCCATCTGTGTTAACACAAATGACAAGAAGGCCTTTTTCATGCTAATGTCATTCCATTGTATATATTAGGTACATAATCTACTATACATACCATATATATATACACATAGCATGTATATATATACCATATATATACACATACCATATATATCACATCTTTTTAATCTATGTACCCTGTGGTGGACTCTTAGATCATATCTATATCTTGGTTATTGTTAAAATGCCATAAAAGATATGAACTTTGGTATCCTATTTGTATTCTTCTGGGTATTTACCAAAAGTGGGATTGCTACATCACTTGGTATATTAGTTTTTAATTTTTGAGGAACCTACATCATTTTCCATAACTAGCTTACACTTCCATCCACAGTGCACAGGGTTCTCCATGTTCCACACTCTTGCCAATAGTTGTTGTCAACTGAAGAGTCAAAAAAATGAAAAGACATCTGACTGAATGGGAGAAAATATTTGTACGCCATGTAACTGATAAGGGACTGATAGTACAGATCTTAAAAAACAAACAAACAAACAAACAAACAAAAAAAACACCCACAACTCAACCAAAACAAAATAAACAACCTAGTCAAATACTGGACAGAAGAGCTAAAAAAACATTTCTCCAAAGAGGAAATGCAAGTGACTAATGTATATGAAAAAAAAAAATGCTTAAAATCACTTATAGTTAAGGACAGGCAAATCAAAACCACAATGAGAAATCACCTCACACTGGTGAGAATGGCCCATATTAAAAAATTGTGGCATCATGGCCCTCCCTGGTGGTGCAACAGGAAGGGAAGAAGCTAAGAAAAGACGAAGCAGGAAGTGCTAAGAAGCTAAAGCCACTTCAGCATGAGTTCCATCCTTGGCCCCAGAGGTGACCTACATGGCGTGGCAGACCTCTCCTGACCTACTCACTGCTCCCCTTAGCAGTGTTTTTCAAAAGTCAGCCTGTTCTTCTCTCCCTCTGTCTTTGGTGAATTCTCTCACCACCCCTGAGCCTCTGGCCTGTACCCCAGTTCTGTATGCATAAATAAATGTCTTTTTTTTTTAAGTGGCATCCATAAATGCTGGTGGGGACGTGGGAAAAAATTAACCCTTATACACAGCTGATGGAATTTCAAACCAGTTCAAAAACTATGGAAAACTGTGTAGAGAACAGCTTAAAATCTAAAAATGGAGCTACTACATGACTCAGCAATTCCTTTCCCCAGAACCTACAGTAACAAAAACATGGATTCAAATGGATATCTGTAACCTTATGTTTATTGCATTACTAATAATAGCCAAGAAATGTAAACAACTTAAATGCCTAAAAACAGATGATTGGATCAGAATATGTGGTACATATAAACAATAGAATACTAATCAGCAATCAAAAAAGGTAAACTTATGCCATTCACAATCACATGGATGGAGTGGGAAGGGATTATGCTCAGTGAAATAAGTCAAAAGAAATAAAGACAAATATTGGATGGCTTCATTTATAGAAGGAATATATGGAAATTTTAACAAGGGGGTCATAAAAAAGACAAAACTTGTAGACAAACTATATATCTGAGGCATACAGCAGGGATAGAGAAGAGGAGGGGTAAGACAGAGACAAAAAACTACAAGGGGTGTGGTGACAGTCAATGGGTGATATGGTGGTGGGGTATTTACAGGGACTACATCTGAGGGGAGAAATGAAATATTGTACAAAAATTAACAAAAATGTAAGAAAATAAAAAGCTTAATCAACGACAAAAAAGAAGGAAAAGGCAAAAAAATTACCAAATTCAAATAATTATGTTTTTTAATTAAAAATATGTATTGCTGGGGGCTCTCCCTGATAGCCAGTGGTTAAAGCACAGCAGTAAGAAACTAAAGCCACTTCAGCATGAGTTTGATCCCCACCCCAGAGGTGACCCACATGGCATGGCAAAACTCTCCTTGCCTGCCCACTGCTTTCCTCAGCAGTGTTCTTCATCCATCTGCTTGTTCTGCTCCCCACTCTGTCTCTGGTGAACCCTCTCACTGCCTCTGCACCTTTGGCCTGTACCCCAGTTCTGTATACATAAAAAAATAAATCTTTAAAAAATATATAAAAATATATGTATTGCTGAAGTTTTGGAAAAATTAGAAACTTTGTACATTGTTGGTCAGAATTTTACAACAACACAATATAGTATCTGTGGGAAAAAGTTTGATATTTCCTCATTAAATTAAACATAGACTTACCATATAAAAGCAAGACCACTTGTAACTATATCCCCAAAGTATAGTTTCCTGTATATGAATAGTCATGAAAGAATGATTCATAATAGCATAAAAGTAGTAACAATTGTTAATAGGTAAAAAATATATATAACTTATGCACAGAATGGAATAAAATAATGAAGTATTAATGCATGCTGCAATATTGATGAATATTGAAAATATTATGTTAAATGGAATAAGTCAGACACAAAAGGTCATATGTTGTATCATTCAATTTGTATGCATATCTACAACAGGTAAATTCATAGAGAAAATCCTATCAGATATTTTATGGTATTGGAATATAAGAAGATGAGGAGTTATTACTTAATAAGTACAGACTTTCTGTTTAGGTGATAGAAACACCTGGCAATAGAGGTGACAATTACACAAAATATTAAATATACTTAATGTTAAATAGGGTACATGTAAAATTGTTTAAATGTGAAATGTTATGTGTATTTTACCATATCTAGGAATGCAAAGTAAAGATAAACAGTCTTTTTTTCCCACTCACTTCATGCACTATACATCATTTTTTTTCTAAAGAAATTATGAATTTTTTACGTATATTAGGTAACAGGAAGGTCTTAGGAAAATCTGAAAGAAATAATGATTTCCCCCTAAAAAGCAACTAAGTTAAATTTGGCATCCAGCATCAACTTCACCTGTATCAAAGTGTGGGCTGTTGTGAACTGACAGCTTACCTTCCTCCTTTCTCTGTTTTTTGTTTTTCTTGCACTGCAGAGGATGATAACTGGGAAAGTGTATATCCAAATCCTACTAGAATCTGTATTTCTGGAATATTGATTCGATCTTGACATGGGAAATGCAGATGGAAAAAATGAGCACATGCCTTCTTTGCTCCCAGTGAGATTGAAAAACACTAGGTTTGTTTGGAAGTGCAGAGACAGTTTCCATGTCAGCAGTTTCATGGGTGGTTAAAGTCATGCTATCTCAATAAAGATTAAATTAATTGAAAATAAAATTCAACAATTCAAAGTAACGAAGTTCATATCCATTGCTCAACAAGTACAGATCTAGTAGCACAGTAAGTCTTACATCAACACTTATGGTAAGAGTTTCTCATTACTTGGATTCCAGAAGGTATAGTGAATTTATGCAGTCCAATCAGAAGACTGAGAATTAAATTGGATAAGAATTAATTACTTAATACCATGGCTAAACCTGTAATGACTTTATCTAAAATATATTCCCTTTCCCATAGAAAGTGCACTGTTCTTTTGCTTCCTCTCTGTCCCTTATTACCTCCAACCAAGACTGAAAGCCATATCCATAGGTGCAATACAGAAATAAATGCAAATTAAGAAGAAGACAGAAATGGACAGATACACATACAGTTTCTATTGTAAAAACTTAAAAAAATATATTTATGAGAATAAATTCTACTGGACATCCTCCATGGAAAAGGTAGATAAATTTAGAGTAAAACAAATGTATTGATGTGATACATTGAAAAATACTGAATTCAATCTGCCATCATGAGCAAAGGAAAAATATCATCTTTTATTTAGTTATTTGATGAAGTTCATATTCAATAGTGTCCTGCTCTGAAGAAGTTCAATGTGTCTTGAATTTGGATTTTAGCATAGAACATTTATGATCTATGAATGTAGTCAAGTATGGTAAGAAGTGTCTCCTGAAAGTGTTCTACCTCTCAAAATATTAAAAGAATACAACTGTACATAATTTGGAGAATCATAGGAATTAATAATAACATATTAGGAATAGTACATAATAATAACATAAATGGTGATGGTGCATGGGCTTTTTGGTGGTGAGAATTTCATAGGAAAATCATAAATTGTATAAAAATGAAGGATGATGTAAAATATGTTATAAAATAAAAACATAAATGTTGAATGGGATAGTAATAGTAATTTCTATAATAGGTATTATGTTTTGGACTGTTAATAAGAGTAGTGATACTTTGAAGTATGTATATAGACTATTTTAAATTTAATCTGATGGCAATTTCAGTTCCAGATGTGATATTTTTCTGGAGAGGATTAACATAAACATGGATTTTTATGACAAAATGATTTTTTTTTACATAATGCAGAAATTGCTTTTGTTTGCTAGGACAAACAAATTTATTATTTTTCCATTTCTTTCCATTAGAGTTGAAGAAATGGAAGTAATCACAAAAATATTCAACTTTCTATGTTAGTATTTTACTGTATAAAATTCATGGAATACATTCTATTTTCTATAATGAACATAGTTTATTATACAAAGTAAAGGAAATATATATAAAATTGATTTATAATGTATGAAAAGCAAAGAGATAAAACTATGTATATAAGTTTAATCAGAGATCATCTATGTATTAATAAAAACATCATGCTTTATCTCTTTCAAGACTTTGAACCCTGCTTTGAGCAAGGAATCTTGAAACAATGGACCCTACCATGTAAGGACTGCAGCTCAGCTGAAGAGTTTAACTAGAGCTTGCTTTATGTCTTTGTTCCTCAGACTGTAGATGAAGGGGTTCATCATTGGTGTGACCACAGTGTACATGACTGAGGCTATTGCACTTTCCCTGGGGTTTTCAGTAGCAGAAGAGCTAAGATACACTCCAAGTCCTGTACCATAGAACAAAGAGACAACAGAGAGGTGAGACCCACAGGTGGAAAAGGCTTTGTACTTGCCACTAGCTGATGAGATTCTTAAAACAGAGGTAACTATCTTAGAGTAAGAGAAGAGTATGCCAGTGAGAGGAATGATACCTAGAAGTCCTGCTGCAAGATATATCACTAGTTCATTGAGGAAAGTGTCAGAACAAGCAAGTTGGATCACCTGATTAAGTTCACAAAAGAAATGAGGGATTTCCAGTTGTGTACAAAAAGACAATCTTAAGACCATTAAGGTATGTAAAAGAGAATCCAGAGCACTCAATAACCAGGAGGCAAGAAGCAAGGCACCACATAACTTAGGATTCATGATGACCATGTAATGCAGGGGGTGGCAAATGGCCACAAACCGATCATAGGCCATTGCTGTCAAGAGGAAATTGTCTAAGCCTCCAAAAATCATGAAAAAGTACATCTGGCTGAGGCAACCTTCAAACGTGATGACTTTGCTCTGCATCTGGATGTTCAGCAGCATCTTTGGAACAGTGGTGGAGGTGAAACAGATGTCAGCAAAAGACAAGTTGGAGAGAAAGAAGTACATAGGGGTGTGGAGGTGGGAGTCTGTGATTATGGCCAGGATGATGAGAAGATTTCCAATGAAAGTAATCAGGTACATAGAGAGAAACAGCCAGAAGAGAAGAGGCTGTAGTACTCCTTCTTGGGAGAGTCCTAGTAGGATAAATTGTGAAGCAAGAGTTTGATTTCCTGATTCCATGTACCTGAAGAAATTTCTGAAGAAGAAGCAACAGAAATATAAAATTTAGACACAAACATTTATCAAAAACTTAATATAATCATTATATTTTAAAATGCATGTAATTAATATACATATATAATCTTTAGATTTAGTGTCTGATGTCTAGAAATTTCATTATTTATAATCATTACATATTTTCTTGATACTGGAAAAGAAGTCATCCTTATATGTACTCCAGGCATTTTTCCAAGATATATTTTTTTTCTGTAAATTTCCTGAGGTTTGTTGTTGTTCAACAGATTGTTTTGACCAATTTTCCCCAAATGTTGTTTAAGGCAATGACAACAACACTGAAATTGAATTAAAAATATCTTAGCCCTGTTCTTTGTTTGTGTGTGATCAGGATGTAATAACAATTAAGGAAATAAGTATAACATTTCACTGATGATCATTATAAGCAATTAAAATAACAGTTTGACGATGATCCCCAATTTGGGGATATTGAATGAAAATTTGAAGGCTGTGGGTATATCTTCAGACGGATCTAACTATGTGGTAAGGATCTGTCTCTGAAAACACCATTTAGATGAGAGAAATAACAAATTATAAGATCTCAGGCCAGAAATATTCCTGTCACCATCAGACAAGAAAAAGGAATGCAGTGAGCTATGGTGATGGCACACAGGTGATTGGTGTTGGGAAGCCCAAGGGGATTACAGCTGAGATGGAAAAATGCACAAAATGATGTAAAAATAAATGATTATATTATTTAAAAATATTATTACTTAGTTGAGAGTGAGTCATAACAAGTTTCAGAATGATAATGATGTAAACACCATATAAATTATTAAATAGTAATAAAAACACCATTGTCCACTAGTACAACATACTAATGAAAAGAAATCATAATACTTAGTCCAGAAAAAAATAAACAAAATTTAACACCTATTGTTGTTAACAACTCCCAGGAAATTATGAATAGAAGTGATTTTCTTCAAGTTGAAGAACATCTACACAAAATCAGTATCTAATATCCTACTCAATAGTGAAAACCAAATGTTTGTGCTGTAAGTTTAGTTACAAGGCAAGAATTTGCTCTTTCACTTTTTCTACTCAACATCAAGCTCTAATTAACTGGTATAAGTAAAGGAAGTAAAGGACTACAGACTGGGGAGGAAGACATAACTATTTTGTTAACTTAATACACGATTGACTAGGTAGAAAATTCCAAAGAATATATATTTTTAATTTATTATTTTATTCTCAACACTAAAAATATTCTAACCAAGGTGACATTGGTATAAAATATTATATATGATTTAGGGACTATATAGACCCTCTTCAAATATATATTATCCCTCCATACCCACCCCCAAGGACACCATAGCCCACCATAATCTGGAGAGTTCACATTTGTGCTCCCCACTCACCCTCATTCTCTGGTAAACTCAATGCTACAGTAGCATCTCTAGGGTTTGTTTTGTTTGAGTTTTTCTGGTTCATTTGTTAAAATGTACTAGGGGTATCCAAGAACACCCAAACCTGCACACTCTAATGGGGGTCTGGCCATCTGTGCACAAAAAGACAAAGCTTACTTAGTATGACAGAACTTTAATGGGATTAGCATGCACAGACAGAAGAGAAGAAAGGATATAGTTTCCCAAAACATGCAAAATTACCCTTCCCCTGATGGGTAAATGCCCAGTTAGACAGGGTTGCCCTGAAGTGGGGCCACTGAGGTCTCAAATCTTGCCTTGAGTCTACAACATTTTGTGGTGTGGAACCACAGGGGCAGAAGGGACCAGGCAAGTCTGGGCTAAATGGGAAAATCAAGGTACAAATCAAGAAGATGGTTGCCATTGTCAGCCTCCCCACCCATATATCTCCCACCCACATATGTCTTCCACGTGCGTCTACGAGTCTCTCCTAGGAGTCTCCTCCAAGTCCCCCAACTCCCTGGTGCAGGTCCAAAGCTGAAAAGCAAGTAGCCCTTCCTACATGTCTCTCGTGTCCCTCTCTGTGGTTCCCAGATCCTGCCTGCATGTGTGTTTTATCATTTCGCATGGCTGCTCACTTCCACCCCCTATCCCTAGTAGCTAGTCCAAGTTGACTGCATGTAAGTGGGGGTGGTTCCATGGCAACTCTCCTTGTTAGGGAGATGCCTCTGTTATACTTTACTTTGTTTCTCTGTATTCCATAAATGAATGGGAACATCTGATATCTTTCTCCCTCTGACTTACTCCATCTAACATAATCCTCCCTCCCATTTCCACATGTTGTTACAAATAGCAAGATTTCTTCTTTTTATAGTTAGGTAAACATACTACATTTCCTTAATCTACTCATCTGCCATTGGGCACTTAGGTTGTTTCCAAAACTTGGTTATTTTAAATAGTCCTGCAGTGAACATAGCATTCTTAGAGCCTGTGAATAAGTGTATTTGCATTCCCAAAGAATAACATTAACAACACTGTGAATGTAATATGTTAGTAAAATTATGTTGAAGGGAACACAGTAAGTATACAAAATTCAACTACTTTATAATACAAAAATTCAAATTTTATTGATTTACCATTCATTAAAAAAATGGGCTAATTTGGGAATTCCAGCATTACACCTCTATTTGTGTATACATTTCATTCTTTGAGCAGTGAAAATCAAGCATTATATGATCGCATTGACCCTCCTCTTTCTTTCCAGCCCCTTGCTTTCTAACATTGTTCTCCAAGGAAGGAGTAGTGTTCCTTGGGGATATGACTGATTCTAGGTCCGGGTCAGGAGATATATAAGATGGGCCTGGAGCAACTTGGCATGCCAGAAAGTAAGGCATTATTCAACAGCTATTGATATGTATATATGAATGGGCCACAGGACTTATATGAACTCCAGAAGTGGAATAATTTGAGCAACAGAATAATTAAATGTTAAGAAATTGTAACACAATATATAAAACAAATGAGTTTATGCTGATGAAAACAAATAACAGTAAATAATCAACCAATTGTATTACATACATACATATATACATACATTCACTCATACATACATAGACAAATCTCACAGGGTAAGAAATTCAATGATTTATGTATATTGCATTCTCAAGGAGTTGGAACACAAGAGCCCTTTCCTGAAGTGTGGGTTACACATCGTCACTTTCTTACAAGGAGTAGTTTGTGCAGGGAAAAAAGAGCAAGTTTTCAATGACAGAATATGACACTCTGGTAGGTTATCAGTGTCAAAGTGAACAGTGGTGAGTGTATTTATTGGATATTCCCTTCATGTAAAGTGATAAATATGACATTTTAGCTGAGTGATTTCCATCCACAAGTCCTTAACTCCATTCAAATGAGACAAGACCCATTTGAGAGATATTTTATAAATTTCCTGACCATTTTTTCTCAAAACTTTCAAGTTCGTAAATGGCAAGGAAATTCTGAGAAACTGATAGACTTGAAGAGTCTAAGGAGAAATGACGGTGGAATCCTGAAGGGGAAGTAGGAAAAGTGGTACATTGGGGATGGAGTTTACAGAAACTCCTCTACTCACTCTTTTATTTAAATCTAAACTAAATTTAAACTAAGTTTAAAAATAAACTTCTAAGCAAAATTTTACTGGTAGGTGACACACCTGCTATCCCCCAAATAGGAAACTACTAATTGCAGTTTCCAAAATAATTAAATGAAAATATTAATATAAACTTGTCACCTGTGCCTAATATAATCAGTATTTTTTTTATATAGTTTCAACTATTCACAGAACCACTCCCTACCACCCACAACTACCTTGATTTTTCTGTCTCTATTACTCATCATCTCTTTGTGCCTTTGAGGGCTGCACTCTGTTGGCACATTGGTTCAAGTGACCTCTCCACGCAGTGGACCTTGTCATGGACGTCAAGTGCTACACACCTTGCACTTAGTCTACTAATGGCAATATTAAGGAACAATGCAAAAAACAAATATAAGGTCTCTGTTATCTGTTTGTTACCTCCATGGTCTAACTTATGCTCAACTTTTTAGGCCTTGTTCTTATTATTGGTCAGATATTAAGAACTACTTGCAATTTTTAAATTATAATTATTCTTTCAATATATTTCTCTGTTGGTTTTTAGCCTTTATTAATTCCAATATTTATTCAACTCTCAGTGCAATTATAAGTTTGTCTGTAAAGGCTTCACTAACTTCCCGAGGTGTGTCGACTAATTTTGGGTAAGTTTCACCAAGACTACAGTGCCATCCAGCATACTGCCTGTATTTATTCCAATGATTCTTGCCCTGGCTTAAATTATATATGACTTAGAAAATAAACAATATTCCATTTTGTTCTTTAACAGAGTAATTTAGGGCCTAACATGAGCAAATATTTGTTGATCAATTGAGAGGATAAAAGATGGAGCTTTAGATTTTTCCACATGCACGGTAGGGAGGAGAAGCAGTGAGGAAACTTGTGAGGGGGAGAAGTCCTATGATTGAAAGCCAACAGCAGAGGAGACAGATACAAGGAAACAAAGGTACCTTTGTGTACTCAAAATTGTCTACCAGAGTCAGGAATGGTAATTTGGCAAGACTTAACATATCATAAATTTTCCATTTGTTTGTTACCCTATTTTCCTCAAAGTTATTAAATAACTCTTTTAAAAAAAATAGTCCCTCCTGGATCATGCTTAGTGAAATAAGCCAGAAAGAAAGGGAAAAATACCGGATGGTTTCACTCATAGCAGGAGTATAAAAGACCTGGGAGAAAATAATAATAATGATGAACAACTATATACCAGAGACATTTTGACTGGGTGGAGTGGAAATGGGATAAAAAATGGGGGCGGGGGTGTGTGGGGAAGTGCACCGGACTATGGTAATGACACACGGGTGAACTGGTGGTGGGAAGCCCACGGGGGTTACAACTGAGATGGAAAAAGGCACAAAATGATTTAAAAAAAAAAAACTATCATATTATTTAAAAAAAAGAGAGAGGCCCTTCTGCTGTCTCAAATCCTTATCACATATGAAGATGCTGTGGCTTACCCAGACATCAGGGAACAGTCTGAGTTGACCAATCCAGACTCTTCTCTGGGTGAGGGGGAAAGTAAGTTCTGCCTCCAGGAAGGGCAAGCAGATAGGTCCACTCATGAGGCTCTCAAAGTCACTGTCGTATTTTCTCATCACCTGAAATTAGTAAAACAGACTTAAGAAGGCATAAGCAGAAACATTTACAGTTTCTGTGGCTTTAGGGGCTGGATTCCCAAGTGTCTTATTAATGAAACGCTCTTTTGCTCTAGTCCCTGAGAAATAAATTCTCTGGGGGGAAGAGAGAAAAACAATACATGCTTGTTTCAGCTCTGAACCTTGGGACATCTCTGATTCCTATCCCACTGGACTCCTTCCTCCACAAGGAAGTCATGGTTCTTTACATGTGTGGTTTTGAGCATGCAGGGGTCTATAGAGACCCTATATGATTCTTCCTTGAACTTCTGAAATGGGTGTCCATGTCCAAAGAGTTAAAGAACACAATTAAACATTATGCACAAGCATCTTATGGTTTTAAAACATTTTCGAACATAATATACACATGCTCACCACTGTAATTTGACCATGGCACCTTTTTGGTTAATTGAAAATAGCACTATAATAATAGGAAAGCATTTCTGAGGAAAGGGAATAAGAAAGAGAATTACAGAATGACCTCACAGGACTGGTTCTGGTAATGTCTACAATCATTGGAAATGAAAGAAATTTAGGGACTTAGGGACTAGTCATTACCTTTTTATGTTTCTCTCTATAAGGGAATCATTCTTTTACAAGCTTGGTCTATACATGGTGCTCAAAGTTTTTTCATAATATTGTTTTATTTAAAAAATGTCATATGAATCTTATGATTCATCACAGGCTTTGTATCCTATGATGATACATATTTTACATATGATAAGGTTTATGTTAACATATATGTTGCTATTGAGTTTATGAGTTTTTAGAGTACATTTTAGATAGTAGCCCTTTATAATATATATCATTTACAAATATTTTCCCCATTCCATACATTGCATTTTCATTTTGGCAGTCATTTTCTTTGCTCTGTAGAAGTTTTAGTTTTGATAGTCCCATTGTTTATTCTTTTATTTTCTTTGTTTTGTTATTAAATTTAAAAAATCAGGGAACTTCCTACCTATTCTCTTTCTATAGGAATTGTATAGTTTCTGATCTTACAGCTAGGTCTAATTTATTTTGAGTGGATTTTTCTGTGTGTGGTAAGACATTGGTGTAGTTTCATTCTTTTCCTTATGGTTCAATTTTACTCACCCTCTTAATTAAATGGAGTATTCTTTCTCCTTTGTATATCCTTGGTTACTTTGTCAATTAATATGGTTATTTATTGACCATAAGTGTGTTGACTTATTTCTGGGGTATCTATTCCGTACAAGAAATGTGTTTCTCTGTATCTCTCTCCTTTCCTCAATGTCTTTTTCTTTCTCTGTCTCTCTCTCTCTTTTAATGTCAAAACTATACTGTTTTGACTACTATAGCTTTGTAATATTGCTTGAACTCAGAAGATGCTATACTCCAGCTTTGTTTGACTTTCTTAAATTGCTCTTAAGATCTATGAAAATTACAATTGTAATTTTAATAACAATTGCATTGAATCTGTAGCTTACTTTGTGTAGTATGGACATTTTATTAAATGCATGTCTTTTCATCTCATTGTGCCTTTTTCAATTTCTTCCATCGATGTCTTATTATTCTGAGTGTTTAGAGTTTTAAACACATGGTAAAATTTATCTTAGACACTTTATTCATTTTTATGTAATTGTAAAAGGGATCATTTTTCTAATTCTTCTTTATGTTGTCTTCTATCCTGAAACTTTACTGAATCTGTTTGTTTTAACAGTTTTTGGGTTGAATCTTTAATATATATATATATGTATGTATATAACCCACAAATATAGGAAGAAATTTTACTTTTTCCTTTCTAACTTGCACTTCTTTTATTTTTTGTCTACCTAATATTTTCTGGATAGAATTTCTAGTAGTATTTTGAATAACATTCACAATAATGGGCATTCTTTCTCTTCTTGATCTTAGAGGAAAATATTCAACATTTCACCATTAAATACAATGTCAGAGCTATGGGCTTATTATCTATACGTTTTATTGTATTGTGTTTTTTTTTACCACCTTTATATAGTTTTCATAGAGTTTGTGCCATGAAGGGATGTTGAATTTTATTAAATCCTTTTTTTTCTGCTTTGTGGACAAGATCATGTAATTTTTATTTTTCATTTTGTTAATGCTGTTTTGTGTCATATTCATTTATTTAAAGATGTTGATCATCTTTGCATAACTGGAATAAATTTCAATTATTCATAGCCTGTGAGTCTCTGAATGAATTTTTTTATTTTGTTTTGTTAATATTTAGTTGAGAATTGTTGCATCTATGTAAGGAGTATTGGCTTATATATATATTTTTGCACAATACCCTGTTTCATTGGCTTTTTACTATCTTGTCTTTATTTCATTTATTTGTGTTCTAATCTTATTTCCATACTCTTAGGAAATTTTCATTTTTTACTGTTGCTCTTTTTCCTGTTCATGAGGTATAAATATAGATGTTTACTTGAGACAATTCTTGTTTTTTCTTTTTCAAGATTTGTCAAGGACTGGCCCTAGCAGGCTGTCAGAGGGCAGGGCCTTTAGGTGGGAAGACATTGGCTGAGATTCCAACAAAGGGAAAAGAAAAACGGACGTGAGGAAGACACGGGAGTCGGAGTTGGGTGCAAGTCTTCCTGCTCATTTTCTCAGCATGTCTTTATTTATACTATGCAGCAAGTAGTTAATTACAGTAATGCATAGGGTAAGTTAATGAGAAATCACCATAAATTGTCATAAACATTCTCAAGGAAGAGGGGAACAACACATCTTCTTCCTGACATCTTATGGTATACTAATTTATACACATTTGTGATAATTGTCATGTATAAATATGTTTAACTATAACTCAAGGGAAGAGGAGTTTGAGGAAGGATGAGCTATTAGCAAGAAATTGTTAGGGGTCTTAGGGAAGGAATAAATAGTGTTAGCAGAATCTTCAGTGACTGTCTAAAGAGAAGCTATTGGCTAACTTAAGGCTAGCAGAGAGTAGTTAGGGATTGTTTAAGAAAAGGGTAATTTAAGGCTAGCAGAAAGTAGTTAGTGATTATTTAAAAGGAGTAAATTAAGAGGAAGTTGTACAGTCACGCTTTAAGCAACCCCTGTGTAAACAAGGTTAGAAAATTGTCCATGAGTCCTTATGCCCTGGGAGTCTTATCTGAGATTTACTTTTTGTTTAAAAAAATGAGGAAGCTTCCCAGGAGTCTTTATGCCCCGGGGTCTTATCTCTCTTGGGGGCTCTCTTTTGTCTCGGGAGTCAAAGGAATTTCCCACCCTGGAGCAGTGCCTGCTTGACTGGGCCAGGCAGCTGCCTTATGAGGCTAAGGCAATTCAGTTGTAAACTGATGGTTGCTCAGAATATTTTAATATTATGATTATACCAAAAAAGGAGGTTGTAACATAAATTAGCAATGGAAATTTTGATTTTTAGAGCTTTTCCCTTCCATCCAGAATTTTTCAGTCAACAGAAGTTGCATAGCTTGTGTCAAAGATTATTATTATTTAATTATTCACAAAAGAATGGGGCTGTAGGCCAGAGGTTCAGGAGATGAAAGGACTCACCAGACAGAGTTAGGAGCCAAACAGACAGATCTACTGAAATACACCACTGAGGGGAGCAGTGGGTGAGACAGGAATCGGTGAGACACTCGCATGGTGCATCTCAGTTCCCTGGCTGAGATGGAACTCAGGCTGCAGTGGCTCCCAATAGCTTGATAGTGCTGAGACTTAACCCCTTGAGCCATCACAAAGGCCCCAAAACTTGTTTCTTAAAGTAGGCATTTACCACCATGAACTCTTAGAAATAACTTTTCTGAACTTATTAAGCTGGCATTTTCATTTTTGTTTGTCTTAAGGCAGATTTTTCTTTTTCTTTTGATTTCTTCATTGGCCCTGTTTTGATTCATAGCATGTTGCTTAATGTCTACATATTTTCCAAATTTTCTTTCTACTTCATTTCAGTTTCTTATCATTGTAGTTGGAAAAGATACTACCTATCACTTCATTCTTATATAAGAGCACCTTGCAGGGATACATAGTGACATAGATTGAGGCAGAAGGAGCTGGTGTAGATGGTGTTGCTGGCCTCCCAGGTGTCCAGAAACATTATCAGTCAGTGCTTGGATAAGTTAAGTTGGAAGCCTGGCCCTCAAGCTGTAGGTTCAGACACATAAATTGAACTCTTTGGGAACATAAGGGAATTATATATTTCTGTGTGCTCCCTCTGTACTGAGCCTTGGGAGTAGGACCTCTTTGTTTGTTGTATTTTAATGGCAGCATGAGTATACATATTATTGCATTTCAGAGCAGGGCTTTTGGCACATTTTTCTTAAAGTTTTCAAGATGGAACCCTAAATGTTGTTTCTGAATAGTTTTTCTTCAAGGAGAACTGGGAATTTTGAGCTCCCTCTTGTAACATAGTGTGGGATTTGAAGTGAGATTGTCTCTCAGTATTATTTACCTTTTGGTGTGTTTCTTTTTTCTCATTTACCTGATATGCTGGAGTCATTCAACTCGAGTGTGGATTTCTTGTAGGTGTAATTTTTCCATAAGCAACTATTTATTTAGTGTTTTCATGGGAAAAGACATATGTCTTTAAATGTCATCATATTGTAAGATAACCTGCAAAGGTAATAGATCAAGATGTGGTGTATATATATATATATATGTATATGTGTATATATATGTATATATATGTATATGTGTATATATATGTATGTGTGT
>NW_004567125.1:32943966-32954122 GCF_000260355.1 Condylura cristata | reverse complement strand
TATATATATATACACATGTATAAACACACACACATATACAATGGAATACTACTGAACAACCAAGAAAGATAAACTCTTATCATTGGCAACAAAGTGGATGGAGCCAGAAGGGATTATGCTAAGTGAAATAAGTCAGAAGGAACCATAGGGGTTGGTGGGCCCTGTTGCAATATCCTGTCCAACCCTACCAAACTGACCAAAGGCATCATGCTAGATAAAAAAGCATTAGATCCTGATTAATGATCACCTCAGAGTTTCCAGGTAGGAAACATCTGAGGGCCCTTTAAACACAGTTAGCATATGTATAAGCTATCTGCACATTCCCAGGGAGAGCCCAACCAGAGCAAGCTATGACGCTGTTCCTCTCTGTCCTGCCTCATGGCCCTGGCATTTCAAATTTCCTTCTATGTCCTCTGAAAGAGCCAGGCTAAATTCTCCTTTATGGCACAGTTTCCCTCTAATAAAGCCTTGCTTTGAGAATAAAGAGTAAAGTCAGAACTCTCTAGTGAATTCTTTATCTAAATGTGTGGATAACACACGTTTGGGAGTCTATTAAAATTGAACTGAACCTTGAAACTTTAATTTTCTTGTTGTTTTTTTTCTCCTTTTATATGAAAGATCCTTGTTTTAAAAATTAAAATGTTATAACATTTCTTATTTTAGAAAAATAAGTTCCACTGCTACATTTTTCTCATTAAACCTAAAAAATAAAATTTAATTACCCATGAATTTATCAATGCATTTCCTCCCTGGCATTCCACGAAACCAAATAATTTTTTTTTTTTACTACATCTACATTTCATAATGGTTAAATTTCTAGGAGAATATTTAAAGTAATATTTCTTCTAACATAAGGAATGTGATTGCCCCAACGTTGAATAAATAATAGAATAGAGATGTTGCTCTAATAATATAAAAATCTATATAAAAACCCTCCAATACAGCATTTATGTCACATTAGCATTTGTATAACATATACAATTTTATGTTTTTCCAATATCTGTGATATTTGACTTTTCAAAAATGTCTATTCGTTCATTAATATGACACCAGTTATTCTGGGGATAAGTGATATTACCTTTTTAATTGTATTGACTATGAACATTACACCCAAACTTAGTATTGACAATAGTTCAGATAATAATTGTGCTCCCCTTAAATTATATTAATTGAAATGCACATTAAGCTGAACAATGTCTTAAACACTATTAAGCAAAACACTTAAAAATTTACATAATTATTGGAATGCATAAACCAGTTTTTAACCCTCTGCTCTTAAAAGATTCTTATAAGACACAGTACTACTTCATGTCAGAGAATGAAGAGTTAACAGCAACTTGCATAAGAAATATTTTTAAAGAAAGAAAAAGAGCTGGAAGACATGGTTCAGGCACATACCCAAAATATGTTTTTGATTTTCCTAATTTAAAAAATAATTTAGAAATCCATACATAAAATCAATTAAAAAGGGTGACCTGAAGTACACTATAAATCAGTACATCTAACTGACATTCTGACTAAGAAGAGACAGAAAACATTTTTTCCTGAAGCTCCTACAGAACATTCACAGAGTAGATTATATATTAGGTCACAAAATAAGTCTAAACAAATTTAACTAGATTGAAGCCATAACAAAAATCTTTCCTTATCACAGTAGGATTGAACTATAAATCAATAGCAAAAAATGGCAATTGTCCCTAATAAGTGAAAACTAATCAGCATACTTTTGAAACACCTTTTGGTCGAAGAGAGAATCATAAGGAAATTAAAATATTTCAAAAGTCATGCATAAAAACACAACCAACAGGGCTCTCCCTGGTAGCACAAGGGTTTAAAGTACAGCACTATGAAGCATCCACAACCACTTTGGCATGAATTCGATCTCCAGCCAGGGAGCTGAACCACATGGGATAGCAAACCTCTCTTGGTCTCATCACTGCTCCCCTCAGCAGTGTATTTCATTAAATCTGCCTGTTCCCTATTCTGTCTCTGGTGAATCCTCTCACTCCCAGCACCTCTGGCCTGTACCCCAGTTTTTGTATGCATAAATAAATAAATAAATATTAAAAGAAAACACAACCTACTAATGCTTATGGGATTCAGCAAGAGTAACACTAAAAGGGAAAGTGACACAATTGTGAACGTAGCTTGTATGTTCTTGGAACCGACTTCCTGCAAGCCCCCATGCCCAAAGACAAGACAACAACGCAAATTGCATATGCTTGAGCATCAGAATCAGTTTTCTTCCTGTCCTGTAAACAGTACTGCAGGAGTTTGCTCCTTGTGAGTAAACCAGTGTTTCAACTGGTTTTGGATGACCAAACAGCCAAGTAAAGATTTAACAATGTGTTCCTAGCTTTTGTTAAATCAGAGAAGTCGATCAAACACCAACATTTTCTCTCCCTTGCACACACACAGCATCAGCATTTCCTTAGGTCAAGATGACTTAGGATATGGCAACATCTAATGTCTTGGGCCAAACATCTCATACTGTCCGACAAAGTCTAGGTATGAAGAGGTGCCCCTGAAAAGTCAGGGACCCTGAAGATGGATCTCTGTTTTGTATTGGCCACTCCCATTATTTGCAACCATTTTTACACTTGGATGCATTTGATGAAGTAAAAATTTATTTTACATTTGGCTGTTTTAATAAAAGCAATTGACTATTAATGCAAAGTTAATATAGCAAAGTAAGACAGTGCTAATACAATATTGTGAAAAATAACCAGAGCCCTTTTTCCTGTCCAAACCAAACATTCAAACTCCCTCATTCCACTATCTTCCAAAAATCACACTAAATTAAGCTCCAGAGAAAAAACCATTATGCTAAGTTAAGCCTTTTTGTTCAGTCTTCAACTCTACTATCTGTCTTTTAATGTTAGAACTGAGTAAACTTTTTCATTCCTTAAACTGGCCTCACTTTAAAGTTTTTAGGATGCTTTAATGAAAATGAGGATTCTTAGTAATTACAAATAAAAGAAGCTTTCCTTTTGTTTTGCTAGCTTTTAAGTTAGTTAAAACTATACAAATTCATCTGCCTGCTTTATCATTAGTAAACTGTTTGTCCAGCTGCAAAAGAGAATAGTCATAATAACATTTTGCTTGTGTTTTCCTTAAAAAATTGGTAAGTGTTATAATCTTGGCTAAAGGTCAAAAGACTTCAAACTAACTGTTCTTGGGAATATGTAATAGTTATTTTTTTTCTCAATGTATATGCTGATGTAATCCTACTGCTTGCTAATATAAAAATAATAAAGAATTGCTGAGACCAGCAGACGACACTTGCACCTGAAAGAGTGTTTGTGTCCCTCATTCACCTTCACCGACACCCTCATTTCCTACAGGAACATCTGTCACCCCAATTGTTGGAGCTGGTCTCCAAAAATCTAAGCCTATATACCAAAACCAGAAGATCATTGATGCAACAATAAAATGTATTTCTCTGTCCCACATAAACTCTTTTATTTTCTTTATTCACCTCCAGGATTCATGAAACCTGTTCTTTTACTTCCCAAGATGAAAGAATTTGCTGCAAAGATGCTATAAGAATTGCTGGCCACTAGATGATGGTGGAAGAAAGCTGGTGTCAAACAGAATTACCAGATGATTGTGTCCAAGAACGGACAAACCACATTGTCCTCTCCATCTCTGTTTACTTGTGACACTAGATAAACAACACCCTGAACTGCCTAATAGCAAGACAGTGTCTTTCAGATGTGAGTCTGCTGTCTTCCTCCATTTGTCAACAAATTAAACTACTTTCCATCTCCTTAAACTCTATTTCCTTTGATTGGCTAAGGGATCCGAGATTGGCCAGCATTTTGGTACCACCACTTTCAAGAGTAGTATTTTTTGAACCACTTATCTAAGTCAGGTACAGTGTGATAAAGCCAGATCATCTCAATAAAAAATAATACCGTTGAAAAAAATTAGAGGGAACAATATAAATCTCTTAAATTCAACTCAAGTCAACTCAATTAAATTGCAACTATAGTAAGCCATTTTTTAAGATGGCCTCTTATACAACTGTAGCTAAAACATACAATAGCTACAGAAATAGAAGTGAAAAAACTTGCAATAGTTTGCTAATTATTAGCATTTGTATTTATACTATTTGAAGACAATGTTCAAAATTATTCTGTTCTTCAACTTTATTTCAGATAGCTGTATTATTAGGGCATCATTAAGGTCCCTTCCAATTAACCAAGAAAGAGTTGAATGACATTCAAGCGTGTGAAGAAAACTTGTGAACTTTATTTTCATGGCTGGGTAGGACTTCAACTCTTGTGTGATTATTTAATCATAAAGAAATTATGTATATATATGTGTGTGTGTGTGTTTGTGTGTATGTTATTCTTGAGCTAGTATGTTATACACACTTTTATTTCATTGTACTCTGCCTCCCTATTATATGTAACAATCAAATGAACAAGGATTTCATTTGTTTTGTTCAGTTTTATGGTTTCATAAAGCTGTGCACTTATATAGAAACAATGTAAGGAAATAATGTTAAAATAAATAATATTAAATTAAATTTCCTGAATGATGGGAAAATTATTAATGCTGTAGAATTAAAACAAATGTATTAAATACAATTGAACAAAAAAATCTGAAACAAGTTAAAACAAAATATATTAAATAACAAATCAATATTTGTTTCTAAATCAGCATAAAAAGAAACAAAAACATTCCAAACCACAAAGGATACAATTTAACAGTTAAAACTTCACCATATGCGGCCCTCCCTGGTGGCGCAGCGGGTTAAAGCACAGCACTAAGAAGCTTAGGCCAATTCTGCATGAGTTCGATCCCCGCCTGCCCCGGAGGAGATCCACATGGAGCGGCAGACCTCTCCCGACCCGCCCGCTGCTCCCCTCAGCAGTGTACTTCGTCCATCTGCCTGTTCTGCTCCCCACTCTGTCTCTGGTGAATCCTCTCACCCTCCACATCTCTGGCCTGTACCCCAGTTCTGTATGAATAAATAAATAAATCTTAAAAAAAAAACTTCACCATATACAAACATCAGTGATATCCAATATGTTTAAGGAAAAGATAGATGTGATTAATATAAAGATACAAGAAAGCGATGCAAGTTTTAGAAAAGATTGTCTTTTCATTGTCTTGATTGTCTTTTGTTGCCATGCAGAAGCCCTTTATTTTGATGTAGTGCCATATGTTGATTTTTGTTTTTATGCCTTATACTTTTGGCATTTTATACACACACACATATGTGTATATATATGTATATACATATACATACATACACACACACATAAAACCAAGAGCAATGCCAGAAGCTTCTAAATAGACATTTTCCCAAAGACATACAAATGTCCAAGAGTACATCAGAATATGCTCAACCTCACTAATAATCAGGGAAATCCAAATCCAAGTCACAATGGGATATCATTTCATACCTGCTAGGATGACAAATAAAAGGTAAGAGCAGGACTGTATATGAATAAAATCTTATGTAGTGCGGGTAGGAACATCACTGGTTCAGTCACTATGAAACAGCATAGAGATTCCACCAGAATAATACATCTGCCTTTTGATCCAGAAATTCCACTGATTATGTGTATATACATTTACAGAGGACATCAGAAAGATAAATAAAAGTGATACGTGCATTCTCATATTTACAAAAATATGATTTACAATAGCCAAGATACAGAACCAACTTAAATGTTTATCAACCCATGGACAAAGACATATGACTTTAAATATGCTGCACAGTTATGAGAAAGAATTACATCCTCCCACTTACAATAACATGGATGTAACTTGGGGGATTATGTGATTCAGAAACAGTAAAACTAGTACCGTAAAATTTCCTTTATATGTGCAATTTGAAAAACAGAGATGAATAGTGGTTATTATTCAAGAGGGAGCTGGGGAGAAGGGCCTAATATGCAAATTTACAACTTAAAGGTCAATTCATCCTGGATATATAATGCATAGAATAGTGGTGATTGTCTACAGTACTTTTCACAATTTTGAAGGTGCTAAGAGACTAAATCTAATTGTTATTGGCACAAAAAAGAAATTACAAAACTAACATGATAAAGGTGTTAACTAATGCTACAATGGTAAGCATAACACAATAAATAAATGTTATCCTCAAACTTAAACAATGTTGTCAATGTTACCTCAATAAAAAAGAACTAATTACAAAAATCAAAATGTTAGCAAAAAGAATAACATGCAAAATAAGAAGACAATAGGTTTAAAGGGAAATAATTGTTATTAAAGATGAAGAAAGATGTTCTATGTTTAAAATACACTAGAACACTGTATGATTGAATGAGAGATGATCACACATAGTGTTTAAACTTTCAAACAACCCCAAACAATCCACACATCTGAAAGAATTAAATGCAGTAGAATTAAGTTTTTGGAAAAAATTGCAATCTTTGAAAGTGTGCTATCAAAAGAAATTATAAAACACAGGTTCCAAGATAAATAAACATTGTAAAGGGCTTGAATAATTTACAGAAGAGAAGGTAAAATTCTAATGAATTAAAAATATATAGAATTAAAAATTACATATAGAATATCAGAATAATGGAAAAATTGCAAAGTGAGACTAGTGTTCCTTGTTGACTTATTAACAACATTTAGTTTTTATTTGAAGAGGTGAGCTAAGATACTGTGAATTATGTCTCATTAACTGCTTTGCTAGGTAATGTCTATATCTATTAAAAAGTATCTTACTAATAAACACATATCTTGTTCAGCTACACATTATGATAAATACTAAAAGCAATTACCTTCATTTCAACACACATCTCTCCACACTTAATAAGTAATTTCCTATTCCTATTAATCCAAGGACAAAAGTCCTTAGATTTTTTCCAGTTTTACTGAAAGGTCTTTAAGTCTCCTATACCTTCTTCTGACTCATATAAATGAACTTCTGTTATCATTACTTGTCAACAGTGAGTCTTGTATAGCCTAGTCCAATGGATAGTTCTTTAACACATCAGACAGATTAGATAAAAACTAGTCAACCAAAGCTATTAGGTGACCCATAGATTTTTTTCAGTTTTCATTCTCTCTGAATATTTTTTTAAGTATCTCCTAAACTCAGATAAACTGTCAAGGAAATCTCCATGTGGAAGTCTAAGTTCTTACCTGAGGGTTGCTGATGGAGACTCTCTGTCTTCTAGGACAGATAGTGAGAAGGAGTGAAGTGTTGGTCCCTGTGAGAGGATGTTTGACTACAAAAATAGTAATTGAATCTGTTACACCTCAAAGTTGTAGAAGCTGTGGCTTTGCAGAAGAGGAGATATTTACAGTCCTTTATGTCTGCTCATTAACTCAAATTTCCTGTCATTTCTCCAACCTATTGCACATGATTTCCCTGTGGGCAGTGGTCTGGACAGAGAGGAAGTTTTCCCTAATGATTCTCTGATCCAAAGTGACTAGACTAGAAGCTAAACAAATCCAGATTTTGTAGTTCTTTCTTTATGCACTTGTTGGCCTCCTGAGTTCTAATCTCTCAGCATTATATCCCAACCCACAATTATTGAATTCTGATGAAACTGTCTTGACAAAAGCATTGAAAGTCCTGTGGAAATAAACTGATATTTTCAGAAAATTTCTGTTAACTTCTTTAATAAAGCAGGGAACTGAATTCCATTGCATAAACCCTTGCACACAATGCTCCTCAGCTCATGCCACTTTTGCCAAGACAGCTAGGGACTTCATACTTACATAAAAAGTTAAAGAGCTTTCAATAAATATTTTTAAGTAAACCAGAGAAAAACAAATATGTATGATTTCACTCATGTGGTATTTAGAGAAAGCAAACCAATGAACAAAATAAAATTGAATTAACTTTTTAGACTCTAAGACCAATTAGTGGTTACCACTAAGGGTAATGAAGGGAATGGATAAATCCTGTTACAGGAATAACTTGTATGGTGAAGGATAGAATTGGAATATTAATGGTGAATTTAATGTAATATATATGTAACCATTGACTGAAGCTAATGACTGTTACAGGTGTCTCCCCCTATATGGGGTGCTTATTGAATTAATAGCTCTAGATGAAGTATTAACAAAGTACTGGTGGACTTTGATAAGAAATATTAGGGACTACAGAAGCAGCCATCAGTATTTAGCTTTTAGAACTTCAGTGTTTTTAGACCTTCAGCCATTCCAGGGTCAGAGTTTCTGCCCCACCATGTTGGTCTTCCAGAAGGCTATTTTGGGTGAGAGGCTTTCAGCAGACAACCTCAGAAAGAAAAGTTTGGAGGCTTTGAAAATATCCAGGTGACTAAAACAGTTCCAATCTTTGCTGCTGTTACAGCCTGATAGGGAAGGCAAAGACCTGGAGATGAGCCTCTCACTGAGCTGTGTGAATGTGGGTTGTTGGTTGGGTTGTTTGTCTGCTGCAGCTGCTGGTTTGAGAATTACTTGTCTGTGCAGTGTTGGCAAATCTTGGCAGCTCTATGGGCAGCTCCTGTTGTGTTTTTTTGCTGTCTTTGTGAGTGGAATATGGCCTATAGACAGGCTGCTTTACGCTCCAGGTTTGCCTAGCAGGAAGATGGAATTTTGAGAAAGTTTGTGTTTTGGACTTTAAAACACTGGACACTGCTACAGGTGAGGTAAAGAGCCATTTGTAAAGAGCCAGTGAATTTTTGTTTTTCCCTGGTTTGTTAAGTAAATGTGATTATTATTGTTTCCTGAACCTGAGTAGTCTTGCAATTGTGTGCATTGGTGAAGAACTCAGATGGTGACTAGTAAACTATTGGGACACTGCCCTTGGTCAATTTTAGCACCTCTTGCTGCCCTGTATCATAAACAAAAGTTGTTTTATAATGATGAACACCTGAGACATATATTGTTACAATGTGATACTATTTCTATAAAACATTATAAAAAGAAACTGACTAGAATTGCAGGAATGCCATGTATATTTTTATAAGAACACAGATTTTTCTTCAAAGTTTTATTTATTTATGCATACAGAACTGAGGTACAAGCCAGAGGTGCAGGGGCAGTGAGAGGATTCACCAGAGACAGAGTGGGGCAGAACAGGCAGATCAATGAAGCACACTGCTGAGGGGAGCAGCGGGCGGGTCAGGAGAGGTGTGCAGCACCATGTGGATCACCTCAGGGGTCTGGGATCAAACTCACACTGAAGTGGCTGCAGCTAGCCTGCAGTGCTGTGTCCTTAACTTTGTGGCACCAGGGAGGGCCAGAACACATATTTTAATAGAATTCAGACTATAGTTAGTGACATTCAAATCAGACTTGCTATATCTCTAAATCAACGTTGTAAATAAATATTTCCTCAATAATAAAAAATCTAGGGTTAGGCAAGATGGTGGCTCACCTCCTCTGTGTATTCACAACTAAATAGCAGCAGAACAAAATCCTGACAGATAAGTGAAAGACTACCATACATCTCAGGGGCAGAGGTCTGGTGGAAGTGTTAGGAAAACTAATAGAGCTGTGTTGCAGCAATAAGGGCCATACAGTTCATGAGAAGAAGAGTGGCTTCTGAACAGAGTTCCCATGTATTTGTTGACTTGAGAGTACATACCCACATTGGTGACTTTAGAGATTATCGCTGCACTGGATTAGGGGTGCACACTGCTGGTATATATGACAGAGATTAAGGAGTAATGATGCAGGATGGTTATTACTGGGTTAGTCTCGAAGATCATGATCTTGAACAGTTAAAACCTGAATCCATGGTAAGAACTAGATATAGATCACCTGTGTCATCTCAAAAAAGGAGTCTGTTTGCAGCTTGATGCTCTGCTATTTAATACACCTGCCTTATTCCCTATACAGAAAACTTAATGCTTGAATGATTTCACTAACCAAAACTTAAGCCCTAAATCTTTTTTTTTTAATATTTATTTATTTAATAATACAGAATTGAGGTATAGGCAATAGGTGCATTGGCAGCTAGAGGATTCACCAGAGACAGACTAAGGAGCAGAACAGGCAGATTGATGAAGTACACTGCTAAGGGGAGCAGCAGGTAAGACAGGAGAAGTCTGGTGCACTGTGTGGGTCACCTCCCTAGCCAGAGATTGAACTTTTTCTGACATGGAGTGGCTATCTTTATAGTACTGCACTTTAACCAGTGGTTTTCAACCTACAGAAGAATAAAAACCACATAATCATATCAATAGAT
>NW_004567125.1:32940612-32941771 GCF_000260355.1 Condylura cristata | reverse complement strand
AAAAAAAATGTACAAAATGATGTAAAAGTAAAATATGCTATAAAATAAAAAAAATTAAATTGAAGAAACTAGTATAAGAAGATAAAACAACAAATATTGAAGCAATAATCACCTACATTATACAATGAGGAAGAGTAAGAAAATAGCAATGTGGGCCATCAGACTGGTTTTGAGACCAGACCATCCAATGGGCACGAAGGGTAGTTTTACATATATTAGTTTCAGCAAAACCATCAAATAAGAATCAATAGAATATATTGATCAGCATAGAAAACATAAGGCAATGGAATGAGGCTTAAATGAAACATAAGAGGAGAGAGATGTCAAAAAAGACAAAAGACAAACTATAAAAGTTTAAAAGTAACAAAATGGCAACGACTGTTTATATCTCAGTGTAAATGGATTTAGTTATTAGTTAAAGGCATAGAGTAGTTGAGTAGATTACAGTCAATGATGTAAGCCAATGTTACTTCAGTAAAAGCAATGGAAAAATAAAGAACACAACAAAGTCCACCCATTTTTATCAACACAAATGAACAACAAAGTGACAGGTGTAGACTGTAAGATAATTCCACAAATGGTTATCAAAAAATGTTATAACAGTATTGAATGTACTTTATTTTTGCTTTTTGACTTTTTCCATCAAGGTAACATTGCAACTGTATATACATTGTAACTGTATATGATTCAGAGGTCTAGCATCACACCTCTTCAGATACACACCACCAAACCCACCTACCCATAATTCATTGGTTTGTTTGTTTTGAATCATACATGCTCTTTGATTTAGCAGTTTTGCTTCAACAAATTTATCATAAGGAAATAATATAAAAAATATGCAAAGCTATGAATAAATGAGTTTCTTCATTGCAATGATTTTTTTCAGGCAAAATTCACATAATGTAAAATCAACCATTTTAAACTTAATACTTCAATAGCATTTGATACATTCATAATGTCATGCAAGCACCACTTCTACCTAGTTACAAAATGTTTTCATTATCTCATCCACATCCTATCCCATAAATCCTTTGCTCAAGACCCAATCAATCTGCTTTCTGTCTTCCTGGTTTTGCTCATGTTTCATATAAATTGAATCATATGCCATGTGACTGGCATATTTTTATGTCTGGTTTCTTTGAATTAGCATGATATTTTT
>NW_004567125.1:32937201-32938457 GCF_000260355.1 Condylura cristata | reverse complement strand
ATTTTCTTCTAGATATTTTATGGCTTTGGGTCTTATGTCTAGTTTTTTAATCCATTTTGATTGCTTTTTGTTCATGGTATGAGGTAGTAATTTAGCTTCCACTTCTTCTTCTTCTTCTTTTTTCTTTTTTCTTTTTTTTTTTTTTGCATGTAGCAGCCCAGTTTTCCCAAAATAATTTGTGAACAAGCTTTCTTTGTTCCATAGCATATTCTTTGCTCCTTTGTCAAAGATTAGCTGTCCATAAAATTGTTGGATTATATCTGGGTTTTCTATTCAAATCCATTGGTCCATATGTTTGTTTTTGTTCCAGTACTATCATGCAGTTTTGATTATCATCACTTTGATTATAGTTTGAAGCCCGTGAATGTGATGCCTCCATTCTGTTTTGATATAGTCAGGATAGTTTTGGCTATCTGAGGTTTTGTGTGTGTGTGTGGTTTCATATAAGTCTCATTAATATTTGTTTGAAGAATGTCATTGAGATTTTTATTGGAATAGTGTTAAATCTGTAAATCACTTTTGGTATGATGGCCATTTTAATGATGTTAATTCTTCCAATCCAGGAGCACAGTTGATGTCTTTCCCTTTATGTCTTCTTGTATTTCTTTTAACAGTGCTTTATAGTTTTCTTAGCATAGGTCTTTTACCTTTTGGTTAGGTTTATTCCCAAATATTTGATTTTTTTTTGTTTCAGTTGTAAAGAGGATTTGTTTTTTGATTTCCACTTTTTCTGAGTGGTTATTTGTGTATAGGAAGGTTACTGACTTTTGTGTGTTGATTTTATATCCTGCTACTTTATTAACCTGGTTAATTGTTTTGATTAGTTTTTCTACAAAGTTTTTAAGGTTTCCCATGTCAATTATTATATTGTCTGAAAATAAGGATAGTTTTACTTCTTCAGAAGGATTTTCAAAACTCCATTTTTGGATGAATAGACATTGTTAAATTGGCCATCTTACCCAAGGGAATATATAGATATAATGCAAGCCTTATCACATTTTCAATGGCATTATTCAAAGAAATAGAACAAACATCACTTAAATTTGTGTAGAACTGCAAAGGATCCCAGTTGCCAAATCAATACTGACAAAACAAAAAAACAATAAACAAATGACAGTATCAAGCTGCCAGACCTCAACTTATACTACAAAACTATAATCTTAAAATGGTATGGTACTGGAAGAAACACATGTGTGTGCACACACTAAAGGAATACACTTGAGATCCCAGGAATACACATGAGATAGTGTTGGAGA
>NW_004567125.1:32931977-32935101 GCF_000260355.1 Condylura cristata | reverse complement strand
CTTATATGAACAATGAATTTATAACAAAGAAGCCAAGAGTAAATGTTGCAGAAAGGGAAGTCTCTTCAACAAACTGTGCTGGGAAAACTGGACAACTGTATGTAAAGGAATGAAACCAGACAACTAACTCATACCTTAAGAAAAGCGACCTCAATAATTATGGGAAACTTGGACCTAAAAGCTGAACTCATAAAATAAATAGAAGAAAACATAGACAAAACACTTGGCAGAATTGACTTCAGGATGTCTTTGGAAAATATTTCCAACAGCAAAGAAAACAAAGGAAAAATAAACCTTTTTCCTACCTGCTTTTACTAACTCAAAGTAAATAAAATAAAAAAACTCTGTACTTTGAAAGAAACAATAATTAAAGGAAAGACACTGATGAAAAGGAGAAAATATTTGCACATCGTATACTGATAAGGGGCCAATATCAGAGAACTACAAAGAACTCAAGCAGCTCACAAGAAAATAAAAGGCACTATACAAGAAGAGCAGAATAGAAAAGTAGAAATTTCTTCAAAGAAGACATACAGATGGTCAAACACATGAGTATATGTGGTTATCAAGTATAATCAGGAAATGCAAATCAAAACCACAAGTAACAGTATTATATTTGATTAAATGCCTCATTCCAATTCTGTAGTCTTTTTCTGGCATGCACTTATTCTTTTACATAACTGAAATAATTACAATCCTTCTTCTAGATTATGTAAAATGAATCCCTTTTCTGTGAAAAATTAATCTACTCACGAAGTGGTCACTACTTTCAAAATCCTTATAGGAGGATTATGGAATCAGCTGTATATTGCATTTACTTCTTTACTACAAGTCTATCCACAATTTATAAGGCAAGTTTCATAAGGATAGAAAAAATAATTGTATTATATTTTTACCCCTAGAATATATTTAACACCTACTATAAAGTGGCTACTTAATAAATATTTGTAGAAGGCTGAGCAATCAAGTGGTTTAATGAGATAAACAGACATGAGAAGCCATCAAACGAGGGGTAGTGAGACCCATGATTGAGAGGCAACACCAGAGGAGAAATAAGAAGTAGAAATTATATTACAGTAGCCATAATTTCCCTCCAGAGGCATAAAGAGCCTGAGACTGTCTGAATGTTAGAAACCATCATGCAGAGACAAGGAAAGGTTACTTTCTCTTAGGAGGAAAATGTCCAAAGGGATAATGACTCCAAACAGCTGAATCTGGCACAAGTTTGTATTCTGTTTTGTCTTCCTAACTCCAGAAGACAATATTACTCAGGGAGCAGAGAGACAAAAGAATCCTTCACCAATGAGGCTCATGGGACTTCAGCTCCCAAACCACATAAACTCATAAGCTCACACATTCTCAAGTCAACTTTACTAATCTCAAACTATGAGAAACCAGAATGGTTTTGTCTACAGGCCTCAGGAATGACTCCAACTTTCTGCCCTTCTTGAATGTAGAACTTACAACTTCATCAACCATACGTAGAAGAAACAGCATCAGTGAACTCTGACTTTTCCCTAAGATGTCTGTGTGAGCCAGAATATTTTAAGGTATTGGGGAAAGTGGCATGAGGCATAGGACTGCTTTTATAGGTGCTAACTTCAGGTGCTCTAAAGGGATAGCATATATAGAAGAGTTTGGTTCTAAAAAACTGCCATGCTGAAGTATCAGGTTCTGGAAGTAATTTTGGGTGCATTAGAAGAGCTTCTTGCTCCCACTCATCTCTTCTTGGAGCTTCTCTCTTTCAGAAGCATATCACATAGTTTGTGTGCTTATCCTCTCTCCCATTTACAGTATTACCTTTTTAACACTTCAATCCTTCATTATTCTTTGTATGTTTATGTGTACAAACATTTACTTATCAATTACTGTACAGTAGGAACTAAATTACAATGTGGGATAAAAAAATAAATAAGACTTGTTCTTCCTGTAAGTACTCACAGTGTAAACAGTGGAAAAGACAGAGAAACAAATACATGAATGAAATACTCTAAATGATGTTTTAATTCTGGTGAATTGGATCCTAACTTTTCCAGGAATGTTATTAAAGTTTTCATTAACAAATGATAATTACAAAGGGCCTTGAAATGGGCACATAGTCCTTTGAGGTTGAGAAGGTATGAAAGTACTTAAGGAAGCAAAGTGATACAGTAAATGCAAAAAGATTCAACACACCATAAGTTATGTTTAGTTAATGAAAGTTAGTTATTAATATCTGGCCATCAATGTGTGGTCAGGGATGATAAAATAAACATGGACCTGCACTGGTAGGCAGTAGGTAGACAATGGAGAGCATTATGTTTTCACTACAGAACTAGCAATTGGGATTTAATTATCATATTTTATGTAGAGTTGATAGGAGCAAGGTTCACCCTATGGGAAGGTCATTGGATCAATGTGAAGAAAAGACCTTTAGATTAAGATGAAAACAATACTAATAATGAAAAGATCATTGCTTTCCAGAGGTTTGTAGAGGGTTGAGTAGATGAAGCAAATGGATTTAAAGGTTTTTTTTTTATTGTGTGTGTGTTTCCAGTTGGGCTTTTGGACTTGTGTTAAGGTGTACCTGTATTCCTTTGTTGTTATAGGATAGCTATTCAAGCCACAATGAGATACCACTATGGTCTATTGGAAAAGTTAAAGATTGTGAAACTGAAAACACTCATTAAATGTGACTTGGATTGCAAACTGTTACACTTGCTTTGGAAGACAGTTTGATGAATTATTATGAGGGAATCAGAGTCTAATTTATGTTTGTGCAACTGAATTTCATATTTTCCAAACTCTTTGAAATTTTATTTCCATATAAAAACTTAAATATGTATATAACCAAGATGTCCTTCTTTGGGTGAATAAACAAACCATGATACATTAGGCCAATAGAAAATTACTCAGAAGTAAAAAGAAATGAATAAACTATTAGGCAACAAAAAGGCACAATTGAGTGTTTATTGTTAAGTGAAAGGAGTCATTCTGAAAAATCTGAACATCTCATGATTCAATCATGTGACAAAACTGTAAAAATAATGAGCTCAGTGTTTGCAGTAGTTTCAGGAGAGGGCAGGGAAAGTTGACTAGGTGAAGCACTTAGTATCTTTTTACTGTTGTGGATCTGTTATAGGTA
>NW_004567125.1:32925962-32931277 GCF_000260355.1 Condylura cristata | reverse complement strand
GAGTGGAAATAAAATAGCGCATTATTCCTGGAGTATGTGCAGTGCTTAGTGACTTCCTTACAAAAATAAAGTGTGAAGAGGACAAAAGAGTAACTTAAGTGGAGAATCTCACAAGCATCATCTCAGCCACATGATCAAGGTCAACATGAGAGAGAGAGAAACCACACTGACCACATGGAAACTGACATGGAGTGATAAATATATCACTTGATCTCTGCAGCCTCTCTCCCCCAAGCCACAATACCAGTCTAACAATGAGAAAAACACCAGATAAACCTCACTGAAGGCCTTTTACAAAATACCCCTTAAGTGCTCCTCAAAGTGATCAATATAATCCAAAAGTGTCAGCTATAAGACCTCTCAGGACCTGTAAGAACTAAATGTAGTGGGGTTGGAGATGTTGTCAGTACCAGAAATGGGTGCAAGATTTATAGGTATTTCTTTACTAGCTTTGCAATCCTTTTGGCAATTCTAAAACTATTCAAAATACAAAACTTGTTAAAATTTAAAATACCAGCAAAAAGCAAAATAGCAAGTCTGAAGTGATTTCCCATTCCTATAATGTTTTTGTTTTGGTTTTGGTGTTGGGGTTTTGGTATTGGAGAAAAGGTTGTATCTCAAAATGAAGTAGCAAATGTTACTAATTATGAAGAATTGGTATAACTACTCCATGAAATACTTGGCAGAGTTCAATAGTTTTGACTAATAATTACGCATTTTTGTCAATTTGTCATTCCCCCCCCACCTTTGCATATATATATTTTTTATTGTGGTTATGTATGTGACTCAGTGTATAGGATCACACCTTTTCAGATGTATGTATCACAGCACACCCATCACCAAGGATCCAGAGTCCATCAGAGTCCATCAGGCCCCTCACCAGAGTCCATCAGGCCCCTCACTCTTTGATAGACTCAATTTTCCAGTCAGATTTCTAGGGTTTGTTTTGGTTTGGCTTAGTTTGTCTTTTCTTTTCTGTTTTTCTCCTGTTTCTACTACTCCTGAGTGAAGTCATCCAGTATATCTTTCTTATGATATTTCACTTAGCATAATTGCCTCCAGCCATCTATGTGGTTGTAAATGACAAGATTTCACCTTTACATTTTATGGCTGGGTTGTATTGTGTATATGTACCACATTTTCTTAATTCACTATTTTGTCAGTGATGGTTTAAGTTGTTTCCAGTCTAGAACTAGGTTATTGTAGATAATCCTGCAATGAACATAGGAGTTCACACACACAATATATATATATATATACATACATATGTATGTATGTATGTATGTATATACATATGTATGTATGTATGTATGTATAGTATAGGAGTATATTATATAATATCTAATCTATCTATCTACTAAATATGCTATAGGAATATGTTAAATATTCCTTTGAATTACTGCTTTAGAATTCTATATCTATTGATCTGACTAGATCTATAATATATATTTATATATAATATGTTACATATTCTTTTGAATTGCTGATTTTAATTCTTCAGTAAGATACCTAGAATTGCTAAATTGTATGGTAAATATAGATTTTGAGAAACATCCATACTGCTTTCCATAGGGAGTGGATGAGACTTTATGCTCACCAGAAAGTTTATTTTTTTCCCCATCCACAGCTCTTACTTTTATTTCCTTTGAGAAATAAAAGCCTTTCAAAGCATATGAGTTATTTTGTTGTGGTTTGGTTGGCATTTCCCTGATTAGTGATGATGAACAGATTTTTTTTTCATTAGCCATCAGTTTATCTTCTTTGGAGAAGTGCCTACTTCTCCAAGGAAGATGCTCTTTGTTCAATTTTTGAATGTGTTGCTATTTTTTTTGTTGTTGTTGAGTTGTATGAATTCTCTGTAGATCTTAGATACTAGCCCTTTTTTAGATGTATGTGTACAAATATTTTGTCTCATTCAGTAGCATATATAATATGATAGTTCATTTTGCTGTAAGATTTCTAGTTTGATGTAGTAACATGAATGTTCTAGAACGATTTTTACAAATACCAACCCATTTCTAATAGCTTTAAAAAAACTGGAAAATTAAAAAGTCAGATTTCTTGTAATTTTTTTGTTTGTTTTCTCAATTTTCTTTGAAGTAACTAACTTAGATAGTATTTATGTGAAACAATGAATATTTATATTGCTGGGCATTTCCACTACTGTTATTATCCTAGGATATCGTAGGGATGAGAAAGTAATATCACAGGGATTCCCATCTTTTTCTCTACCACAGTGTGGTATTTCATCCATTTTCTTTCTTTCATCTCCACTTCCTTGCTTCACCTCCATTAGCATGGAGAAAGATCTTAGCATTCCTGCCACAGATTTACCCTTGAAATTATAACATCCACAGTTTCCCTATTGGAGTCTCAATTTCATGGGAGAAGGAAGCTGTTCGACACCTTAAACAGTGGTCTACAGTGGACAGTCAGCTATGTTTTATTTGCAAGACATGTCTCGTGTGTGTGTGTGTATGTGCATGTGTACATAGGTGGTTCAGATCAAGATATTAGTAAAGGGTATATAGGCTGAGAATATATTTCAAACTAGAATTGTTTCCCAAAACCAAAATGTAGAATTTTATCAATAATATTGAGGGATAAAAACTTTGTCAGAGAAAATGATGCCCAATTTATATTTATATTTAAATATATGAACTATAAAAAAATATACTATACTATATTGTGATGTGAGTAATATAATGAAATGCAGCTGTAGCACTTTTAAAGGAGCCAGAACCATGCCCAGTGGGTGGAAGAATGAAACCACCTCACACACTCCAAACTGAGCTAGCTGAAAGAAGTTTTTTTAGAGACACAGAAAAAGTAGGAGCTCCCATATGGGATGGGTCTGGAATAGTGTAGCTGCTGGGTGAATGCAGCGTCATGAGTTCTAAAACAGTGCTCATGTTTTCGGTGGAGGGCAACAGCAGTAGTGGTTGTGAATTTCTTGACTGGCTGTTTGGGCCTTATGTCCAAATACAGCAGACTGGTGGTTATTCAACTCAGTGTTTCGATTTTTTTCCTTGTTGTTGAACTTTCCATTCTGTTATGTGTCCCAGGCCTGTCCTATTTTCCTGTCTAGCTCTAGCTCTTCACAATGGAATATGAACGGATACAATACACTGTACCATGCATGTGAAGAATAACTGAGTTGTAGGATTTCAAGTCTTTTTCATTTTCTACAGCAACCTGACAATCTATCCTGTTGTCTGCCCTTGATGATACCTACATGCTTGATCCAGCCTTTTTTTTTGCTTTTCAGGCTACATCATCTTCCCTTGCTACTCCCTGACAGTGCCAGAAACTTATTTGTCCTGTTAACTGCCTGTTTGTTTTTACTAGTCTTGTCAGAGATAAATCTTGATACCCATTTCCTTCAGATTATGTGCTCAGAGGAACTTAATCATAGTGACTATGCCTATTGTTGTCACCTATTTACACAATTTTAAACTAAATACTAATATCCACTAAATGAAAGAAAACTTACTGATTTATCGATATTCTGTTGCTGCCACATAATAACCACATCCTAGAAGAAAACCTTGCTAAAGTTAACGATAAAAAATAAGCTAACTGCTGTTTCTCAGGAGCCTTTACACCCTTTTTTTTTAAAGTTTTTTTTTTTTATTGAGTACTTAACCAGTAATTGCTATACAGTTATTGTATAATTGCATCACTTCCTCTTTCATTTTTCACTTTATTAAATTATATTTACATTTTTATTAACTAATTTTATTTACATTTTATTAAATAAGTTTTTCTAAAGTTAATGTAGCCCCTATAGTTCTCCTGCCACTTTATCACCCTTGACCCACCACCACAATGCCTTGTGTTCATCTCTTCTGTTTTGCCCCCTCCTGCTCCCATCTTTGCTGAATGACTCAATAGTATGGTCAGCTAGCTAGTTTTGAAATTTACTAGGCTTTTTGTTTGGTTTCTCCATCTTCCATAAGTTAGTGAGACCATCAAGTGTTTATCTTTTCCTTTCTGAGTAATTTCAGCTAACATGATCCTTTCCAGCTTCATTCATGTTGCCGCAAATGGAGTGAGTTTGTCCTTTTTGATCACTGAGTTATCCATTGCTTAAATATACTGCAACTTTTTTTTTATCTGTTTGTCTGTTTGGAGGCATTTGGGTTGTTTCAATATTGTGAATAGTGATGCAATAAGCATAAAGAATATTTCCATTCTAATGCTTTTGTGTCCTTGGGTAGATTCCTAGAAGGGTAATCACTGAGTCATATGGTTGATCCACTTTTAGTAGTCCAAGGAACCGCCACACAATTTTCTATAGAGGCTGGAGCAGTTTACAGCTGACACCAGTGTAAGAGGGTCTCTTTATCTCCACATTGTCTTTAGCAAGTTTTTTTTTTTTTGTCTTTGTTGTTTTAATCAGGCCATTCTTACAGGAGTGAAGGTATCTCATTGTGATTTTGATTTGCATTTCCCTGATAACTAGAGATGTTGAACATTTTTCATATGCCTGTTGGCATTTACATCTCTTCTTTGGAGAAGTGTCTTTTTCTTTTGCTCACTTTTTGACTGGGTTGTTTGTTTTGTGTTTATTGACCCGGGCAGGTTCTTTGTGGAACTTTAATATCAGGCCTTTCTTTATCTGACATATGGTGTGTAATTTTTTTTCTCCCATTCAGTGGAGGTGTCTCTTTATTTTGATTATTGTCTTTTCTGCTGTATAGGAGTTTTTTAGCTTGATGTAACCCCACCTGCTCAATTTCTCCTTTGTTTCTGGAGAAGAATCCTCACAGGTGTTTCTGATATTTATATCATGGAATGTTTTTATTATGTTTTATTCTATATACTTTATGTTGCAGGCATTACATTCAAGTCTTTTATCTATTTTCAATTGATTTTTGTTGATGGTGTGAGCTAGTAGTCTAGTTTGTTTTTTGCATATTGCAACTTAGTTATCCCAACACCATTTATTGAAGAAGCTTTTCTTGTTTTCAGTTCTTTGCTACTTTGTTGTAGATTAGTTGACGATATATGTGCTGTTTTATTTCTGGTCTTTTAAATTGATTCCACTCCGATACCGTGGTGTTTTATTTTATTTTATTTTTTAAAGATTTATTTATAGATACAGAGCTGGGGTACAGACCAGTGGTGCAGGGGTAGTGAGAGGATTCACCAGGGACAAAGTGGGGGAGCAGAACAGGCTGATTGACAAAGTATACTGCTGAGGGGAGCAGCGGGCTAGTCAGGAGAGGTCTGCCCCACCATGTAGATCACCTCTGGGGCGGGGATTAAACTCATGCTGAAGTGGCTTTAGCTTCTCACTGCTGTGCTTTAAC
>NW_004567125.1:32923013-32925147 GCF_000260355.1 Condylura cristata | reverse complement strand
TCTAGGTCTTAAATCCACTTTGAGTTGATTATTGTGTATAGTGTTGAGGTAGTGATCTAGTTTTATTTATTTATTTTTTGCATGTAGCTTTCCAGTTTTCCCAGCACCATTTGCTGAACAAATTTTCTTTGTTCCATTGTATATTCTTTGAACCTTTGTCAAAGATTAGCTGCCTATAAACCTGTGGGTATATCTGGGTTTTCTAACCAAATCCACTGGTCTGTATGTCAGTTCTTGTTCCAGTATCATGCAGTTTTGATTATTATGGCTTTGAAGTTTGGGAATGAAATGCCTCCATTCTCTTTCTTCTTAGTAATGAGAGTTTGACTATTCAAGGTCTTTTGTTGTTCCATATGAATCTCATCAATATTTTTTCTATTTCTTTGAAGAATATCATTGAGACTTTTATTGGGATGGCATTAAATCAGTATATTACTTTTGGTAGGATGGCCATTATGATGATGTTAATTCTCCCAATCCATGAGCAGGGGATATCTTTCCATCAGGGTGTCATTTGTAAATCCATCTTGTCCTAGGCTTTTATTTTGGGGGAGGATTTTGATTACTTCTTCAATTTCCTTGCTTGTAATTGGCCTGTTTAGTTGTTTTATTTCTTCTTTATCTAGCTTTGGATGGTTGTAGAGTTGTAGGAATATGTCCATCATTGTAGAAATTTGCTAAATCGTCGAACTTGTTTGTATATAGTTATTCATAGTATTCTGTGATTATTCTTTTGATTGATTTCTGCTGGATCTGTTGTGATGTCTCCTCTTTCATTTATGATTCTGTTTATTTGTGCTTTCTCTTGTTTTTTTCTTTGTGAGCCTGGCTAGTGGCCTGTCTATCTTGTTTATTTTTTCAAAGAACCAACTTTTGGCTTCATTGATTTTTTGCATTGGTTTCCTAACTTCCCATTCCATTTATTTCTGATTTGATTTTTATTATTTTCTGTCTTCTACTGGCTCTTGGCTTATTTTGTTGTTCTTTTTCCAGTTCTTTAAGGTGAGAGATTAGGTTGTTTCTTTGAGTTATTTCTTGTTTCTTTATGTGAGCCTGTGTATTGCTATATACTTTCCTCTTACATCTGCTTTTAGTGTGTCCCATAAGTTTTGGAGAATAGTGTCGTTATTGTCATTCTTCTAAAGATATTTTTAAATTTCTTCTTTGATCTCCTCATTGATCCAATGGCCCTCCAGTAGTGTGTTTTTAAGTCTCCACATGGTAGGTGTGTTTCTTGTCTTCTTCATATGATTTATTTCTAGTTTGACTCCTTCATAGTCAGAGAAAATAGTTTGTATGATTTCAATCTTAGTGTACCTATTGATATTTATCTTGTGGCCCAGTGTGTGGTCAATCCTAGAGAATGACGTATGTGGATTTGAGAAAAATGTGTACTCAGATTTTCTGGGGTGCAGTATTCTATAGATGTCCACTAGACCCATGTTGTCCAGGTCCTTGTTTGGAACGTTAGTGTCTTAACTTATTTTTTGTCTTGTTGATCTGTCCATTGTTGAGAGTGGCGTATTAAAGTCTCCTACTATGTATGTATTCTCTCGGATATACATTTTCATGGATGACAGTAGTTTCCTGATATATTTTGGTGCTTATTCATTTGGTGCATATAAGTTGATGATTTTTATGTCTTCTTTTTGTATTGTCCCCTTAATCATAATATAGTGGCCTTCTGTGTCTCTTTTAATCTTTTTTAGTTTGCAGTCTATTTGATCTGATATAAGTATAGCTGTTCCTGCCTTCTTTGTTGATCCATTTGCTTGTAGAACTGTTTTCCATCCTTTTATTTTTAATGTTTTTATCTTTTGCAGTTAGATGTGTTTCCTGCAGACAGCAAATGATAGGTTCTGTTTTTTAATCCATCCTGCAACTCTGTGTCTTTTCTCTGATGAGTTTAAGCCATTTACATTTAGAGATAATATTGATATACTGGCACCTACATTTGCCATTTTGGTCCTTCTGTATTTTTATTCCTTGTTTTGAATTGTTCTTATTCATTCTTCTGTTGGATTTGGTTTGAGGGCTTCTTGTAGTATTTTTTGGAGTGGGGGCTTAGTCATGACAAAATTGTGGAGTTTCTATTTGTCTGAAAATGTCCTTATTCTTTCTTTGTAGAGGAAGT